>NC_047093.1:1548611-1858333 GCF_902459505.1 Geotrypetes seraphini | reverse complement strand
TGTTTCCTCTATGTAGACTAGCGGCAGCTCTGTGTGCTTTTAACTTCGGCACACAGTTGCCCCTAAGCAGTATTTTAGCGCGGTTTCATGAGGCAGCCTTGGGGCCTTTGGTAGGCCGGCCCGCTTCGATGATGCGATGTGGGCCGGCCTACCAAAGGCCCCAAGGCTGCCTCATGAAACCGCGCTAAAATACTGCCTAGGGGCAGCTGTGTGCCGAAGTTAAAAGCACACAGACCTGCCGCTGCTTTTCTGGGGGTGCGGAGACATACGCGGCAGGAGTTGGTGGTGGCAGGCAGGAGTGCCGGCATAGCGACAGCAACAGAAAGTTGCACGTCAGCTGACGCCGGCACCTTTTGCTGCGGCGGGGTCCTGAATCCTTTGCGGACCGGCAAGATTTTTTTGCGGACCGGCATCGGTCCACGGACCGGCGGTTGAAGAACTGTGCTCTAGATACTCACCTAACCATGACTGACCACACAAACCTACTGGTGAAGAAATGCTTTTACATGATGTGGAAGCTAAGGACTATCAAAAAATACTTTGACACAACATCCTTTAGATTACTGGTGCAATCGCTGATCCTATCCACCCTAGATTATTGTAACATCGCCTACCTAGGCATCCCCAAAAAAACAGTACAAAAATTAAGATTAGTGCAAAATACTGCAGTTCGCTTGATCTTCGGACTGAAGAAAAAAGACCACATCAGCCCCTATTATAAAAAATTACACTGGTTACCAATGGAGGCACGAATACTGTTCAAATTTGCATGCATCTGTTACAAACAAGTCTGGGGCCTAGCACCTTCCTACTTGCAAGCACACTTCACTTTACACAACCCCACACGTACAACCAGAAACAAAAGCATCTTTGCATATCCAAAGATCACAGACTGCAAATACAAATCCTTCCTAGACAGAACCTTCATGTTCCAAGCAAACAGACAGCAATCCTGGCTGGGAAACCACATAAATAAAGCCGAACAGACCTACAACACATTCCGAAAATCAATTAAAACCACTCTATTTGACAAATTCCTTGCCTAATTAGATGACCTCCCTCAGATATTCTTTCCTCTTACACCCCCAATGTATTATGTAACTCCTTCTCTCATGTATTCCTTCACTATGCTTCCCTAATTATTATGTAACTTCTTCCTCTCACACTGTGTAATTCGCTGATTGTCCAGCCTTCTTTCTATGTAAACCGCCTAGAAGTCAATCTGACTATGGCGGTATAGAAAAATAAAGTTGTTATTATTATTAATTTATGTTTAAATGATTTTTATTAAATTTTTCCTGAAAAATAGTTACAATGAACCAATATAAGAATACAGTGTAGTTCCCACAGCAAACACTTGGTTCTACCCCCACACACATCCCTCCCAAATACGTCATTCAATCCTGCTAATCAAATCAGAATATCTCAAGTACAAATGCATCAGGTGTTCAAAATTCTACTACATGCATGTGGCGTGAGATTTCTCCAGAATGGTTCCCAGATAGCACAAAATCTGTGACCTGCAGGAGAGTCCAGATCATGGAGTCCTCGATGTTCCAAACATGCTTGAAAGATCAGCAAAGATCGCTACTGAGCCATCGAAGGCGCCTCTGGTGTCATCCAGGCCAGAATAGCTTTCTTTCTAATCAAAATTGCTCGATCCACAAACGCTGTCATGTTTTGAGATTGCATAGAAGTCATCATATATTGTTCAAATAGCATTTATGGTGTAGGGGTCCAGCTCCGGTGCCAAATAGTCAAAATATATCTGGCCAAAGACATCCAGAATGCAGACACCAGCGGACACGTCCAGAATTGATGGCCCAAAGATGCATATGGAGAAGAACATTTAAAGCAGCAATGTTTAGGACTAATGCGCATCCAAAACGCTTGAATGGGAGATAGACGCAGCAAGAATTTATGTTGTAATTCCCAATGAGTAATGTGGGTCAATTTCAAGGACTTTTTCAACACTTTACTAATATGGGATGTGGAGATAGGTCAGTGGCCCAAAGGACTGCCAATATGTCTTAATTTATTCAGTTTTCTATACCATTCTCCCAAGGGAGCTCAGAACATTTATATGAATTTATTCAGGTACTCGAGCATTTTCCCCTGTCTGTCTTGGTGGGCTCACAATCTATCTAATGTACCTGGGCAATGGGGGGATTAAGTAACTTGCCCAGGGTCACAAGGAGCAGCGTGAGTTTGAACCCACAACCCCAGGGTGCTGAGGCTGTAGCTTTAACCACTGTGCCACACACTATGAACTTCTCATTAAGGAAATTATCCAAACTTTTTTTAAACCCCACTAAACTAACTGATGTCATCATATTCTCCGGCAGTGACTTCCAGAGTTTAATTACACTTAGTAGCTTCGCTGCATGCCCCCTAGCCCCAGTATTTTTGGACAGCGTAAAGAAGCGATTCACATCTACCCTTTCCACTCCATTATTTTATAGATCTCTATCATATCATCTCTGTGCAGTCTCTTCTCCAAGCTGAAAAGCCCTAGCTGTTTTAGCCTCTCATAGGAAACTCATCCCATCCCGTTTATCATTTTTGTCACCCTTCTCTGTACATGTTCAACTACAAATCTCTTATGATAGATTTGGGGTCCTTTTAGTCCTCTGGTAGTGCTTCACTTGTAATTGACAAACAATAGTTTGCTTCTTCCTGAAAGAGTGTGTAAAGCATCTACTATTTTTAGTTTAACAAAAATCAAAATCTCAAAGCTCCATATGGTATATAACAAAACTGTTTCAGCCTTATGTCTTATCATTTTCTCAATCCATAGAGAGAGAGAAGAGAAACTCTCCAAATATTTCATCTGTAGTAAAAAAAAAAACTAACTCATGTAATGCAACTTTAAATAGTTAATTGACACCCTTTCATAACAAGTTCCTTTAAACCAGTGGTTCCCATCCCTGACCTTGTGGCATCTGTCTTGGATTTTAAACTATCTTTTTTTTTTTTTTTTTTGCCTCTGTCTGCCTCAAAACCCCTCGATTTTGCTCAAAATTGACTGGGATGGACTCTTCAGACCTTTTTACCCCTGTATCATTTCAGGTTTGTGCTGGATGGCTGGTTGAGGAACATCCATGTCCTGTGTGCAATACAGCATGCAGGAGCCTCAGGCTCAACCTCCTCCATGGCTGGGAATCTGCAGGAGGTGTATCCCTAGGGGAGGAGACTCTTTCCAAGATCCTCTGAATCTTTATTAGCCAAACACAGTCACGTGGGAGGGCACAGAGCTCAGGATGACCAGCAGGGAGTCCTTGCCAGGGTCAGTGAGAACCCCAGTACAAGGCTTCACCTTGGATTTTGTAAGCCTTATGTGAAATGCTTATATGAACTGCTGAGGGTCTTCAGCATCTGTTAGCAGTGAACCAATGGTGGTGGCACAGGGATTTCCCAGCCCCGACTAGACAAAAATGCAGACTTCGACCAAGAAATTCAGTCTGTCATAAACTGGAAGGATAGCAAGTCTGATTCCATGCCACTTTTAGCCCAGGATGAAGTCTCCCTGGCAGAGTCTGCTTCTGTGCAAAAAGACAGCGGTCAAGAGGTAGTGACGACCCTAGATCAGGAAGCAGACCCAACAGTATGCCACCTGTTCAGGGCCTCTACACTTTCGAGCGTTATTTCTACTTCGCTGCAACAGTTAAAGCTGGAAGTCCCACCAGCTTCCTTTTCACAGTACTCAGTTATAAGCAGTTCTTTGGCTCTGACCGCATCTTTTCCCTTGCATCTGGACATCACTAAGCTGGTCATTGACCACTGAGAGTCACCAGAGGGTTCCCTTCGAGTAACTAAAGCTATGTTCAAGCTGTATCTGAAGGTGCCAGATTTTTAGCAGCTGTTCAGCCAAAAGTGGATTCACTGGTGGCACAGGTCACTAAATGAACTTCCCTGCCTAGTGAAGGAGGGGTGCTGTTAAAGGATCCTCAGGGCCGCAAAGTGGACTTGCTCCTCAAATGTCAATTTGAAGCTTTGACCCTAGGGATTAAGGCGGCAGCTGTATCTTCCTTTGTGACACGTGCTTGTCACACTCACCTGTCTTGGGCCTCAGACCTGATAGATGGGAAGGCTCCTCTCTGGGGTGAATTATATTGCGGATGCTCTGTATGATCTTTCAGTGTTATGTGCAAGATCTTGGCCTATGTTATCTGCACCTGATGGATGCTCTGGATCAGACAGTGGATAGGAGATGCCTCTAAAACTATGCTATGCATGGTTCCCTTTCAAGGGCAACTGCTCTTTGGCAAGAGCTTAGATAACCTGATGGCTGGTGTGACAGTCGCCCCAAGTTCTTACTGGACTGCAGACCCCAGGCAGTCTGGAGTTTGGGTCAGGGCAATTTGAGGCTCCCAAAGATTTTGTACATATTCATGAAGCTAAGATGACGCAAAGAGTCTTTCAGAGATCACATCAGATTCAGCAGGGGCATGAGGCAGTAAGCCTTAGGCTCTTGCCCCTCACCAGCCACTAAGAAAGCACAGTAACGCCAGACTTGGGACCAATCTCTCCCAGATAGGGGGCAGACTGTCGGCCTTTTGGTTGATCTGGTTTCAGCGATATTGTAGAAGGGGTAGAAGGAAAGTTTTGCCTTTTTGCGGATGATACCAAGATTTGTAACAGAGTGGACACTCTGGAGGGAGTGGAAAACATAAAAAAGAATCTGCAAAAGTTGGAAGATAGTCTAATGTCTGGCAACTCAATGCAAAGAAGTACAGAGTGATGCATTTGGGAAGTAGAAATCCAAGGGGCATGTGTGTGCTGAAAGGCAAGAGGCTGATATGCACGGATGGGGAGAGGGACTTTGGGATGATAGTGTCTGAGAATCTGAAGGCGACAAAGCAGTTTGACAAGGCGGTGGCTGTAGCCAGAAGGATGCCAGGCTGTATAGAGAGACGTAACCAGCAGAAGAAAGGTGTTAATGCCCCTGTACAGGTTGTTGGCGAGGACCTACTTGGAGTACTGTGTTCAATTTTGGAGACCGCATCTGACAAGGAATTTAAGAAGACTTGAAGTAGTCCAGAGGAAAGCGACGAAAATGGTAAGGGGTCTACGCCAAAAGAAGTATGAGAAGAGAATGGAGGATCTCAACATTTTTATATCTTGATGAGAGGAGGAACAGGGTGATATGATAGACATTTAAATATTTGAAAAGTATTAATATAGGACAAGATCTTTTCCAGAGAAAGAAAATTGGTAAAACTAGAGGACATAATTTGAGGTTGAGGCGATGAGCACATGCATCAATTTAGTGAACCTTTGCTACTCTCTGCCAGCCTCATTCCCTGAAGCAAGTGTGTTCTGAGGAGTAGCCTAGTGGTTAGTACAGTGGTCTGAGAAACAGGGGATTTGTGCTCAATTGCTACTGCAGCTCCTTGTGACTCTGGGCAAGTCACTTAAATTACAAAGTTTCTCATGAGAGACTTCTAAGAAAATATAAAGAGTCATGGGCTAGGAGGCAATGTTCTGTGGATTAAGAATTGGTTATTGGGTTAAATAGTGGAATGCCGCAGGGTTCTGCACTGGGTGACCAAAATGAGAAAGGGTTTGTGGATGCTATTTGTCTCAATAATTTTACCATTAGGGCTTTAAGACTCCAAATGTTCCATCACCTACTCATGGGAGCAGAACTGAGTAGCTCAACTGATAATTCTTGCTGATCATCTCATGCAGCTGAGGATACAGGACTGCACTTATGCCTGACTTTGTTTTTTTTTTTCCAGCAGGAAAGAAGTGAATGCTGCGTACAGTTGCCTGAAAGACTTCTGAAGGGTGTGCATTGTAGCTTTGTCCACAACTGATTCCTACTTATTCCAGCTTCAGCCGGCCTGCACTGTGTTGTGGTTTAATAAATTTTTATCTCAGCTCGACTTGATTGATTTATTTCATGGACATGGATTTATTTCATGGACATGTTTACATTGCTTTTGACCACTTTTTCTTTCTGGAATCAGAAAATACCAGGTATCTCTCCATCACTCCATTCTGCTCCTGGATCCAGCATTTTCCTCTACCTCCTGTGCATCTCTCGCTCCCTCTCATCCACCCCCATGTCCACATCTCTCTTTCTTCCTTCCTTGTGCCCTGTCTCAAATCTATCTATTCCCCTCCATGCACTATGTCTCCCTTTCCTCCCTGTGCCAGCATCTTTCCTTCCCTTCACCTCCCTTCCTTCCTATACCACCAACTTTCCTTCCTCTCCTCCCCTGTACTCTTAAGGCTTGCTTCTTCGGGCTGCCTGCCGCTAACCCAGAAGCCTCTCCTCTGCTGCAGAGAGACTTCCGGGTTAGTGGCAGGCAGCATGTGGGAATTGCTGCTAATACCGCAACTGGAAGATACTGACATGGTGCAATTCTGTGCAGAATTCCACTAGGAGTAAATCAGACTAAATATCATGTGCATAAAATCTATAGCTAATATCTAGCTCCCTCAAAACACAACCCAGTGATACCAAATAAAGATGAAAAAGCATTACTGAAACTGCAGATCTCTGTGGAACTCTTTTACAAATTGGCATAATTTTAGAAACAGTACCTGCCTTGGGCTTACCTGGGTTGAGAAACCTTGAAGTATCAACAACAACAAAAAAGATTTACATAAGCTGGGCAATAAGAGCAGAGCCTTTTCTGCTAAGGTCAAAGCCACCTGTGTTTAATTCTAACTAGACAGTGTTCTCTTTACACAAGACTCCCAGGGCTTGTTATGGTAGAAAGAAACAAACCTTTGGTGAGTGCTGTAAGGTCTTTTGACTACATGAAAAAGGTAGTAAGACTGAACATTCAGTGTCAGAAGGGCCTAGTTACTTTAGTATGTGGTTGTAGGAGAAAGCTCTGAAAAAAATCCCACTCTGGTTGGTCCCACCTTCTAGCATCTAATCTAATAAAAGTTTAAGCCGCACATGCGCACTCTTACCTGCATACTCCCGTTTTCTGTGCGCTGTAGGTCCCCACAGGTAGGAGTGCGCATGCGCGCTTCCACGCATCTCTCCCAAGGCGGATGTCAGCTTCGGGCGGCGCGGAGGCTGTTGGCGCCTGCAGGCCGCAGCGGCTTGAGGCGGCTGTCGGCGGAGGGCAGACACGAGGTAAGGGGTTCTGCTGGACAGGGGAAGAGACAGGGGTGTAGAAAAAGGAAGGGAGGCCTACTGCTGGACGGGGGAGCAGGAAAGAGGTGCTGATGGACAGGGGAAGAGACGGGGGGAGAAAAAGGAAGGGAGGTCTGCTGGACGGGGGAGCAGGAAAGAGGTGCTGGGAAGAAAAAGGAAGGGAGGCCTACTGCTGGACGGAGGAGCAGGAAAGAGGTGCTGATGGACAGGGGCAGAGACGGGGGGGGGAAGAAAAAGGAAGGGAGGTCTGCTGGATGGGGGAGCAAGAAAGAGGTGCTAGGGGGGAAGAAAAAGGAAGGGAAGCCTACTTCTGGACAGGGGGGACAGGAAAGAGGTGCTGCTGGACAGGGGAGAGATTAAAAAAAGGAGAAGGGCTGCTGCTGGATAAGGGGAGCAGTGAAGGGGTGGTGGTGGACACAGGAAGGTAAAAGGAAGGGAGAATGTGTGGACAGCCGAGGAGAAAGAAAGACAGAAATACAGAAGGAGAGAGAGAGAGAAAGAAATAAAGACAGACACACACATATATTCTAGCACCCGTTAATGTAACAGGCTATAAGACTAGTCCTCTATAATAAAACCCTAAGCGCGCATGCGCACTTACAACATCATGATCCCTGCCTCCGTGATCTGTAGCTCCGTGGCTGTGTTCAATTTGCGGTGCGTGCAGTGGTTTGCCACATACATGGTTTGTCTCCTGCGGTATGGCGGTGAGGACAACGGCAGGAAGGATGTCCTTCGGCCTGGACGTGGCGGACAGGGTGCGGATGCTGCGAGGCATCTGGCTGTCGGAAGAGGTCGAATGAATGAGTCCTATGCTGGTAAGAATTACACGATATAAGGAAGTGGAAAAATGCTGCTACTGCTGCACAGGGAAGTGGAGGGAGAGAGGGAAAGGGGGCTGCTTTGGGGGGAGGGGTGTGTTGGGGGCAGACAGCAATCTTGGTATGGGGGGCCACGGAGAGACAGAAAGAATGACAAACGGGGCCAGAGAGACAGCCAGCCAGGGGCCAAAGAGAGAAAGCAAAAAACAAACAAACCGGCCAAGGAGAGAGACAGAAAGATAGACAGACAGGGGCCAAGAAATGAGAGAGACAGAAAGAATGCGCTAATGCTGGACAGGGGGAGCAGGCAAGGGGTGGTGGACAGCAGAGGAGAGAGAGACAGAAAGACAGACAGAAAGTGGCCAAGGAGAAAGAAAGAAAGACAATCTATTCTAGCACTCGTTAATGTAATGGGCTTAAAGACTAGTTTACAGAATAAAAGGCTAGAAAAGAGGTATTGAAGAAAATTTGTTTTTATTTTAGCAAAGACTGCATCCTTTAGTACTGTATATTATCCCAGGACAAGCAGGCATCTTATTCTCACTAATGGGTGATGTCACCGATGGAGCCCCGGTACAGATACTTGAAAAGTGAATCGCAACTTTAAGCTTAGAAAGTTTGCGATTAGCCCGTACCGCGCATGTGTGAATGCCTTCCCGCCTGACGTAGGTGCACAGTCCTTCAGTTTTCTAGTTTCCGTGGAGCTAGAAAGACGCGTTTTTCAACACCTGTTGAATTTTTTCTCTTGCTTGCCTTCCCGCTCTCACGGTTTATGACTTTTTTTTGTCACAGTTGTTTTTTTATTTTATTTTCTTTCTCAAGTAAAAAAAAAAAAATATTTTTTTCTTTTTACTTTGCCTTCACGGGCTTTGGCCCAGTGGGGCCTTATGGACTCTTCGCCATCGCTGGCACTTGCAGTGTCTGGGACCCGAGCACCGTGCCGACTCCTGCTCCTGCTACTCGTCCCTTCAGAAGCGCACTCTAAAAAAATCGGTTGCTTCAACAAAAATAACTGTTTGGCGCCGCAATGGACAAGGAGCCCCGTTCATCTCTGACACCATCTGTGCCAACCAAGATGACACCAAGGATGGATCCACCAACTGTGACTCCAGTGTCACAACTCTGTGTATGCCAGCTAAGAAGCCTTCTACTACCCCTTCTGGGACCCAGTTCGAAGCTGCAGTGAGTCAAGTCCTTCCGACCTCGTGTAAGTCCTGTAAACGCACAGCTCCGATATCAGTGAGTGCCTCTTCTTCGGCCTCATCATCCCCGGACCATGTTGACCAGCCATCCGTACTGGCTAAAAAGAAGCAAATGGTACCGGTACTTTCCCTTAAGCAGAAAATTGACAATCTGATTTGGGAGGAGTTAGGAGAGCATTTTACCCTCTTGATGCCGACTCACTTTTTAGCAAGCATGGCACCGACCCTCCAGGAGCCGGTCCGGTCTGAGTTTCTTACGGCACTGACCACTCCTCTTAGTGCTACTCCAGAGAGATTCAAGATGGCGACGGAGCTAGTCACATAACTGGAGGCTCTCTCTGCATTTGCAATTTAATTATCTTTACCTTTTCACGTCTTGCTCTTCAGTATGCCCAAGCGCAGAGGGAAACAAAGGGGTGGGTTTCCTGCCTCCTTTGCCACCTTGCTAACGTGCCAGACAGCAATAGCATCATTTGATGTCCCAATTGTTCAGGGCGTTCCGGCTCATCGAGAGGGGTTGATCTCGACTTCGGGAAGCGAAGTCTCGCTTAGCCCAGCTGGTCCGGGAGCAACCCCGCCTGCGCTGTCTAGCTTATCCTGACCCCGGAGGCAGTTCCAGTCTCGCTGGATCCATTACATCAATTGCCAGCGACTGGGGGACTAGGAGTTCATGGTGGTTCAGGAAATGGAACATTTAATCCTGATTTGGAGATTTCAGTTTCATCGATGATTTCTGCCTCCCTCCTGACCCCGCTGAAGAACCCACCGGTGATTGACTTGGAAGCACTCTGGGAGGCTATTGAAAGCCTTCATAAGGTATGCTCCTATTCTATTACAGCCTTGCAGACTTCTTCATTACAATTGAAAAATATTGAGGGGAAAATTCAACACCAAGACCAGAGACTAGACAAATATGAAAAACAGGTCTCTGATTTACAGAAATTATCTAATCTTCAGGTTAAAAATAAAGCAATGTTGTCCAGGAAGATTGAAAATCTGGGAAATGCCAATAGGAATTTAAATTTAAGGCTAATTAATTTTCCAGTTACCAGATTTCAATAACCCAAGGAACTTTTTCATCAGTTCTTAACTTCAGTTTTAAAGTATCCAGAGACTTCAATGCCTCCTTTACAGAAATTATACTATCTAAATACTCCAAAAGCAATGAATCAGGACTTAGAAAATCAACAGACTGAAATAGACATAACAAATATTCATGAGACCTCATATTCTGAAATTTCTGAAAGGGCTACATTGCTTGTGACCTTTGTTTTTTTACAAGACAAAGAAGCAGTTTGTCTATTCTTTAGGACTGAGAATGTTGAATTTTATGGTTTAAAAATAGCTATATTTCCTGATGTTTCCAAATGGACGCAATTCCGTCGTAAAAAATTTCTACGTCAATCTGTATTGGGGTTAGGAGCTACCTTTCAGCTGCGCTTTCCATGTAAATGTTGTATTAACTATCAAGCAAACAGATATGTTTTTATGAACTTGATCAATTAAAATTTTTCTTGGAGAGTAAAGTGGCTTCCATATCCCCTCAGATGCCCACTGAAGTCACCGACCAGACCGTATAGCAATGTTACTTACTGTAACAGTTATCCAGGGACAGCAGGCAGCTATTCTCACTAATGGGCGACGTGATCCAACGGAGCCCCAATGCGGACGCCTGACAAGCAGTTTTGCTTAAAGAAACTTCGAAGTTTCAAGTCGCCCGCATGCGCGAATGCCTTCCCGCCCAGTACAGGGCGTGTCTCCTCAGTTCAGATAGCTAGCAGAGAAACCAATGCAGGGGAGGTGGGTGGGACGCGAGAATAGCTGCCTGCTGTCCCTGGATAACAACTGTTACGGTAAGTAACATTGTTTTATCCCAGGACAAGCAGGCAGGTATTCTCACTAATGGGTGACCTCCAAGCTAACCTCAATGGGATGGTGGGAGAGTTGGCAACTTAGGAGAATAAATTTTGCAGTACTGTTTGGCCAAACTGTCCATCCCGTCTGGAGAAGGTATCCAGGCAATAATGAGAGGTGAAGGTATGAACCGAGGACCAAGTGGCAGCCTTACAAATTTCTTCAATGGGCGTGGATCTGAGGAAAGCTACAGAAGCTGCCATTGCTCTGACCTTATAGGCTGTTACTTTTCTGTGAAGGGGTAATCCAGCCTGGGCATAGCAGAAAGAGATGTAAGCCGCCATCCAGTTGGAGATGGTACGCTTAGAGATAGGGCGTCCCAACTTGTTCGGATCGAAGGAGATGAAAAGTGGAGGAGCAGTTCTGTGTGGTTTGGTGCAGTCTAAGTAGAAAGCCAAAGCACGCTTACAGTCTAGAGTATGAAGAGCTGATTCTCCAGGATGAGAATGAGGCTTCGGGAAAAATACTGGAAGTACGATGGATTGGTTGAGATGAAATTCAGAGACCACTTTAGGTAGGAATTTTGGGTGAGTGCAGAGAACCACCTTGTCATGATGGAATACTGTAAAAGGTGGATCCGCCACCAATGCTTGGAGCTCACTGACTCGTCTGGCAGAAGTGAGGCCAATGAGAAACACCACTTTCCAAGTGAGATACTTCAGGTGGGCTTTGTTGAGAGACTCGAAAGGAGGCTTCATGAGCTGTGAAAGAACCACGAGGTCCCAAACCACTGGAGGCAGTTTAAGGTTTCCCTTGAAGAGGCTGGTGGAAAGCAGCAATTGCACTTAAATGGACTCGAATCAAAGAGGACTTGAGGCCAGAATGAGATAGGTGCAAAAGATAGTCCAACACCAGAGACAAGGAGGAGTGTTGTGGCTCTTGATGATAAGAAACACACCAAACAGAGATCTAGTCCATTTTTGGTGATAGCATTGTCTAGTGGCAGGCTTCCGTGAAGTTTCCAGGATGTCCCTCACCGGTTGAGAAAACTGGAGAGGGGTTACGTTGAGAGGAACCAAGCTGTCAGGTGTAGCGACTGCAGGTTGGGGTGGAGCAGAGATCCCTGATGCTGTGTAAGCAGTGAAGGAAAAACTGGTAGAGGGTATGGCTCCCTGGAGCTGAGTTGAAGTAGAAGGGAGTACCAAGGTTGTCTGGGCCACCGTGGAGCAAATCAGAATCATGGTGGCATGGTCTGACTTCAGCTTGACTAGAGTCTTTTGAATGAGAGGAAATGGAGGAAACGTATATAGAAAGAGGTTCGTCCAGTCCAGAAGAAAAGCATCTGCCTCGAGGCGATGAGGAGTGTAGATCCTGGAGCAGAACTGAGGCAGTTTGAAGTTGTGGGGAGCTGCAAAGAGGTCTATCTGAGGCGTTCCCCACTGAGCGAAGATCTGGTGAAGGGGGCGTGGAATGGAGGGTCCATTCGTGGGGCTGCAGGAGATGACTCAAGTTGTCCGCTAAGGCATTGTCCGCCCCTTGAATGTAGACAGCTTTGAGGAAGGTGTTGTGGCGAATCGCCCAGTCCCACACCCTCAGAGCTTCCTGGCAGAGGAAGGCCGATCCAGTTCCTCCCTGTTTGTTGACATAGTACATGGCGACTTGGTTGTCTGTGCGGATGAGGACCACCTGGTCGCGAAGCAGATGTTGAAAGGCATTGAGAGCATTGAAAATCGCTCTTGAGTTCCAGAAGATTGATGTGGCACTGGCAGTCTGCGCTGGTCCAGTATCCCTGGGTGCGGAGGCCATCCAGATGAGCACCCCAGGCATAGGTCGACGAGTCGGTCGTGAGGACCTTCTGATGGTGCAGTGTGTGTAACAGTAAACCTCTGGATAGATTGAAGGATAGCATCCACCAACGAAGAGACTGTTGCAGCGCAGGAGTGACCTGGATGTCTCGAGACAGGGGGTCGGTCAGCTGCGTCCACTGAGATGCCAGAGTCCACTGGGGAATTCTGAGGTGAAGTCTGGCAAAATGAGTCACGTGAACTGTAGAGGCCATGTGCCCCAAGAGGACCATCATGTGTCTTGCCGAGATGGACGGGCGAGAGGACACGGGTGGAGCAGAACTTCTAGGCATGGAGGAGGGAGAAACGCCCTGAGCTGTGTAGTGTCCAGAACGGCTCCGATGAAGGGGAGAGTCTGGGAAGGCTGTAGATGGTATTTTGGGAAGTTTATTTCGAATCCCAGGTGCTGCAGTAACCTAATTGTCTTCCGGGTGGCCAGAGCGACCCCCTGAGACGTCGAGTCCTTGATGAGCCAGTCGTCCAGGTAGGGAAACACCTGGAAGCCGTGGTTCCTGAGTGCTGCGGCCACCACCACTAGGCACTTGGTGAAGACTCTGGGTGACGATGTCAGGCCGAAGGGAAGCACTCGGTACTGGAGATGAAGATGTCCCACCCTGAATCTGAGGTATTGACAGGAGGCCGGATGGATGGGGATGTTAGTGTAGGCCTCCTTGAGATCTAGAGAGCATAACCAGTCGTTCTGCTCGATGAGGGGGTACAGGGATGTCAGGGTCAACATGCGAAATTTCTCTTTGACCAGATACTTGTTGAGCACCCTGAGATCCAGTATGGGGCGCAGATCACCCGTTTTCTTCGGAACAAGGAAGTACTGGGAGTAAAAGCCCTTGTTGTGCTGGGCCGGAGGAACCGGCTCGACCGCTCTGAGTTGTAATAGGGCTTGGACTTCCTGAAGGAGAAGGGCGGTCTGGGTCGAGTTGGAAGGAAACTCTCTTGGAGGATGTTCTGGAGGAGCTTGATGGAACTGAAGAGAGTATCCCTCCTTGATGATAGAAAGGACCCAGAGGTCGCTGGTAATGGTCGCCCACCGGTGGTAAAAGTGGTGGACGCAACCTCCAATCTGTAGAGCAGCTGATGGTGGTGTAACGACTGGTGTAAGGCCCTCTATAAGGCAGTCAAAGAACTGAGGAGCCTTGGGCACGGTAGATGGTTGAGGCTTATGTTGCTGCTTCCGGGAGTGTTGCCTCTTTACAGGCTGTCGGATGGGGGTAGCCTGTTTAGGTGGGTAACGCTGTTGGTACACCAAAGATGGACGTGATGGCCGAGGCGGGGCAGGCTTGTGCTTGGGACGCAGGATGGACTGGAACGACTTCTCATGGTCCGAAAGCCTCTTGGTCGTCGCCTCGATGGATTCGTCGAAGAGGTCGGCGCCAGCACATGGAACATTGGCAAGCCTGTCCTGGAGGTTAGGGTCCATGTCGATGGTCCTGAGCCATGCCAGATGTTGCATGGCCACTGCACATGCTGTGGCCCGATCAGACAGCTCGAAGGCATCATAGGAGGATTGCATCAATTGCACCCGGAGCTGGGACAATGAGGCGAGGACTTCCTGGTACTCTGACTGTGCCCTTGGGTCTAAGTAGGGCATGAATTTCTGTAGAATGGATAGGAAGAATTCGAAGTAGGTGACGAAATGGAAGTTGTAGTTCAGAACTCTGGATGTCATCATGGAGTTCTGGTAAATTCTCCTGCCAAATCGGTCCATGGTCTTGCCCTCCCTACCTAGCGAAGAACATCAAGAAAGGGGACAAATCCTTCTTCAAGTACATTAGTGACAGGAAAAAGAATACAAATGGGAAAGTACACCTTGGAACGCCAGACGGGAATTATGTGGAAACAGATTCTGAAAAAGCCAAACTACTGAACGATTACTTCTGTTCAGTCTTTACCTGCGAGGCACCAGGGCACGGGCCACGGCTGGAAGCAAAGCAAAGCATGGAAGACCCATTTCAAAATTTTGAGTTCACACCAGCTGATATTTACAGAGAACTGTCAAGACTCAAGGTGAACAAAGCCATGGGACCGGACAATTTGCACCCAAGAGTGCTCAGAGAGCTATGCGATGTTCTGGCAAAACCATTAGCCATGCTCTTCAATCTCTCCCTAAGTACAGGGAGAGTACCCCTGGACTGGAAAACAGCAAACGTCGTTCCTCTGCATAAAAAGGGTTGCAGAGCAGAGGCTGCGAACTACAGACCAGTGAGTCTCACATCAATAGTGTGTAAAATTATGGAAATTTTACTTAAAGGTAAATTAGACACGATATTGGATGAGGGGAATCTAAGGGATCCCTGTCAACATGGATTCACCAAAGGCAGGTCATGCCAATCCAATCTTATAAGCTTCTTTGATTGGGTGACAGGAAAGCTAGACTCAGGAGAGTCTCTGGACATAGTGTACTTGGATTTCAGTAAAGCTTTCGACAGTGTCCCACACCGTAGACTATTAAACAAGATGAAATCGATGGGGTTGGGTGAGAAACTAACTGCATGGGTCAATGATTGGCTGAGTGGTAGACTTCAGAGGGTGGTGGTCAACGGCACCCTCTCTGAGACATCGAAGGTGACTAGCGGAGTACCGCAGGGCTCAGTCCTGGGACCATCCCTTTTCAACATATTCATAACTGACTTGACCCGGGGGCTTCAGGGTAAAGTAGCAATGTTCGCCGATGACGCCAAACTGTGTAACATAGTAAGTGAAAGCAACCTCAAGGACAGTATGACGCAGGATCTGATCAAGTTGGAAAACTGATCCTTGACATGGCAGCTGGGCTTCAACGCAAAAAAAATGTAAAGTCATGCATCTCGGCAGCAGAAATCCATACAGAACATACTCCCTGAATGGAGAAACACTAGCTAGGACTTCAGAGGAACGGGACTTGGGGGTAATCATCAGTGCAGACATGAAGGCTGCCAAACAAGTAGAGAAGGCCTCATCTAAGGCAAAGCAAATGATGGGATGTATAGAAGCTTTGTCAGCCGCAAACCTGAAGTCATAATGCCACTTTACAGAACCATGGTGAGACCTCATCTGGAATACTGTGTGCAATTCTGGAGGCCACATTACCGGAAAGATGTGCTTCGAGCTGAGTTGGTCCAGCGGATGGCCACTAGGATGGTCGCCGGATTCAAGGGTCTCTCATACGAAGAAAGCCTGGGCAAACTGCAGCTCTATACCCTAGAGGAGCGCAGGGAAAAGGGTGACATGATTAAGACGTTTAAATACGTCACAGGTCGTGTCGAGGTGGAAAACGATATATTCTTTCCCAAGGGACCCTCGGTCACAAGGGGGCACCCGCTCAAACTCAGAGGAGGGAAATTTAGTGGTGACACCAGGAAGTATTTCTTCACAGAAAGGGTGGTAGATCACTGGAACAAACTACCAGTGCTGGTGATCAAGGCCACCAGCGTGCTCGACTTTAAGAAAAAATGGGACACCCACGTGGGATCCCTTCGAGGGTCGAGTTAAGAAACCAGGTCACTAGCACTCAGACTTAATGGGGTGGGTCAATAGAGTGGGCTGTGGCCCTTTTCTGCCGTCATCTTTCTATGTTTCTATGTTTCTAAGTGGAACCGAGGCGTAGACCTGGGAGGTGTGAGACCGCTTCAGCGAGGACTCCACTTAGAGGGATTGATGGGAGAGTTGTGACCTGTCGAATCCCTTGTGGTGTCGTGCGGTACCTAGTATCCAGTTTGCCCGGCACCGTGGGGATGGAATAGGGTGTTTCGAGGCACCGCACAAAGGTCTGATCCAGCAGCTTTTGTAAGGGAAGCTTGAGGGATTCAGCAGGTGGTTGAGGGAGGCGCATAGTCTCCAGGTATTCCTTAGAGAATTTGGATCCTGTGTCCAACTGGATGTCCAAGTCGGTTGCCATCTGCCGCAGGAACGAGGAGGACAGCTGGTCGGCTAAAGCAGGGCCTCGAGAGGGACTCGAGGACATCTAGGCTTCTCGAGGCATCTAGGATTCAATGAGGATGGGGATCGAGGCAGTGACAAAGATCCCAGCGAGTCCTCGAGCTCCGGCATCGGTAGAGGCGAGGTAGCTCGTGGAGAATACTCCAGGAGTGGCTTTTCCGCTGAGGCGAGGCATGCCTGGACGAGTGTCTCGATGAATGCCTCGATCGATGATGCGGGCTGTGTCTGGAAGTCGGTCTCGATGCTCGAGGCGAGTAGGTCTTCACTGAGGCCCCCAGGCAATGGATGGGGCTGGAAGCGGTTGACCGAAGCAGGGATGCTTGCCGCAGAGACTCGAACCCTATTGGGGTGATCGGCTCCAACGGAGGCATTTGCAAAGACTCTGCTCCTTGCATCGAGTGAATCGGTTCCAGTGGAGGCACTCGCAAAGACTCTGCTCCTTGTATCGAGTGAATCGGTTCCAACGGAGGCATGGGCAAAGACTCTGCTCCTTGCGATGCATGCATTGATGCCAGACCAGACACTCGCAGAGACTCTGCTCCCTGTAGAGAGAGTGTGTATCGCTGAGGCACTGGAGGTGGCTCGACCCCGCGGGAGGCCTCCGCATGCCCAGGCTGGATTTCGGAGAGAAGCTTAGGCCCTATTGAGGTTAAGAGCTCAATGAATTGCTTCTCCAGCAAGGTCTGGAAAGAGGCCGGCAAGGATGGATCCACATCTGAAATGGGAACACCTGCACGGGCCTCGCGCTCCTTCGGGGTAGTGTGGGAGTGCTTGGACTTGGAGGCCTTGGGCACTTTTAACACTACTGGTGGAACGGACTGCTGTGCTACCTGACCTGACGAGGCAGAGGAAGGCATCGCAGCAGGCGTTGGAGTCTGGGCCGGCACGAACGTGGCGGGCTTGATGAGACTCGGGCCCGCAGAGGTGGGAGACTGTGAAGCTGGAGATGAGGGTCCCTTCGACGAGGACGGTTCCGCTGAAGACTCCATGAACAGTGACTCCCACAAGATACAGCAACGCTTGAAAGCACGTGCTGTGAGTGTGAAGCAAGGCCGGCATGATTTTGGAAGGTGTTAAGGCCTGAGACACAGAATACAGCGTCAATGAGGGTCCGTGAGTGAAATCGAGCGCTGGCACTTGGCACACTTTTTAAAACCGGTAATAGGCCGGAAAAGCTCCGCCGCGAGATTGAAGCCGCGGGGCTGCGGCCACCTGGCCTGCCAGGTCGAACGGATGGAAGAAATTTTTTTTTTTAAAAAAACAATAAAGAACGATGAAAATCGGCGATTGAGAGAAAAATAACCCAAAACCGCGGACTTTAGAAGGCACGAGTGAAGAATCTTCACGCAGAGAGTCGAAGATGGACTTCTCGGCTCCGCGGAAAAGTAAGAACTGAGGAGACGCGCCCTGTGCAGGGCAGGAAGGCACTCGCGCATGCGTGGTGCGGGACTCGAAACTTCGAAGTTTCTTCAAGCAAAACTGCTTGTGAGGCGTCCGCATTGGGGCTCCGTTGGATCACGTCACCCATTAGTGAGAGTACCTGCCTTCTTGTCCTGGGATAAAGTAAATATACAATTGATGTGCTCTGTATTTATGTTATGGAATATTGATTGTTTCTCTTAGTGCTACTCCACCGGTGCGGACATCCTCGACCCAGGACTCGAGCATTCCACTTCGGCACTGATCCTCCTCGGCCACATCTCGAGAGGCTACTCCGGCATGGTCAGGTAAAGTCTCCAGTAAATCTAAACATTTGGAGATCTCGACACTGAGCTGTCTACACTGATCCTGTCCTTCTTCAATTCGACCTCTCTGCAGCTTTTGATGTCGTCCATCATGATATTCTACTTTACCAACTCACCGAGATAGGCATTAACTCCACAGTCCTTGACTGGTTCTCGAAGTTCTTACGCTCCCGCTCCTACACAGTCAACATAAAGGGCACATTTCTCCCCCTGGAACCTGGAGTCTCTCCCCCCTTGAAACACTTTACATTTACGCAGATGACATCTTTGTCCTCCTTAAGACCGACTGGAACCTCACCAACCTCTCTGCGAACATATCCTCATGTATATCGAACCTTCAATCCTGGGCCTACACTGTGCAGATGAAACTGAACGAATCCAAAACAAAACTTCTCTGGCTCGGCCCAAAATTGGACCAACTGCCCACTTCCATCCCTCTGTCCTCTGGCCCCACTCTGCATCTTGAATACTAAAGTAAAATTCTGGGGGAAGTCATTGACTCTACACTTTCCTTCAATGATCACTTCAATTCTCTAATAAAAAAATGTTTCTTCAGCCTTCACATGCTGAGGAAAGGGAGAACCTGTTTCCATCAAAAACACTTTGCCGTCCTTGTCCAATCCACCATCCTTTCCAAACTGGACTATTGCAACTCTATCTACCTAAGCCTAACAAAGAAAAACCTTCAAAGACTCCAGCGAATTCAGAATGCCGCTGCTAAGCTTATCTTCCCAAAAAGCAAATTCGACCACGTCTCGCCGCTTTTGTCCAAGCTCCACTGGCTTCCGATAATCTCCAGAGTCCACTTCAAATGTGCCTGCCTTACTTTCAAGATCCTACACGGCATCATAAGAACATAAGCACATAAGCAATGCCTCTACCGGGTCAGACCCGAGGTCCATCGTGCCCAGCAGTCCGCTCACGCGGCGGCCCAACAGGTCCAGGACCTGTGCAGTAGCCCTCTATCTATACCCCTCTATCCCTTTTTCCAGCAGGAAATTGTCCAATCCTTTCTTGAACTCCAGTACCTTACTCTGTCCTATTACGTCCTCTGGAAGTGCATTCCAGGTGTCCACCACACGCTGGGTAAAGAAAAACTTCCTAGCATTCGTTTTGAATCTGTCTCCTTCCAACTTTTCCGAATGCCCTCTTGTTCTTTTATGTTTTGAAAGTTTGAAAAATCTATCCCTCTCTACTCTCTCTATGCCCTTCATGATCTTGTAGGTCTCTATCATGTCTCCTCTGAGTCTCCGCTTTTCTAGGGAGAAGAGCCCCAATCTCTCCAATCTTTCAGTGTATGAAAGGTTTTCCATGCCCTTAATCATTCGTGTCGCTCTCCTCTGGACCCTCTCAAGTATTGCCATATCCTTCTTAAGGTACAGTGACCAATACTGAACACAGTACTCCAGGTGCGGGCGCACCATTGCCCGATACAACGGCAGAATGACTTCTCTCGTTCTGGTCGTAATACCCTTCTTAATAATACCCAACATTCTGTTTGCCTTCTTCGCGGCTGCTGCACATTGTGCTGTTGACTTCATTGTTGTGTCCACCAGTACACCCAAATCTCTTTCAAGGTTAACTTCCTTCTAATACTAATCCCCCCATTTGGTAGCTGAACATCGGGTTTTTTTCTCCCTATATGCATGACCTTGCATTTCCCTACATTGAAGTCCATCTGCCATTTATTCGCCCACTCCTCCAGTTTGTTTAGGTCCCTTTGTAGGTCCTCACACTCTTCCGCATTTCTAACCCTTCTACAGAGTTTAGTGTCATCCGCAAATTTGATAACTTCACACTTCATCCCCATTTCCAGGTCATTTATAAATACATTGAACAGCAGCGGTCTTCCCCCCCCCCCCCCCTTTATTCTTCTTTCTTGGAATTCCTTTAACCCCAATTCCACCAAATCCACCCAAAAACTGAAACTCTCCTTTCCCTCTCTAAAAGGCGTCTTCCTTGTAGGAAAACTAGGTTTCTCCCTCCCTTTTAGAATCACTGAGCTCTGGAACAACCTTACCTCCCCTCTTAGGAATCTGAGCTCCCTCCAACTCTTCCGTAAACATCTGAAAACCTGGTTATTCTCAAACATGTAACTCTTCCTCCCTTTCTGATTATTCTAGTCCTCTAAATTTCCTCTTCATCCTTCCCTCCTCTGGAGTTCCTTTCTACCCTAACTCCTGTTAATCGTGTCGAGCTTTGCAAATGTAGAGATGATGCAGTATACAAACCTAAGGTTTAGTTTAGTTTAGATTCAGATTTATTGGGAGATACTGAGCCAGAAATACCATCTACTAACAATGTTGACTCTTCTGCTGCTGGGTCACCTAGACGTTCACCTACTAGAGCTTCTTCTCCAGAGAAACTTTCTTTTTCCAGATTTTTGCGACAGATAGCACATGATCTGGATATTTCATTGGAGGCTAATTCCAAATACAGCAAGCAGTACTTGGACACACTTGATTATGATCTCCCTCCTAAGGAACTGTTAAAGCTTCCACTCCATGCTATTCTGAAGGAAACTTTCTATAAAAACCTGAGACTCTTCTCTCTTTGCTAGTGGCTCCTAAACATTTGGAATCTCTGTATAAGGTGTTACCCATACCCGGATTTGATAAGCCTCAATTGCCTCATGAATCTTTCATGGTTGAATCCACTTTGAAGAAATCCTCTGGGGCAAGTGTATGTGTCCGTTGCTCCTGGTAGAAAGGGTAGGACAATGGACAAATTTGGTAGACATCTGTACCAAAACTCAGTGTTGGCAAACAGAGCATCCAATTATAGCTTTTTCTTTTCCTGTTACATGAAATATCTTCTTAAATAAATTTCATTGCTTCAGCAATATCTGCCTTCCCGTAAAGCTAAAAAATTTCAATCTCTGGTCTCCAACTCTCTGCAACTTCAAAAGTACATGGTGAGATCTGTTTATGATACTTTCGAACTCTCATCTCGAGCAGCAACTATGTCGGTGGCGATGAGACGTCTGGCTTGGTTATGTGTTTCAGACCTTGACATTGTTTCAGACCTTGACATTAACCACCAAGACTGTCTAATGCTCCATGCCTTGGTGATGAGCTCTGTGGAGCCTCCATTGACACCACCACCCAAAAGCTGTCTGCTCATGAGACATAACATAAGAATTGCTGCTGCTGGGTCAGACCAGTGGTCCATTGTGCCCAGCAGTCTGCTCATGTGGCGGCCCCCAGGTCACAGACCAGTGCTTTAAATGAGTCCAGCCTCACCTGTGTACAAATCCAGGACAAATATCAGGAAGTTCTGCTTCACACAACGAGTGGTGGACACCTGGAATGCTCTCCCAGAGGAGGTTATTACGGAATCCATCGTTCTAGGATTTAAAAGCAAACTAGATGCACATCTCCTTACGAGAGGCATAGAGGGATATGGGTGACTAAAATTACGCCAGGTGTACACCTGGCTGGTCCTCTGCATATGCGGATCGCTGGACTTCATGGACCAAAGAGGTCTGATCTGGAGATGGCAGTTCTTATGTCTTGAATCCCTGGAGGGTGTTTTCCCCTATAACAGACTCCGGAAGAACATTCCAGTTTTCTACCACTCTCTGGGTGAAAAACTTCCTTACTTTTGTATGGAATCTATCCCATTTCAACTTTAGAGAGTGCCCTCTCGTTCTCCCTACCTTGGAGAGGGTGAACAATCTGTCTTTATCTGCCAAGTCTATTCCCTTCAATATTTTGAATGTTTCGATCATGTCCCCTCTCAGTCTCCTCTTTTCAAGGGAGAAGAGGCCCAGTTTCTCCAATATCTCACTGTACGGCAACTCCTCCAGCCCCTTAGCCATTTTAGTTGTTCTTCTCTGGACTCTTTCGAGTAGTACCGTGTCCTTCTTCATGTATGGCGACCACATGGGATGTGTTGGTTAAGCCCAAAAAGAAGCCTCCACCTGCTTGGCCTTTTAAGCCTGCTTTCTCTTACCAATGCAGATATACTGCCAAGCCTCCTCCTCAGGCACCTATCCAGCCTCGTAGGCAACGACGACAGCCACGTCAACAACATAAACAACCGGCTGCTCCTCAGAAACCTGCACAGCCTTTTTAATGTGCTCCTTCAGAGCCTAGCCAGCATTCCTCTGCTACTTTCTCTGCCTCAATCCATAGGGGGATGTCTTCAGAATTACATCAATCGCTGGGAGCTCATTACATCAGATCTTTGGGTCCTCAACATCATTCGTCAAGGGCATATTCTTCATTTTCACACCCTTCCTCCAGACCATCCTCCAAAAGAGTCTGCTTTAAACCTGATGCAGTCCTTTCTACTTCTCCAGGAGGTTCAATTTATCCTCCTCCTCAATGCCATCGAGGAAGTTCCTCCTTCTCAACATGACCAAGGCTTTTACTCCCGATATTTATTGGTCCCCAAAAAGACAGGAGGTCTGTGACCCATCCTGGATCTCTGAGTTCTCAACAAATATCTTGTCAAAGAGAAGTTTTGAATGCTCACCCGCACTCCTTTATCCACTATTAACTCAGAACAAATGACTATGCTCTCTGGACCTCAAGGAAGCCTACACACATATAGCAATGTTACTTACCGTAACAGTTGTTATCCAGGGACAGCAGGCAGCTATTCTCACTAGTGGGTGATGTCATCAGACAGAGCCCCGGTACGGACGTCTCACAAGCACGTGTTGCTTGTAGAAACTTAAAGTTTCTAGATGCCCGCACCGCGCATGCGCCGGTGCCTTCCCGCCCGGAGATCCGGGCGTGTCTCCTCAGTTCAGGTAGCTAGCCTGAGAAGCCAACCCAGGGGAGGTGGGTGGGACGTGAGAATAGCTGCCTGCTGTCCCTGGATAACAACTGTTACGGTAAGTAACATTGCTTTATCCCAGGACAAGCAGGCAGGTATTCTCACTAGTGGGTGACCTCCAAGCTAACCTCAGTGGGATGGAGGGGGAGTTGGCGACTTAAGAGAATAAATTTTTCAATACTGTTTGGCCAAACTGTCCATCCCGTCTGGAGAGAGTATCCAGACAATAATGTGAGGTGAATGTGTGAACCGAGGACCAGGTGGCAGCCTTACAAATTTCCTCGATTGGTGTTGATCTGAGGAATGCTACTGAGGCTGCCATTGCTCTGACCTTATGGGCTGTGACCTTACAAGGAAGTGATAATCCAGCCTGGGCATAGCAGAAAGAGATACAAGCCGCCATCCAATTAGAGATGGTGCGCTTTGATACGGGTCTTCCCAACTTGTTAGGATCGAAGGAGAGAAAAAGTTGAGGAGTGGTTCTGTGTGGCTTGGTGCGATCCAGGTAGAAAGCCAAGGCACGTTTACAGTCTAGAGTGTGAAGGGCCGATTCTCCGTGGTGAGAATGGGGCTTAGGGAAGAATACTGGAAGTACAATGGATTGGTTGAGATGAAATTCGGAGACCACCTTAGGCAGGAATTTCGGGTGAGTGCGGAGGACCACCTTGTCATGATGGAATACTGTGAATGGTGGATCCGCCATCAATGCCTGGAGTTCGCTGACTCTGCGAGCGGACGTAAGGGCTACAAGAAAAAGCACTTTCCAGGTGAGATACTTAAGAGGGGCCCTGTTGAGTGGTTCAAACGGGGGCTTCATGAGACGGGAAAGGACTACATTGAGGTCCCAAACTACTGGGGGTGGTTTGAGAGGAGGGTTAACATGGAAGAGTCCTTTCATAAATCTGGCGACCACCGGATGGGCCGAGAGGGGTTTCCCTTGTAGGGGCTGGTGGAACGCCGCAATAGCGCTCAGGTGGACTCGTATGGATGTGGACTTGAGCCCAGATTGAGATAGGTGTAGGAGATAGTCCAGCACGGAGGATAAGGAAGCTCGCTGAGGTTCCTTTGATTTAGAAACACACCATGAGGAGAATCTGGTCCATTTCTGGGAGTAGCATTGTCGAGTGGCGGGCTTCCTGGAAGCTTCCAAGACCTCCCTCACTTCTTGTGAGAATTGGTGAGGGGTTACGTTGAGAGGAACCAAGCTGTCAGGTGGAGAGACTGCAGGTTGGGATGAAGCAGTGATCCTTGATGTTGAGTAAGTAGTGAAGGAAACACTGGAAGTGGTACTGGTTCCCTGCTGCTGAGTTGAAGTAGGAGGGAGAACCAAGGTTGTCTGGGCCACCGAGGGGCTATTAGAATCATGGTAGCCCGTTCGAGTTTCAGCTTGACCAGAGTCTTCTGGATCAGCGGGAATGGAGGGAACGCATATAGAAATCGTTTCCCCCAGTTCAGTAGAAAAGCATCTGCCTCGAGGCGATGAGGAGTGTAGATCCTGGAGCAAAACTGAGGCAGTTTGGAGTTGTGGGGAGCCGCAAAGAGGTCTATCTGAGGCGTCCCCCATTGCGTGAAGATTTGGTGAAGGGGGCTGGAATGGAGAGTCCATTCGTGCGGTTGTAGCAGACGGCTTAGTTTGTCTGCTAAGACGTTGTTCTCCCCCTGAATGTAGACTGCTCTGAGTAGGGCGTTGTGGCGCACCGCCCAGTCCCAGACTCGTAGAGCTTCCTGGCAAAGGAGGGCCGAGCCCGTGCCTCCTTGCTTGTTGATATAATACATGGCGGCCTGATTGTCTGTGCGAATGAGGATTACCATGTCGTGAAGTAGGTGTTGGAAAGCTTGGAGCGCATTGAAGATGGCTCTGAGTTCCAGTAGATTGATTTGGTGTAGTCTTTCCGCACTGGTCCAGAATCCTTGGGTGCGGAGACCATCCAGGTGGGCCCCCCATGCATAATTCGACGAATCGGTTGTAAGAACTTTCTGATGGGGGGGAGAGTGCATCAGCAAACCTCTGGATAGATTCGAAGAGGTCATCCACCAAAGTAGAGACTGCCGAAGAGCAGGTGTGACTAAGATGTGTTTGGATAGTGGATCGGACGTCTGATTCCACTGTGATGCCAGGGTCCACTGGGAGATCCTGAGGTGGAGTCTGGCAAAGGGTGTCACATGTACTGTGGAGGCCATATGGCCCAGGAGCACCATCAGTTGTCTCGCCGGTAGGGTTTGGCGAGTAGACACCGACTGGCAGAGATGAAGAAGAGACTCCATGCGTTGCAGAGGCAGGAATGCTCGGAGTCGGGTGGTGTCCAGGACCGCTCCGATGAAGGGGAGGGACTGGGTGGGTTGTAGATGAGACTTGGAAAAGTTGATCTCGAAGCCCAAATTTTGGAGGAAGTAGGTTGTAGCCAAGGCCGCCGAAGTGACCTCTGGGGCTGACGGGGCCTTGATGAGCCAGTCGTCGAGGTATGGGAACACCTGTAGACCCCTGTCCCGGAGTGCTGCGGCCACTACCACCAGGCACTTTGTGAAGACTCTGGGGGACGAAGATAGGCCGAATGGTAGCACTCGATACTGTAGGTGCAGATTTCCCACCCGAAATCTGAGGAACTTTCGGGAGGCCGGGTGAATGGGGATGTGAGTGTAGGCCTCCTTGAGATCCAGGGAGCATAACCAGTCGTTCTGCTCGAGGAGGGGGTATAGAGAAGCCAAAGTCAACATGCGAAACTTCTCTTTGACCAGAAACTTGTTGAGGGCCCGAAGGTCTAAAATGGGTCGCAGGTCGCCCGTTTTCTTCGGGACGAGGAAGTACCGGGAGTAAAACCCTCGGTTCAATTGGTCTGACGGGACCGGCTCGACAGCCCGAAGCTGAAGTAAGGTTTGGACTTCCTGAAGAAGAAGGGCGGTCTGCGTCGAGCTTGAAGGATACTCTCTTGGAGGATGGTCCGGGGGGACCCGATGGAATTGAAGAGAGTATCCTTCTCTTATGATGGTAAGGACCCATAGGTCCGTGGTTATGGCCTCCCATCGATGGTAAAAAAAGATGGAGGCGGCCCCCTATGGGAGAGGCTGAGTGCAGGACGGTGTCGGTTATGCTCCCGGGAGGGGAGTCAAAAGGGCTGGGGAGCCTTAGGTGCAGCCGGTGGCTGAGGTTTTTGCTGAGACTTCTGGGGAGGTTGTCTCTTCGCAGGTTGTCTCGCAGCAGGCGTTTGTCTGGGCATGTAACGCCGCTGGTAAATCAGGGGTGGCCTGGAAGGTCGAGACTGTTGAGGTTTGGGTTTGGGCCGCAGGATGGATTGAAAAGATTTTTCATGATCCGACAGCTTCTTGGTAACAGTTTCGATAGACTCATCGAACAGGTCAGCTCCAGCACATGGTACGTTGGCGAGTCTGTCCTGGAGGTTGGGATCCATATCGATTGTACGGAGCCATGCCAGGCGACGCATGGCTACCGCGCTTGCGGCAGCACGTGCCGAGAGTTCGAATGCATCGAAGGAGGATTGCATCAGCTGGAGGCGTAATTGGGAGAGGGAGGCTACCACTTCCTCGAACTCGAATCGAGCTTGGTTGTCTATGAACGGAGTGAACTTGCGGAGCACCGGCAAGAAGAACTCCAGATAGGAAGAGAAAAAGAAATTGTAGTTCAGCACCTGTGACGCCATCATGGAGTTTTGATAGAATTTTCTACCAAATTTGTCCATCGTTCTCCCCTCTCGGCCCGGCGGTACAGAGGCGTAGACCTGGGAGGGATGAGAGCGTTTAAGAGAGGACTCGACCAGTAGGGATTGGTGGGAGAGTTGAGGGCCCTCAAACCCTTTATGGTGCACGATGCGGTATCGAGCATCGAGTTTGCTGGGGATCGCCGGTATGGAGTACGGTGTTTCGAAACACTGCATGAAGGTCTGATCCAGCAATTTATGCAGGGGGAGCCGAAGCGACTCCGTTGGAGGGTTAGGTAAATGCATGGTGTCCAGATACTCTTTGGAGTATCGGGAGCCCGTGTCAAGGGTCACATCCAGATCATCCGCCATTTGTCGGAGGAATGATGAGAAGGACAATTGATCCGCCAGCGTCGGCCTGTGGGACGGGCTGGAGGAGGAGGAGGCCTCCAGGTCCATGGACATCGGGGAGTGGCAAGGAGAATCGGGCACCGGTGTCTCCTCGTACTCCGGGCCCCCCGGAGGGGACACCTCTGATGAGGAGTATCCCCTACGTTGCAGTTTTTTCTGCGGTGACACCTCCGAATGGCGTGAAGAGTGCCAGGATGAGTGTCTCGATCGGTGCCCGTCTCGGTGGCGGGACGGGGATCGGGATCGTCTGTGCATCGCATGGTCTCCCGAGGCCCCCAAGTGGTGGATAGGGCTGGAAGCGGTGGATCGCAACTGGGGTTGCGATGCGGGTTCTTGCGATGCTACCCAAGTCTGGTAAGGAGTACGGAAGAACTCTTCCTGACTATGCCCAGGGCTTTGAGTATCGATCGGAGGTCTGGTCCCATGTTGGCGCGGAGGCGTAATGGGTTCTAATGGCGGCATATCGGTAAGCGAGGCTTGCCGCGTGGGCATCGCCGCCCTCCCCCGTTCGTCCTCGTCGGTTTTCGAGGTCGAACGGGGAGGAGGGGGAGGGGGCGGACCGCCCCTTTGGACCGGTACCGGGAGGTCACCCTGTATGGCAGCGATGAGCCCGGGTCCGATGGTCTACATGAGCTCAACGAATTGAGCTTCCAGCACGGACCGTAGCGAAGCCGATAAGGAGGGATCCGCACCGAAAGGGGGTCCTCCTGCACGGTCATCGCGCTCCTTCGAGGCCGAGTGCTTCTGCTTAGTAGCTTTCGGCACTTTGATGACCACTGGTGGCACTGTGGAAGGAAGAGGTACCTGAACCGAGGAGACCGGGGCAGGCACCGACGTCGAGCTCGTGGATGGTGTCGGGATGAACGATGCCGGTTTCACCACACTCGATGCAGGAGGGGTCGATACCGGTTTCGCCCGAACCGGGGAGGTATCAGATGAAGTGGAGGCTGAGGGATCCTTAGCTGCGTCCATCTTGAACATCGATTCCCACAATAGGCAACGCCGCTTGAATGAGCGTGCCGTAAGGGTAGAGCAAGGCCTGCACGATTTCGGGATGTGGTCAGGGCCCAAACACTGCAAACAGCGCCGGTGAGGGTCCGTGAGTGAAATCGCGCGTTGGCACTTGCTGCACTTTTTTTAAACCCGGTGATTGGTCGGGACATAGGCCGGAAAATCTCCGCCGCGAGGTCGAAGCCAGTGGGCCTGAGCCACGTGGCCGGCCCGTTCGACCCGCCGGAGGAAATAATCTTCTTTTTTTTTTTTTTTTTACTGAAAAAGAAAAGTACTGTTAACTGTAATTAAAAGAAAGCGAAAACGCGGACAAGGAAGGCAAATTTAACTGAATTCAGCTAGCGCATGATGAAGTTGAACTTCTCAGCTCCGCGGAAAGAAAAGAACTGAGGAGACACGCCCGGATCTCCGGGCGGGAAGGCACCGGCGCATGCGTGGTGCGGGCATCTAGAAACTTTAAGTTTCTACAAGCAACACGTGCTTGTGAGACGTCCGTACCGGGGCTCTGTCTGATGACATCACCCACTAGTGAGAATACCTGCCTGCTTGTCCTGGGATAAATACCAATTCATCCGGCTTCCAGGAGATATCTTCGCTTTCAAATCAGTTGTCACTACCAGTAGAAAGTTCTTCCGTTCGGCCTGGCATCATCTCCCAGTCTTCACGAAGTGATTGTAGTGGCCCTCCGATCCCAGTGTCTTCAGGTGTTTCCTTTTCTGGACGACTGGTTGATCAAGTCTTCATCGTCTCAGGTGACCCTGGCGACAACTCACACCATTTCTTTCCTTCAAATCTTGGGTTTCGAAATCAATTTACCAAAGTCCAACCTCCAACCAACTCAACGTCTTCAGTTCATCAGGGCTATTCTGGATACTACTCTCATGAGAGCGTTTCTTCCTCCAGATCGCCTAGCTGCCTTGCATCATCTCTGTCAACAGATGTTTCAGCTACAATCTCTGCGAGACGCATGATGGTTTTCCTGGGCCACATGGCCTCCATGGTTCATGTCACCCCACTAGCCAGATTGCATCTTCGCACTCCTCAGTGGGCCCTAGCTTCTCAGTGATGTCAGGCGACAAATCCGCTCTTACAGCATATTTCTGTAACCTCATCTCTTCAGTCGCTCCACTGGTGGATGACCTCTTCCAGTCTATCCAGAGGTCTTCCATTCCATCTTCCTCCACATCACCAGGCACTCATGATGGATGCTTTTCCCTACGCCTGGGGAGCGCACATGAGCGGCCTTAAGACGCAGGGTTATTGGACTTCCAAAGAACGCAAATTTCACATCAATTTGCTGGAGCTCAGAGCGATATATTATGTGCTAAAAGCTTTCCAACATCTGACTGACTAAGTTCTCCTCCTTCGCACAGACAATCAAGTAGCGATGTACTACATCAACAAGAAAGGCGGCACGGGCTCTCTTCCCCTTGTCAAGAGGCTCAAAAGATTTGTCTTTGGGCGACCACCCGCAATCTTTTTCTGCAAGCAGTCTACATACAGGGCGAACAGAATTACTTGGCAGACAATCTGAGCAGAATTCTGCAGCCTCAAGAATGGACACTCAGCTTGACAACTCTTCAGTCCATCTTTGCACAATGGGGCACTCCTCAGGTGGACTTATTCACAGCTCCCCACAACCACAAGCTGCTTCGCTTCTGGTCCAGGCTTTACTCTTCTCACCGCCTGGAAGCAGATGCATTTGTTCTGGATTGGATGTAATTTTTCCTCTGTGTTCCCTCCCACTCCTCTCATCCTGGAAACTCTTTTCAAACTCAAGCAGGAGTCAGCCACCATGATACTCGAACCTCCTCGGTGGCCCAGACAGCATTGGTTCTCACTTCTACTTCAACTCAGCACCAGGGAACCCATACTTCTTCCAATATTTCCTACTCTGCTTACACAGAATCAAGGAGCTCTTCTTCATCCCAAACGGTAATTGTACCCCAAGGATCTCCACTGTCCCCAACTCTCTTCAATCTCTACATTGCATCCCTCAGCACCTGCCTGGACAAATTAGGCTTAACCTCCTATAGCTATGCAGACGACATCACCATTCTCCTTCCTTTTGACCAACCAACGTCCTCCATGACAGACACAGGACACTTGAAATAGTAGCAACATGGATGTAAAATCACAAACTGAAACTGAACCCAGATAAGACAAAATTAATTCTCCTCGAAAATAATAAAACCCCAACCATAACAAATCTAGTAAAACTCAATCACATACCCCATACAACCCACTCTAAAACTTCTAGGAATGATAATAGACAAATGCTGTACCATGAAACCACAAATCAACAAAACAATACAAAAATCATTCGCGGTCATGAGAAACTTAAGGCAAGTTCGAAAATTCTTCGACAGAACACAATTCCAGCTCTTGGTCCAGTCCCTAGTCCTAGGTCTTCTAGATTACTGCAACATACTCTACCTACCCTGCCCCAGAACCATAATAAAACAACTACAAACAATTCAAAACACAGCGCTAAGACTTATCTATTCACTGAAACATGACCACATCACAGCGGCATACCTCGACTCACACTGGTTCCCAATACAAGTAAGAATACTATTCCAATTCTACTGCCTATTTAAAACCATAAACGGAGACAGCTATCCTACCTAAACAACCGCCTAATCCAAACTACCTCAAGCAGACATAGGAGAATCCACAAACCATTCACGCATCCCCCAATTAGAGACGTCAGATGAAAAAAACTGTACGATGTCCTTCTAGCCACACAAGCAGCAAAACTAGGCTACCAACTCTTCAATTTACTGATAACGACCCCAGACTACAAATTGTTCAGAAAAGAAATAAAAACCATGCTATTCAAGAAATCCATGAAGACAAACTAACACCGCAAGACTCGTCCCAATTCTCTGAAGCAACCTGCTCTACTCTTTAATTCCTCTGGAAATGTCAGATAACTCCTTTTGTAATCCGCCTTGAACCGCAAGGTAATGGCAGAATAGAAATCACTAATGTAATGTAATATAAAATGAGTGGATTGTGGCCTTTGGTCATTCATGAGGGAACATTCTGCAGTGACAAACTGCTGAGACTGCAGCTTTAATTCCTGAAGAGGTCAAATCCACAAGATGTGCAAAAATCTGTACACAGTGGGATCCTCCCCCAAATCAGTGGCTCCACACTGATCCAGATCCTGGAGATCCACCACATCTGTGGCTGCTGCTTTGCCCCCCTGTGAAAGCAGAGGTATGGAAAGCATATCGTGTGCAACTGCGGGTACTACCGGCATACCTGCTGACATCACTGAGGGGAGGCAAGAGAAAAGACCCTGGACCACAGGAGCAGGGGTCCCTGTAGCTAGTACAAAGGCCAGTGGAAGGGAGACAGGCAGAAACATTTTAGCCAAGTATGCCTGCTAAAGTATCTTAATAAAATCCAGGGAAAACCCATCCACCATGGGAACCAACCCAAAAAATATATCCTCTGTGTTCTAAGGTTGGGCACTCAAGAGTCATGCCATAAGAGCAAAGTGACTCGGATCTTCCATGCAGACCAAACTGCATGAGTAGGTCTGGATGGGCACTCAGCTGAAGGCTGCGATCCCTTCGCAGACGCATCAAATCTGTGTACCACAGTCTGCGAGGTCAATCTGGAGCCACCAGAATTACGTGGCCTGGATGGCTTGTGAGCTGCCATATGACCCGGCCTATCATTGTCCAAAGAGAAAAGACATACAGGAGAATCTCAAGAGGCTACAGCCGCACCAGAGTGTTGAGCCCATGGCTTCTGGGCTCAGATCTTCGACTGAAGAAATGATCCACGTTCTCGTTTTTCACCGTGGCCATGAGATTGAAGCACAGCCAACCCCAGCGCCTCACTATGGCTTGGAATGCCACTGCAGACAGGGTCTATTCGCCCGGATCCAGAGTCTGTCTGCTGAGGAAATCTGCTTGAACATTGTTGACTTCCACTATGTGTGCTGCTGCCAGTGTTTGGAGGTGACGTTCTACCCAAAGAAAAAGAAGGCAGGCTTCCTGAGCCAGAGGAGTGCTTTTGGTCCCTCCCTGGCAATTGACATAGGCTACTGCCATCACATTGTCGGAGAAGACACTGATCATTTGGCCCTCCAGAGCCTTCTATTGCATCAGAGCTAGCCAAATAGCTCTGATCTCCAACCGGTTGATTGACCATTTCTGCTGAACAGGACAATTGCAGTGGGCTCCCATCCCTGAAGGTTGGCATCTGTCATCACCATGAGCCAAAGTGTAGCAGTATGCCCCTACGGAGCGAATGGGAGAAGCCACCAGTCCATGCTTGATTGAGCTTCCAGAGTCCAAGACAGATCTGTAAAGCACCCCTGTGCAGAGCCCAGTGAGAAAGCAAAGCATGCTGAAGAGGACGCATGTGCGCTCTTCGTTCAAGGAATCACATCCAACGTGGCAACCATAGATCCCAGAACTTAAAGAGAGTTCCATGCAGAAGGAGCTGGCTGCTCCAGAAGGGAAGAAAGGCACAGCTTCTGGTAGATATATGTGGCCCACAGCCTTGTCGAAGAGAACTCCCAGATATTCCAGTGACTGCATGGGTGTCAGATTGCTCTTTCTGAAGGTGACAATCCAGCCCAGGTCCTTTAGCACCTTGAGCATCCGCTCTACCTTGCACTGTCCCTCGGATGAGGGAGTTCTGATCAACCAGTTGACTAAGAAAGGGAGAACCTGGAGACCCATTTTCCCCAGGTAAGCCGCCACAACCACCATCACCTTGGTGAAGGTCTAGGGTGCTGTCGCCAGTCCAAAATGCAGAGCCGAGAACTGGTAATGCTGTTCTAGAACATGAAACTGCAAAAATTTGCAGTGGGCTGGAAATATAGGAATGTACAAGTATGCCTCTGTAAGCTCCAGAGAGGCAAGCAACTCTCCTGGGGCCACTGCTGCACGGACTGAAAGCATGGTCTACATGTGAAAGTGTGAAACCTTAAGAGCTGCATTGATGTGCTAAAGATCCAGAATAGGCCTCTAATCTTTGGAGCCTTTCTTTGGCACAATAAAGTATATAGAGTATCTGCCTGAGCCTGAGAGGTAGGGCAACACCGGCTCTGTAGCTTGAATATCCAGCAAGCGCTGCACGGTGGCTTAAACCTTGAGCGCTTTTTCCGGGCAACCTGTAGGAGAGGCCACAAACCAATCTGTCAGAGACCAGGCAAATTCCAGTGTGTAGCCTGACTGAATAATGTCCAAGACCCATTGGTCAGACATAATGCGAATCCAGGTGGGAAGAAATGCTGAGAGCCATCTGAAGAGGGGCATCCCTTACCCTGGCATCATTGTACTTTTTTGGCAGAGGATGCAGAACAGGAGGTAGAAAACTAGGAATGCCTGTAGCCAGCATACTGTCATCAGGAGCCCTGTGAAAATCTCTGTGATTCAGTGGACTGGGGGGACCTGCAAAGGAAGTAGCAGATTTAGACCCACTGGGGAACAGCGATCATAACATGATCCAGTGCAGACTAGAACTGGGATCATCCATTCACTGCCCTCTCTGCTCTTTCCATCCAGTGTCCGTCCTCTCTTCCATTTGGCATTTTCCCTCTTTCTATGCTCCTTCTATAAACTATCTATCCTTCTCTCCTTTGTACATGATTGATTTCATCTCTGTCAGCTCTCCATTTTTCTCTCTCTGTCACCACCCCCTCCCCTATACTCTGGCATATCTCTCTTCTCCTTTCTTTTCTTCCCACCCCACGGTCTGGCATCATCCCTTCCCTGATTCCCTGGCATCTCCTTTCCTTTTATCTCTGCCTTCCCCTCCATGCTCTGATATCTCCTCCTTCCTTTTCCCTTGGTCTGGGGGGGGACCATGTCTACAAAGTGCTGCAAAACCAAAGCACGACGGACAATGTAGAGGTACTATGGTCAGCTCCGAAATCTACCCTGCAAGTAGCAACCAACATATACATAAAAACTGTGAGCAAACGACGCAGGAAAAATAGACCACAGTGGTTCTCCGTGGAGATTTCAGAACTAGTAAAGCACAAGAAAAAAGCTTTTGTTACCTACAAACAATCACAACGACCGGAAGCTAAAGAAACTTATCTGGCGAAATCTAGAAAAGTTAAAGCGCAAGTCAGAGAGACCAAACTCCGAATGGAAGAAAACATAGCTAGGCAGGTAAAGAAAGGGGAGAAATCCTTTTTCAAATTCGTTAGCGACAGGAATAAGAACACAAGCGGTATTGGGCACCTAAAAAAACCTGACGGCAACTTTACAGACTCGGACGCAGACAAAGCAGAACTACTCAATAACTACTTCTGCTCAGTCTTCACCTGCAAAGCGCCAGGATCTGGTCCTCAGCTACAGCCAATGGGGAGCTCAGAAAACCCATTCCAGGACATGGAATTTACTGCGTGCGACGTCTATCACAAGCTATCCCTGAGTCCCTCTGCCGCTTCACCGATGACATCATCGGTGATGCGGCAGAGGGACTCACTGGCAGAAGAAAGCCGCAAGGCAGCCTGTTTAGCGTGCTGTGGCTGCCAACGCTGCAGGAGGGAGGTTTGTTGCTCGGTCATCTCGCTGGGAGGGTCGGCAGGGTATGCTTGGGAGGGAGACATAGGAGGGTCAGCGGGGCCCGAGCGATGATGCTGCTGCTGCCGAATCCAGGCTGCGATCCCCTGTCCTGTTGTCCCCACTCACAGCTTCGGTACGCCCTCTCTGAAAACGGGACATTTCAGCATCCCGAAGCTGTGAGTGGGGACAACGGGACAAGGGATCTGAAAAAGGGACTGTCCTATTCAAAACGGGACGTATGGTCATCTTAGATATAACCCATCTGTCTAGAATTCGTTGCTAGACAATGTGAAAACAGCTTAGGAGGGTTTAAAAATGGTTTGGATAATTTCCTAAAGGAGAAGTCCATAGCCCCTTATTGAGATGGCTTGGAGAAATCCACTGCTTATTCATAGGATAAGCAGCATAGAATTTATTTTGCTACTTGGGATCTAGCTAGGTGCTTGGGACCTGGGTTGGCCATTGTTGGAAACAGACTACTGGGCTTGATGGACCTTTGGTCTGTCCCAGTATGTCAATGCTAAATGTCTCTCCTATTGCACTAGAAGGAGCGGATATCCTTGTCTGGTTCCTGAAAGGCTGTTAACATAAGCTAGCTGAAGGTTGACTGTCCAAATCATGACAAAACTTAGGACCAAAAACATTTCAAGGGTTCTAAATATATTCCTATTCAACTCTGTCAGAGGCCTTGTGTTGAGTGCCTCTGAGAAGGCTGATGATTACATTTGTGTTGTAATTTGCATCAGAAACATAATCTGGTATTATTTGATGAGTGTCTACCGCTAATAAAACTTGATTGATCTATTTGAATTAGTTGAGGTAGGCATTTAGTTAGTCCATTGGCAAGTATTTTAGCTGTATTTATATATAGCATAGTATTTATACTGTAATTTTGCCTCAATATCTAAAAGTGATAATAAATTTGGGACCTCATTCTGGTAATACAATTACTAGTGCTTTTACTATCATTCCTGACATACTGTACTGCCAGATATCAACATAGTTTGATAATACGACAATATGTATGGGAATACCAAATGTTCTAAATACCTTATAAAGGTCAACAGCTATACCAAGTGTTCTACTGCATTGTAATTTAGCAAAAGCATTTTGAAGTTCTTTAATATTAATGTTCTTCTCAAGAATTGGGTTGGGGGATGGATGATGTCTGGAGAAGCCTGCTTATTGAACCTTGGGCAACAGGCGCGCTGAGGGAGAATCTGAGGGAAGTAGGGCCCGGGGAGGGGAAATTTAATCTTTTCTTGGGGGCTTTGGGTGGGACTCTAACAAGCCATACTATGTCAATAGACCATATTTCAAACAGTTTCTGATGCTAAGACTTGTGCTCAGCTTGGACAACCAACTCAGGAATATGGTTGGATCCAACCCAGGCATCTCATCTCCAGCATTGTTACCAGTTCTTCCAGCAGGTGAGGATATTGCATGAGGAAATTGTCCTATAGTACCATTAGCTAAGAGATGCTTTGGAATGGAAAAGCACAGCTCATTTTCAAATATGTTTATTGATAAAATAGGAGTGCATATGTGTGAGGCTGTATCACTTTCTGATTTGGTAATATATAACTGCTCAATTCAAAGAGCAGAGCTTTAGAAACACACTCAGCCCGAGTATTACAAACTATGATTTTTCCACAGTACATTTAGCCATCGGAAAAGAAGAGGAACTAAGCTACGATACAGATTCTGTCTGCAGCAGGAGTGATGACTAGGCCATGTGCCCTGTGAAGATGGTCAAAAAAATTGTGCCAGCTCCTTCCATGACAGTTCCATTACGTAACCTAAAAATCAAGTAACTGTAACAATGGAAGAAAAGGCAGAATTAGTCATGTTAATACAGTAAGAGATACATTGATGCTAAATTTCCCCTCCTAGCTTTGATTTACACTCACCAGTTGTGGTAAGACTTTCTCCAAGTGTTCTAGGTCCACAGTGGGCACGTCCTCAGACTGGGCTTGTCGTGCAGCCCGAGCAGCTGCCTCTGTACACAAGAGAGCTATTTCACAAATTCTGCCTTGGTCTGAACAAGCTGTTTTATGCATGATGATTAAAAGCATGACACAAGTAATAGGCTTGGTAGAACACTGTCCCAGAAAATCCCACATGCATAACCTTTGACTACAGTAAATGGTCATGTTCCTTCTTGTGACAGTCTCTGAACTAACTACTTTCATTACCAGTGTTTTCTAGTGCAACAGGTGTGTCATTCTGGACAATAGGCTATTTTCCCCTTGGTAGCTAGCTGTGCTGGGCAGAAAGAATCCATTCCAGGTCTTCAATTCCTCCCCCTTCTCTAGTGGACTCTGCTGCCCCCCTTCGGTTTTCCCTTGTGCACACGAGCTGGAAAGTGTCTTTCTGATCTGCTCTGTATATTTCTTTATTATTTGGGGTATTTTTTGTGGGTTTTGGTGTACCAGAGCTCCCAGTGTGGGAGAAAACTCTGCCTGCATGGACTTGAGTCTGCAGCCAACAGGTTAATCCAGTGGTCTCAAACTCATGCCAGGTACTATTTTGAGGCCCGCAGTATGTTTATCATAATCACAAAAGTAAAATAAAACAGTTTCTTGATCATATGTCTCTTTAGCTATAAATTACAATATTATTATTAAGACTTAGCCAAAAGGAAAGATTTATAAACTATAAAGCAGGGGTAGGGAACTCCGGTCCTCGAGAGCCGTATTCCAGTCAGGTGTTCAGGATTTCCCCAATGAATATGCATGAGATCTATTTGCATGCACTGCTTTCAATGCATATTCATTGGGGAAATTCTGAAAACCCGACTGGGTTATGGCTCTCGAGGACCGGAGTTCCCTACCCCTGCTATAAAGAATTTTACCTCATTCAAAACTGTCATTTCTTTAATAAGACAATTATTTTTTTCTGAGGCCCTTCAAGTACCTACAAATCCAAAATGTGGACCTGCAAAGGGTTTGAGTTTGAGCCCACTGGGTTAATCCTTTGGGGACCTGTTCAACCAGCCTGCAGCAAACTTTGTGGAGCTCGGTGTCCATAACCCTAGTAGCTCAGCTCGCTTACTGAATTGCAGGCTGTTAGGCATCTGCAGGGGCTCAGTGGGACTCTTTAGGATACCGGCTGCATTTTTGCCTCCCCCTTCATGTGCACGGTTCTGTGGGGATTGGTGGTCTGGGATGCTGAGGGTGCTCAGTAGCCTCAGGCTCTACAGTGGCGGCAGGGTTCCGGAACACATTATGCAATACCAGTCACGGCTTCTATTGCGCTATGACAGTGGTTGGGTTCTATCAGCCTTTACTTTTCCTGTACATTATGGAAGCAAAACACTGGTTAAAAACCGAGACATGGCCCTAGCACGTTTCAAGGGGCCTTCAGGCACCTCCCAAATGTTTGTGAGAATCTGAACTTTGTCAGAATGATCAGGAAAGGTGGCCAATTTCAGCCTCTGATCACTCATGAGGAACATTCCGCAGCAACAGGCTGCCCTGCCTTCAGCTTCAACTCCTGGAGATCAAATCCACCAGATGTGCGGGCTTGAAATATCCATGTATAGTGGGATCTTCCCCAAGATCCAAGACTCCTGGATCTTGGTCCTGGAGATCCACTAGGGCCGTAACAGCTCCCGCAGTTGTAGTGCCTGCCTGTGTAGTCAGAGGCATTGTCAGAGAATCAGGGCATGGCTGGCATACTGACTGGGGGGAGGGCAGGAGAGAAGACCTGTGCCCTGGGGAGAAGGGGTCTCCATGCCCGGCTTGGACGCCACCAAATAAGCCTGATACATCACATTAAAAAATTTGGGAGAAAACTCGACATCCGTAGAGGAGCTGCCTTCTGCGGATACTTCTTGGAGGATCTATAAGATTTTCTCCCTGAAACTCGCTTGTGTTTTCCTGGAGCATCAACTACGCACTTCACAGGACTTCCCATCGCCATTTTTTCAGGCATGAAGGCAGACACAGCGGCAAGACCCCCCTTCAGAGGTCGAGGGCACGGGGCTGAACAAATCTCACTGCCCTCCCATGCCACTGTGCACGTGGAACATGGCTATGCGCCTGACAGCTATCTACCGCAAATGGGACGAGTCCACTTTTATTTACCACAGTTACTTACCACTTTAAAAGTGCATTGTCACTTTAAGACTTTAGAAAGTTTGCGATAGCCTGAACCGCGCATGCGTGAGTGCCTTCCCGCCCGACATAGGGCGCGCATTCCCTCAGTTAAGCCAGCTAAGAAGCCAATCTGGGGAGGTGGGTGGGTTGTGAGAATATCTGCCTGCTGTCATAAGAACATAAGCAATGCCTCTGCTGGGTCAGACCTGAGGTCCATCGTGCCCAGCAGCCTGCTCACGCGGCGGCCCAACAGGTCCAGGACCTGTGCAGTGATCCTCTATTTATACCCTTCTATCCCCCTTTCCAGCAGGAACTTGTTCAATCCTTTCTTAACCCTTTCAGGACCAAGGGACATATTTGTCCCATAACTTTAAAATCCTATAAATTTTGATTGGGATAGTCTACAGTTCTAAATTTGATATGTACGGATTCCATATGATACTGCCTTTATGTAAACAAACTGGTTCCGACATTCATTCATTAGCGTCGTTGCCAGATTGACGAGAAGATTCACTTGCCACACTGTCCATAAGCCAGAAGTGTGATTTTTTAAATAAAAATAATGATATTTCACAAAAAAAATCAATTTTTTGGCATCTGCAAGCCCTTTTTACCATAAAAATGTTGTCAAAACCACAAAAATTGGCCTACAATCCTTATGGTCCTGAAAGGGTTAAACCACAATACCGTACTCTGCCCTATTACGTCCTCTAGAAGCGTATTCCACCACACGCTGTGTAAAGAAGAATTTCCTAGCATTTGTTTTGAATCTGTCCCCTTTCAACTTTTCCGAATGCCCTCTTGTTCTTTTATTTTTTGAAAGTTTGAAGAATCTGTCCTTCTCTACTCTCTCTCTGTCGCTGGATAACACCTGTTACGGTAAGTAATTGTGCTTTTATCCCAGGACAAGCAGGCAGCATATTCTCACACATGGGTGACCTCCAAGCTAACAGAAATGGGATGGTGAAAATGTTGGCCTTAGGAAAATAAATGTTGTAATACAGATTGGCCAAAGTGCCCATCCCGTCTGGAGAAACTCCAGACAGTATTGATAAGTGAATGTATGAACTGAGGACCAGGTGGCAGCTTTACAGATTTCCTCAATGGGAGCAGATCTGAGGAAAGCCACAGAAACTGCCATAGCTCTAATTTTGTGGGCTGTGACATGACTCTCCAGTTCCAGTCCAGTCTGAGCATAGCAGAACGAGATGCAGGCAGTCAGCCAGTTGGAAATCGTTTTCTTGGAAACAGGATGCCCCAGCTTATTTGGATCAAATGAGATGAACTGTTGCGGAGATGTTCGATGTGGCTTTGTCTGGTCAATATAATAGGCCAGAGCCTGTTTACAGTCCAAAGTATGTAAGGCGGTTTCTCCAGCATGAGAATGAGGCTTCGGAAAAAACACTGGTAGAACAATTGACTGATTAAGATGAAAATCAGTGACAACTTTAGAAAGAAACTTTGGGTTTGTCATGATGAAAAATTGTAAAGGGTGGATCTGCAACTAATGCTTGTAACTCACTGACCCTCCTGGCAGAGGTGAGAGCAATAAGGAAGACGACTTTCCAGGTGAGAAACTTAAGATGGCCTGTGGCCATTGGTTCAAATGGTGGCTTCATCAAACTGGAAAGTACTACATTAAGATCCCAGACTACAGGAGGAGGCTTGAGAGGTGGTTTTATATTGAAAAGTCCCTTCATGAATCTGGAAACCAAAGGATGAGCAGTGAGAGGTTTGCCCTCTACTGGTATGTGAAAAGCTGTAATAGCACTGAGATGAACTCTGATAGAAGTAGATTTAAGTCCAGAGTCAGACAGAGAAAGCAGATAATCCAACACCAATTCCACTGCCAAGAAAGTTGGATTGTGATGATGAAGAAGACACCAGGAAGAAAACCTAGTCCACTTTTGTTGATAACACTGCCGAGTAACTGGTTTCCTGGAAGCATCAAGGATTTGTCGCACAGGCTGAGAAAGATGTACATCAGACAGTCAGCCCGAGAGAAACCAAGCTGTCAAGTGTAGTGATTGCAGGTTGGGATGTAGAAGGGATTCCTGATTCTGAGTAAGTAGAGTAGGAAATACTGGAAGAAGTATTGGTTCCTTGGAACTGAGCTGAAGTAGAAGGGAGAACCAATGTTGCCTGGGCCACCGTGGAGCAATGAGGATCAGGGTGGCTGCTTCTCGCTTGAACAGAGGAATTAGAGGGAATGCATATAGAAACGGGCCCGTCCAGTCCAGGAGAAAAGGCATCGGCTTCCAGATGGAGAGGAGAGTAGTCTGGAGCAAAACTGGGGCAACTGGTGATTGTGAGGAGCCACAAACAAGTCCACTTGTGGAGTGCCCCATTGAGCAAAGATGGACTGGAGAGTTGCAGAATTGAGAGTCCATTCGTGAGGCTAAAGAATTCTGCTGAGGTTGTCTGCTAGGGAATTCTTCTCCTCTTGAATGTAGACAGCCTTCAAGAACAGATTGCGAGCTGTTGCCCAAGTCCAGATTTTTAGGCCTCCTGACACAACAGGAGAGAGCCTGTACCTCCTTTCTTGTTTATGTAGTACATTGCTATTTGATTGTCTGTGCGAAGGAGGAGGACTTGGGGACAGAGAAGATGATGGAAGGCCTTGAGGGCATAGAACATTGCTCTGAGTTCCAAGAAATTGATGTGAAATTTCCGCTCCCTGGCGGTCCAAAGACCCTGAGTCTGAAGATCATCCATATGAACCCCCCAGGCATAAGGGGATGCGTCTGTCATGATGACCTTGTGATGAGGGGCAAGTGGAAAAGGAGACATCTGGAGAGATTAGAAGAGATTATCCACCACTGAAGCGACTGCAGAAGAGATGAGGTTACAGATATATGCTGCGAGAGATGATCCGTCGCTTGAGACCACTGAGAAGCAAGGGTCCACTGAGGAGTGCAAAGATGCAGCCTTGCCAGTGGCGACACATGGAAAGTGGAAGCTATGTGTCCTAGAAGAACCATCATGTGTCTGGCAGAGATGGATTGAAGAGGAAGCAATTGCTGACAAAGGCGGATGAGAGCCAGAAGACGATCTTGAGGAAGAAATGCTCTTATGAGAGTTGTGTCTAGGATTGTCCCAATGAACTGCAGATGTTGAGTTGGAAGCAGATGAGATTTGGGGAAGTTGATTTCGAATCCTAGTATTTTAAGAAAAGAAATGGTCTGAGATGTTGCTGAGATGAAACACCCTTGATCAACCAGCCGTCCAGGTAAGGGAAGACTTGAAGGCCATGTGATTGGAGAGATGCAGCCACTACAATGAGGCATTTCGTGAAGACTCTGGGAGAAGATGCCAGTCCAAAGGGAAGGACCTTGTACTGGTAATGACGCTGATTGATTTGAAAACGGAGATACTTCCTGGAAGCCGGATGAATTGCAATGTGTGTAGGCTTCCTTGAGATCCAGAGAGCATAGCCAGTCGTTCTGATTGAGGAGAGGATAAAGCAGGGCAAGGGATAGCATTCTGAATTTCTCCTTGACAGAAATTTGTTGAGAGCTCTGAGATCCAGGATGGGTCTCAGTTCTCCGGTCTTCTTTGGGACTAAGAAGTAACGGGAGTAGAATCCCTGCTTCTGCTGATTGAGGGGAACTTGCTTGATGGCATTTAGCAGGAGAAGGGATTGAACCTCCTGCAGAAGAAGGGAGGACTGTGCAGGGTCCAAAACAGACTCTTTTGGAGGCTTGTTTGGGGTCAGTATGTGAAAATTGAGTGTAACCCTGACAAATGATGGTGAGGACCCAGAGGTCTGATGTTATGAGCTCCCAGCGAGCTATGAAAGTTTGGAGATGGCCTCCGATGGGCTGAGGCAAAGTGTGCAGAATGTTGACGTTGGCTATGCTTTGAAGAAACACGTCATAAAGACTGTGTAGATTTTTGAGGGGCAGCCTGTTGTTTCTGATGTTGCTTACGTGATTGTTGTTGTTGTTTCTGTCTCCTGGATTGAGACGGAGCTGGGGGTCATAAGTTTTGCAGCAAATCTCTGATATGAGGATGGTTGCCGGAAAGGACAAGAAGGTGTAGGCTTCTTTTTGGGCTTGACCAGAGTATCCCACATGGTTTCATGGGCAGACAACTTCTGGATAGCCGAGTCCATGGAGGCACCAAAAAGCTCATCCCCCAGACAAGGTGCATTGGCCAACCTGTCCTGATGATTGACGTCCAGCTCAGAAACTCGAAGCCAGGCCAGACGTCGCATGGCCACTGACATTGTCGTTGCATGTGAGGAAAATTCAATGGTGTCATAGATGGAACGAACCATGTATTTTCTTAGTTGGAGCAGGTCAGAGATGAAGTGCTGAAAAGCATGCAACTTACGTTCAGGCAGATATTTTTGGAATGTAGCAACCTGCTTGACCAACATAGCATTCTGGTATAGCCTTTTGCCAAACCGGTCCATAGCTTTGCCTTCTCTGCCAGGAAGTACAGAAGCATACACACTAGCCCCTGAAGATTTCTTTAATGTTGATTCCACCAGGAGAGATTCATGGGATAGCTGTGGCTTGTCAAAACCAGGAATAGGTACTACCTATACAGAGAACCCAGCTTACATGGAGCTATAGGGATGGTAAGAGGTATCTCCAGGTTCTTATAAAAAGTTTCCCGCAAAATATCATGGAGGGAAAGTTTCAGAAGGTCCTTGGGTGGTTGATCTTTTAGATTTTTTTGAGTCAGCTTCCAAGGGAATAGCTAAGGTTTCAGACATTTCCCTGAGGAATCTAGAAAAAGATGATTTCTCAGACAGATCAGAAGCATTTTGAGAAGAGTGGTGAATAGATTCATCTTCTGAAGAACCCTCCTCTTCAGATATATTGGGTTCTTGCTCAGAATCTCCCCAGAGATCCGAATCCCGAGTTGTTCGGGGTCGGTGCCCAGCACTCGGTGTCGAAGGCTCGAGATGCTTTAACTTCTTCAGTCTCAGGTGACATCTGAGTTGAGGATGACCGACGTCGGCAGCTCATCGGTGTCGGCTCCTACATGAGACGTGGTGGTACCGATGGAGACTCCTGTGCAGGTGCTACCGGTGTCGAGGGCTCAGACCTGACTGGCACCAGAGGAGTCTGTGTCGACATGGTTGGCATCAGCAGTTGGAACTGCTCCCTTAATTCCTCTTGCAGCAATTCCTTCATCTGCTGTTTAAGAGTAAGTACCAGTACTGCTGGCTTTTTTGCTGGTACCTTCAGTGAGGCTCTATGCTCCGATGATGAGGCCAATGTCGAGGCACTCACTGATATCAGAGCGGAGCGCTTTTTGGGTCTTCTTGAGGTCGGCAGGACTTGACTCCCTGCTACTTTGACCCGAGACCCAGAGGAAGTGGGCTTCTTAGCCGGCTTACCTATTGATGTGAGCGACACTGTAGATGGCTCCCACGATGCCGAGAGTTGTGGTGTCAATTTGGACGGCGGTCGAGTCTCCTTCCATGGCCATGCCGAAAAGTTTCTGCTGAATGAGGCGGTTTTTAAGGGTCCTTTTCTGCAGAGAAGAACAACGAGAGTGTCTCTGGAAGGTGCTCTGGCCCCAAGCACTGGAGGCACCAGCGATGTGGATCAGTTATGGAAATGGGCCGAGCACAACATTCACAATTTTAAAACCCGTCTGTGGCCAGGACATTAATGGAAAAACGGCCTCAGCTAAATCAAATCCGGAGGCCAAGGTGAACAAACGGGCCCCGCCAGGTCGAACCCGTAAAAGGGAAAAGACAAAAATTTTTAGTCTTTTTTTTTTTTAACACAAAAACAATAAAGAACAACTAAACAAAATAAAACTGACTGAAAAGTCAGAAATCCGTGAGAGCGGGAAGGCAGCAAATGAAAAAATTTAAACAGCCATTGAAAGATGCATCTTCTTAGCTCCGTGGAAACTAAGAAACTGAGGGACCGCATGCCCTACATCGGGCGGGAAGGCACTTGCGCATGCGCGGTTCGGGCTATCGTGATCTTTCTAAAGTCTTAAAGTGGCAATGCACTTTTAAAGTTATCCGTACCAGGGCTCCACCGTTGGTGATATCACCCATGTGTGAGAATATGCTGCCTGCTTGTCCTGGGATAATGACCTTTTCTGTATTTTATTTAGGTTTGAGCAATAAATCTATGGCCTGGAAGATCAGTTGCCTCAGACTCACCTTGGACAAACACCTTTAGCATTTCTGTCATCAGCTGTAAGGCATCGGCAGAGACTAAAAGGAAAAAGCAGAGTTTTTTACCCTGTAAAATTCAGGCAGTCTACCATCCACCCTAATTCCTGTTTTTCTTATATGGATTATGAAGGAGGGAGGGATTCAATTCCTTTAGTAGCTTTACTCAGTTAAACAGATGGCTACTTTTTCTCAACTTGATCCCACCAAATCCTTGTGCATTTAAAACTAGCCTTGTTTGTTTATGTGCCCTGGCTAGATTAAAAATTTCACAAACCAGGGTCTCTCTCATACATGTTTCTGTACTTACACTGGCACGTAACCAAATAATTAATATCAGTAGTACACACACACTGCTTACCATTACTACTACTTCTTTCTATAGCGCTGACAGATATACACAGCTGACATGGTAAAAAGGGTAGACAAGACTTTTTTTTTTAGTGAAAACAAGGAAAAATTATGTTCTTACCTGTTAATTTTCTTTCCCTTAGATGCAGCAGATGAATCCAGAGACCAATTGGATAGCTCACATCTACCAGCAGGCGGATATAGAGAAACTGATTAACAGGTGGTCCTATTGGCTGGCACTCCTCCTGTATCTCCAGTATAGCTCCTTGCCCAAGCATCCGTAACCATCAATAGGCATAGCATGGAAAAAACTTCTTTCCCATAACAAATCTCAAAAGGCAATAATACAGAATACAACCCTCAACAATAACAAACTTCAAAATAACAGACAGACAATATCCAGAAAGGGTGGGGCTCTGGATTCATCTGCTGTGTCTAAGGGAAAGAAAATTAACAGGCAAGAACATAATTGTTCCTTCCCTAGCAACAGCAGCAGATAAATCCAGAGACCAATGGGATGTAGCAAAGCAATCCTCAATCTGGGTGGGAAGCAAACGCCGCCTCCGCAACAACCAAAGCACTAAACGCATCTACCGCATGTGCCCCCACAGCCAACCAGTAATACTGAGAGAAGGCACTCTTGGAAGACCAAGTAGCCACAAGACAAAACTCCTCCAAGGAAAAAACCTCTGGACCGAGTCCAAGAAGTAGCCATCACTCCTATGGAATGGTCATGAAGTTCTTTCGCCAACCGCTTCCCTGCCATCAAGCAAGCGCAAAGAATGTCCTCCTGGACCCATCGAGCGATGGAGGCTTTGGACGCCGCCATATGTTTGAGGCGTCCCTTGAAGAATACAAAAAGATGATCTAAACAACTAAAAGTCATTAGAAACCTTGCTCGCGGAGAACGCCACGCACTTTCAAAAAACTCAGTGCATAAAAGCACTTCTCCCCATTGCTCCTCCCAGGAAGAAGGAAGGAAAAGTGAGCGTGTCATAAATGAAAGGATGACACCTCCATAGAAAGAATTGTGGTACCGTCCGAACTGATACCCCAAATTTTGGAAATCAGAAACAGGAATCCCCGCTGAACAAGGCCTGCAACTCGGAAAACTTCAGCCGAAGCCATGGCCACAAGAAACCCCTTGTTCAACGGTACAAGGAGGAAATGAAGCCTTCGGTAAACTGCGAAGAAGTACCTGAAGATTGTACTCCGGACAGGGTTTACTAAGAGGTGCACGAATATACCATACTCCGTTTAAGAACTGAACTCCATGAAGCTGAGAAGTAAGCGAAGAGCAATATACCTCGCCCTTGTAACAAGCTAAGAATGGTGCTTGAAGCTGAAGGGAATTGAACGCTAAGCCCTCGGCAATACCCTGTGCCAAAAAGGACCTCCAGAAGGGTGCAAATGATGAGAAGTATCCAAGAAAGGAACAAACCTCCAAAAGGAAGCAGCAGCCACAGGTGAAGACATCTGTAGCGCCTGGACAAGAGAAGAAACAACCTGCTTCGCATAACCCTTACACGGCAGTCATGACTTCTCAAAAGCTAGGTCGTAATACCCAAGTAGTATGAATATCCATGTTGATCGGACCCTAGGGGAGCAAATCCGGAGATACCAGGACACGTAGTCTGGCTGTCAAAAGACTCATCAGATCCGCATAGCAAGAATGGCGCAGCCAAGCCAGACTGTGTCCGGAAAGCGAGCTCGAGATGACAAATCCAAGCCATCAACAGCCAGGGGAAAAAGAGAAACCAGAGGCGAGAAAGAAGCCACGCTGCTACCCCCTCTAACTCCCACTCCCTGTGCCCGCCGAAGAAGCTAGGAATCAGAGAATTGTGAGACGAGGCCATGAGGTCTAGTTCCAGGAGATCTCACATCCACCAAAAGAGCTGGAACGCCTGAGCCAAAATTCCCAATATCCAGGAGGTAGAAGATTTCAATATTACAAACGTGTACACTTTCTAGAGCGAACACAGCACTGTACACCGGAACATGCAATAAATGGGCTATGCTCAGATTTCGCGAAAGGAAAGTCCATCCAACTCTTTTCCTGACCCTGAAAATGATCTGCCAACAGAAGAGGAAGATGAGGGTCCACCCATTGAAGAAGAACAACAACTTTACCTATCAACTGAGTACATCACCTATTGCCCAAGCTGTAGAGAAATACCCCCATCATAATACCGACTGAAAGGACTCTCAGCGGTATTCCGGAAGAATTGTCTGAAGTGCAGAAAAGCAGCCTGACCATGCTCAAGAGTAGAAGAATGAACAAGAACTGAGTCGCCGCCTAAGACCAGACTCCTGGCGCTGAGGATGGAACATAAGAACATAAGCATTGCCTCTGCTGAGTCAGACCATAGGTCCATCACGCCCAGCAGTCCGCTCCCGCGGCGGCCCCCCAGGTCAAGGACCTGTAGTGATCTGGGAGGAGAGAAGCTGATATGCACGGACGGGGAGAGGGACCTTGGGGTGATAGTGTCCGAAGATCTAAAGGCGAAAAAACAGTGTGACAAGGCAGTGGCTGCTGCCAGAAGGATTCTGGGCTGTATAAAGAGAGGCGTAGTCAGTAGAAGAAAGAAGGTGTTGATGCCCCTGTACAGGTCATTGGTGAGGCCCCACTTGGAGTATTGTGTTCAGTTTTGGAGACCGTATCTGGCGAAAGACGTAAGAAGACTTGAGGCGGTCCAGAGGAGGGCGACGAAAATGATAGGAGGCTTGCACCAGAAGACATATGAGGAGAGACTGGAAGCCCTGAATATGTATACCCTAGAGGAAAGGAGAGACAGGGGAGATATGATTCAGACGTTCAAATACTTAAAGGGTATTAACGTAGAACAAAATCTTTTCCAGAGAAAGGAAAATGGTAAAACCAGAGGACATAATTTGAGGTTGAGGGGTGGTAGATTCAGGGGCAATGTTAGGAAATTCTACTTTACGGAGAGGGTGGTGGATGCCTGGAATGCGCTCCCGAGAGAGGTGGTGGAGAGTAAAACTGTGACTGAGTTCAAAGAAGCGTGGGATGAACACAGAAGATTTAGAATCAGAAAATAATATTAAAGATTGAACTAGGCCAGTTACTGGGCAGACTTGTACGGTCTGTGTCTGTGTATGGCCGTTTGGAGGAGGATGGGCAGGGGAGGGCTTCAATGGCTGGGAGGGTGTAGATGGGCTGGAGTAAGTCTTAAAAGAGATTTCGGCAGTTGGAACCCAAGCACAGTACCGGGTAAAGCTTTGGATTCTCGCCCAGAAATAGCTAAGAAGAAAAAAAAAAAAAAAAAAAAAAATTTTAAATTGAATCAGGTTGGGCAGACTGGATGGACCATTCGGGTCTTTATCTGCCGTCATCTACTATGTTACTATCTATTACTCAAGGGTGTTTTGTATTGTATAGTAACCCTCTAAATATACCCCTGGATCCCCTTTCCCTTCAGGAACTCGTCCAATTCCTTTTTGAAACCCCAAATCGTACTCTGCTCAACCACCTCCTCTGGAAGCGCATTCCAGGTGTCCACCACCCTCTGGGTGAAGAAGAACTTCCTAGCATTTGTTCTAAATCTATCTCCCCTCAATTTTTTTGAGTGCCCTCTAGTTTTTGTTGCCCCCGCCAGTCTGAAGAATCTGTCTCTCTCTACTTTCACCATACCCTTCATGATCTTACAGGTTTCTATCATATCCCCTCTAAGTCTCCGCTTTTCCAGAGAAAAGAGCCCCAGCTTCTCCAGCCTCTCAGCATATGAGAGGTTTTCCATGCCCTTTATCATTTTTGTTGCTCTTCTCTGGACCCTCTCGAGTATCGCCATATCTTTCTTTAGGTACGGCGATCAGTACTGGACGCAGTATTCCAGATGTGGTCGCACCATTGCCCTGTACAGCTGGAGGATAACTTCCTTGGTTCTGGTAGTGATACCTTTTTTGATAATGCCCAACATTCTGTTCGCCTTTTTCGAGGCTGCTGCGCATTGTGCTGCCGGTTTCATTGTTCTATCCACCAAAATCCCCAAGTCCTTTTCTAGGTTGCCTTTTCCCAATGTCACCCCCCCCCCATTGTGTAATTATGCATCGGGTTCCCTTTCTCTATGTGCATAACTTTACATTTCTCTACATTGAAGCTCGTCTGCCATTTATTTGTCCACTCAATCAGTTTGTTCAGGTCCCTTTGGAATTCTTTACATTCCTCAACAGATCTAACTGTACCGGAGAGTTTTGTGTCATCCACAAATTTTACAACTTCAGACTTTGTCCCTGTTTCCAAGTCATTAATAAATATATTGAATAGCAGTGGTCCCAGCACTGACCCTTGTGGGACGCCACTTGTGACCCCTTTCCAGTCAGAATAGTGTCCCTTTATTCCTACCCTCTGTTTCCTGTTTGCTAGCCAGTTCCTGATCCATCTGTGTATTTCCCCTTTCACCCCGTGGTTTCTCAGTTTCTTTAGAAGGCGCTCATGAGGTACCTTGTCGAAGGCTTTCTGGAAGTCCAGGTATACTATGTCTATGGGGTCACCTTTGTCCAAATGTTCGCTTATCCCCTCGAAGAAGTGCAGCAGGTTTGTTTGGCAAGATCTTCCAGTACAGAAACCATGCTGGCTTGTTCTCATCAGCTTATTTTTTTCTATGTGCTCACTGATACTGTCCTTGATTAATGATTCGGCCATCTTTGATAATATGACACACGATCTACTGCTGCTGGAACAATGGTCAACTACTTGGCAGCTTGGCTTCAATGCTAAAAAATGCAAGGTAATGCACCTGGGAAAGAGAAACCCGCGTAGAACTTATGTACTAAATGGTGAGACCTTGGTTAGGATCACAGCGGAACGCGATCTAGGAGTGATCATTAGCGAGGACATGAAGGTTGCCAATCAAGTGGAGAAGGCTTCCTCCAGGGTAAGACAAATGATGGGCTGTATCCGCAGAGGTTTCGTCAGCAGGAGACCTGAAGTTATGATGCCGTTGTACAGAGCCATGGTGAGGCCTCACTTAGAGTACTGCGTTCAGTTTTGGAGACCTCACTACCGAAAGGACGTGCTGAGAATCGAGTCGGTACAGCGAACAGCCACCAGGATGGTCTTGGGGCTCAAGGATCTCACGTATGAAGAAAGACTAAAGAAATTGCGGATGTACTCACTTGAGGAAAGAAGAGAACGGGGAGATATGATTGAAACGTATAAGTATATCACGGGGCACATCAAGTCAGAAGATGATATCTTCCGGCTCATGGGACCCTCGACCACCAGAGGGCATCTGCTGAAAATCAGGGGAGGGAAATTTCATGGCAACTTCAGGAAGTATTTCTTCACCGAGAGAGTTGTGGATCATTGGAACAGACTCCCACTCCAGGTGATAAAGGCCAGCAGCGTGACGGATTTTAAGAGAAAATGGGATACTCACGTGGGATCTTTAAGGGAGTAAACTCAGGGGGGGGGATACTTGGAATGGGCAGACTTGGTGGGCTATAGCCCTTTTCTGCCGCTTTTTCTATGTTTCTATGTTTCTATCTTTCCCGGAACTGAGGTTAAGCTGACCGGTCTATAATTCCCCGGGTCGCCTCTGGATCCCTTCTTGAAGATAGGTATAACATTCGCTATCCTCCAGTCTTCTGGTATTACCCCTGTTTTCAGGGATAGGTTGCAAATCTGCTGCAATAACTCCGCTATTTCGTCTCTAAGTTCTTTTAGTATTCTTGGGTGAATTCCGTCTGGGCCCGGAGATTTGTCAGTTTTTAGCCCATCTATCTGTTTGAGTACGTCTTCGAGGCTTACCTCCATGCACAATAATTTTTCCTCTTGGTCCCCCTTGAAGAATATTTCTGGTTCCGGAACCTTGGATGTGTCCTCTTTCATGAAGACTGACGAGAAGAATGTGTTTAATCTGTCTGCCACTTCCTTCTCCTCCTTTACCACTCCTTTCCTATCTCCCTCATCTAGGGGTCCCACCTCCTCCCTCGCCGGCTGTTTCCCTTTCACATATCGAAAGAAAGTTTTAAAGTTCCGTGCCTCCTTTGCAAGTCTCTCTTCATACTCTTTCTTTGCTGTTCTGACCACATGGTGACATTCTTTTTGGTGCTTCCTGTGCTCTTTCCAATTTTCCTCAGTTTTATCCTTTTTCCACGTCCTGAAAGATTTTTTCTTATCTCCTACCACCTTCTTAACTTCTTTTGTTAACCATGCTGGGTCTTTTGCATGACCCTTTCTGCCCCCTTTTCTAAATCTGGGTATATGCAGGTTTTGCGCCTTGTTCACCGTGTCCTTGAATAAGGTCCAGGCTTGGTCCACCGTCTGTGCCTTTCTGGAGCTGTTCTTGAGTTTTCTCTTTACCATGCGTCTCATGGCATCATAGTTCCCTTTCCTGAAGTTGAACGTTGTTACAGTGGTTCTCCTCCCCTTTGGCATACTGAGCCCCCCAACCCGACAGCCAGGGATGTTTGGCGGCCACGAGCTAGTCCAGCAAGGACAGAGGCATGCTTTTGAAAAGAGAAATCTCTTTGAGTCACCAAATCATACAGAGCGATGCATGAGGAGCCTACCAAATAATTGGAGCCCTGAGGTTCCGGGAACCACCAGAACAAAAGCGACTGCTGTAGCGTTATAATGGGAAAGCAAGCCGAAGTTCTCAGTGGAGTCAGCAACAAGTAACCTGTACAGAATCCCATACTCTTGGTCATAGTGACTGAAGAAGAAAGCAAACCTGAGATTGTGACCCATCACCCTAGTCTCTGGGAGAAACACATTTCTCTCCTATATGAATAAAAACATCTCCCCGATATACCTATAAACAGCACAGGAGAAAAGAGCGCTGTGCAAAGTCGAAGAGCCACGTCCAAAGAACTGAGGAAAGGAAACCACCCTTTTCGTGTCAGTCAAATGGCCCGACTGGAAGACGTCCGAATCAAGCAGTCAGTCAAGAAGAAATTAGGTGAACCACCTGGTAGCGCCAAAACGGTACCCCTGCCCACGTTTTCCAAAATGTCCTTGAAGCCTTGGGTAGGTGAAATGGCATGTGCCAAAACCGAAAGCGCAGCTCAAAGAGAGGCAAGCAAACCTAGTGCCGATTCGGAGTCCATAGGGACAATGTAAATATTCTCCCAGTTTTTCTGCAGAAATGTGTAACCCAAAGAAACTAATTCAGCAGAATGGGATCCAGCCTGCCCAAAGCCCCTTGCTTGGGCATCATGCAGTATGTGGAACCACATCCCTTAGTTCCCGAAGAACTACAAGAACTGCCCTGAGGACCAGTAACACTGAAAAGGGAAACACAAAACATAGAGACCCCAAGAACGAACTGGAAACCTGAGGAGGATGCAAAGTTGCAAGCATCCAGAAAAATCATCACAGCCCCCTGACCTGACATTATAGCGCCTTCTCCCTCAGGAGAAAGCCTGAAGAGTCATTGGACGAAGTCAAGATCCCCTCAGAATAAAGTGCAGAAGGTCAGGAAACGGCAGTATGAGAACTGTAGGATCTGCAAGAAGATTCTTCTAGGAAAATCAAGTTTCACCATGGAAAGAGTAATATACCGGAACCATGAAAACAGTACTAACTTCATGCAACATGAGCGACATACGTATATCCATTAAAGTGAATACGTACTAGACGCAATCCAGACGCTGCATCTACCGCCCCTTGGAAAACAACAGCATCCTAACAGGTATCAGACAAAGCTCACATCGCGAATGATAGAATAACAATAGAATATGTAACTGGCTCCTGGTGAAAAGGAGCTGTATAGCCCTTCCTGCCTGGTCGGGGAGCCCGTCTAGCCTGTGCCGTGAGAAAATGGTGACAGGAGAAACCAGCGTGATAAGCATGGAAATCTGAAGTCCAGGCCCCCTCAGAAAGGAGAAAGATGCGGTCTTCCAAGAAGTAGGCTCAGGGAAAAAAATCTGACTTCCCCCCTCCCAGGTCCCCCAACGGATGCCCCGGGCCACAAGCAGCTGCACCGCACACATTGCCAGCTCGTTGGGTCGTCTAATAAAAGGGATTAGAAGCAGTCGGAAACCGGGAGAAACTGCCAATCCGAAAATAGAGGAAGCCAGTCCTGCCATACAAATAGGAGAAGATTCAACCGGCCACCCGGTGTCTCCCCTAGACCCATCTGCAACTCTTCCAGAGAACCAGAGAAGAAAACACCCACGCAGGCAAAGCCTCCTAGATATACAAGCCTCAAGAGAGACAAAAAGAAACCTGCATAACGTATCTTCAAGCGCGTACTGCCCGCTGCTGCGACGCGCGGTGTGCTAACCCGATGCAGAAGGCCACCACACTGGGCTGGCAACCACCAAGGTCAATTAACTCTGCAACCCCCTGACATAGCTAACGAGCTGGGCGCATACCACCAGCACGCACCTGAAACAGCAGGCAAAGTGCAAAGAAACACTGCCCGAGCAAACAAACCGCGCCATATGGAGTGTTTTCACTGTACAGTTGCTCCTTCTTTTTTTTTTTTTTAAAGCAGAAAAAGTGTACCTTATCCATGTCCAACAACCCAGATTCCTCGTCCCGCCGAAAATGAGAGCCCTGGGAAATACTGCGGCTCTGCCGACAGTGAAGCAGAACTGCCCGCCAAACCTGGTGCAGAAGGCCACCACACTGGGCTGGCAACCACACCAAGGTCAATTATCTCTGCAACCCCCTGACATAGCTAACGAGCTGGGCGCATACCACCAGCATGCACCTGAAACAGCAGGCAAAGTGCAAAGAAACACTGCCTGAGCACACAAACCGCGCCATATGGAGTGTTTTCACTGTACAGTTGCTCCTTCTTTTTTTTTTTTTTTTTTAAAGCAGAAAAAGTGTACCTTATCCATGTCCAACAACCCAGATTCCTTGTCCCGCCGAAAATGAGAGCCTTGGGAAATACTGCGGTTCTGCCGACAATGAAGCAGAACTGCCCGCCAAAAACAACTGCCTCGTGAAAAGCCGCGGCTCCCCCGACAGCGAAGGAGATCGGCCCACAGAAAAGCAAAGCCTCAGGAAACGCTGCGGCTTGCCAACAGCGAAGGGGCTCGGTCCGGCTGAAATGTACAGCTGCAGGAAAAGCTGTGGCACTGCCGACAGCACAAGAGCACCGTCCCGCTGAAAAATACAGCCTGCCGTTCACAGCAAAGATGAAGTGCATACCGTCTTCACGCAGGAAAAATGGTGGCCACCAAACAGTTTGCCAATGACCAAACCGGAGCCCTCCAAAGACAAACACACACATGCACCCCCGAATGACCAAACTTCAGGTCTGCCCAACCGAAACCCCAGAGTCCAGAACACAAAATAACAGCGGCTGTACTCACGTGACATCGAGCCCGCATTGCATACAGCAACCACCAAAAGATCCACAAGGTGAATGAAAGTGCTGGTGGATGCCGGTCGTTCATCACAAACAGGGCAAAACCCATTGCACAGAGCCGGGAGATGCTGGGAAACGCCGGCTGCTCAGCACTAGCAAGGCAAAAATGTAGCTGCGGGGAGTCCCTTTTTTTTTTTTTTTTGTAAGGGAAAGAAGAAAAAATAGGGACTAAGGCAGACCTTCTATCATCGGAGGGAGGGTGAGGCAGGGACAAGGGAGGGCCCAAGTGTAACCTCTAAAGCCGGCACCGTTGAGCCGGACACCCCTGTCTCACTGAAGAGAAGATCTCAACAGGAGAAATAAATCAGCCAGCTCACTGAAGAGAAGATCTCAACAGGAGAAATAAATCAGCCAGCTCACTGAAGAGAAAGTCTCAACAGGAGAAAATAAAGGCCTAGTCACAGCCAGATTCCAGGAGCTAGTTGAATAGCGACCATCACCTACTGGGCGATAGAGAATACTGGAGATACAGGAGGAGTGCCAGCCAATAGGACCACCTGTTAATCAGTTTCTCTATCTCCACCTGCTGGTAGATGTGAGCTATCCCATTGGTCTCTGGATTCATCTGCTGCTGTTGCTAGGGAATTTTTATTGAACAGAAAACCAAATAAGGAATGCAACAGGCGATAAAATATATGTTCAAAATTTTGTTTCTATATACAGCCACAATACCCACCACAATATCCCCCCACGCTCACCCCTCCCATGAAGGACAGACAAAGAACACGCAGTAAAGAAGAAAACAAAACTAGACCTCTCCCCTGCATATTACTGCTAAACAAGATATAGACCAAAGCAAAAACATGAGAATCAGGGCCCTGGACTCTGATAAGCCCCAAGAGACGAAATAGAAGGCCCCCCCTCCCCCCCCAAGAACTAAAACATAGCAATCAAAGACAGAAATCAAAGCAAACAACAACAACCAAGTAGTGTGTGAAAACTGGAGAAAGGCAATCTCAATGCTGCAAACCCTGCACCTCTCAAGGCAAATTAGACTGGCAAGGTGTTAAGAATCAGACTACAGGTTCTCGGAGACAAGGAATATATGTAAGGACCCCAGACCTGCAAAAAGAATTTGGATTGTCGCAAGGAATTACCCACCTGACTCCTCTCAAACATCATCAAAGCATGTAAATGATTACGCCAAGCCCAATGAGTGCGATCTGAAACCCACTCCCCCCAAATAATTTTCTTAGTCTCCAACCCTGCCTTCTGCAAAAAAAAAAAAAAAAAAGCCGGCCAACACCAGGTGGAAAGCAAAAAGCTTCATACTTATCAAAAATAAACCCCACCGGAGTGAGAGGAATAGAACAGCCCAGCAAGGGCTCCAAATAACAAATCACCCGTTTCCAGAAAGCCCTGACTGCTGGATGACTCCAAAAAAGCATGGAAAAAGGACTTGGGAGCACCCATACACTTCTTGCACTGCACCAACTCAGCATAACCAGAGTGATATAATTGAACCCGCATGATACAGCACCTGAAATTGGCACTCCCGGAGTTCTGCCGAGACAGAAAGGGTCAGGATGCGTTTAATAAAACAGCCCATATTAAGATATCAGTCGGCCACAGACCCAACTCTGGAGCCTAACAAGCACACAAAGATTCCCACGACCGAGTCGGAACAAGAAGGCACAAAGCTCCATGTAACGCCGATAGGGAGAGGTCCTCATCCTCAAATTGAGTAAAAAAGGCACGGATCTTACTCCCCAAGTCCAACCGCAAACCTTCCACCTCCAAAGAGCGTACATAATGACTCAATTGAAAATAAGCAAAAGAATCAGTAGCCAGAATACAGTTGCGAAGTTGGAAAATACGCCAAGAAAGAAGCGTGCCATCAAGAATGAGAACATGCTCCAGTACTGTCAATCGCAAGTGGCTCCAACGCCGAAAGGGAGAATAAGTCTGGCCTGGCGAAAACTGAAGATTCCCCTGAATGGGCATTAAAACAGACACCCCCCAACCTCCCCCCCAAGCCAATCTCCAAAACCCTCCAAATATCACGTAGAGATCCCAATAAAAGACTAGAGCGCAAGTAAGAGGGAGGGACGCTCAAGGAGCATGTAACAAAGAAGATAAATGCCAGGGGCGATAAAAGGTCAATTCATAATCAAAACAAGTATATTCATGTTGGTCCAGGATCCAATCCCCAAGATAACGAAGTAAGCAGGCCTGATTATATTTCTGCATATCTGGAACACCTATGCCACCCTTCGACCAAGATCCCAACAAGTAACGAAAAGCCATGCAAGGTTTTTTTCCCACCCCAAATAAACCGAGATAAGAACCTATATAATGCACAAAGATCTTTTTGCAAGAGATGAACATAAAGCCATTTGGGAAAATAATCATATTGAAGAGCTGAATATGGCCAGAGAGGTCCGGTGCGTCTCCTGATAAAAAGGCTATGTCCGCCTTATGACGATTCAAGGTCTGTAATATCTTCTGTTTGTTGACAGGAGAGGTAACTCCATTCACATTCCAAGATATCAGTTTAACCATGAGGGTCAGCCATAGACCATAAACAATGATAAAGTCAGCATCAGAACATAAAGAAGGTGGGGCTGTCCCAGCCTACAGCCCCACCCATGCCGCAACTTCCCTAGAGCAGTGAGCAAAACCTCCCAAGAGCTAATGGTAGGGCCGCGGACATCAAGAAAGCCCTCCCCCAGCCTATCCAGAAAACAAAAAGAAGCCTGAAAACAATAAAGAAATAACAACACCCAACATAATACAGACCCCACCACCCCCAACCCCACAGATCAGAACCTCCCAAACCTCCTTCTAAACACGTGTCCCTAAGGACAACTCAGGATAGCCCTGAGCAACCCAGAACCCCTCCTTCCCAGCTAAATGTAAAAAAGGCACAGCTAATAAAAAGAACAGCATTGGGATAGCAAACATTCCTGCACCAGAAGAGAAGGCAGCAGGCAAAAGGGGGACCCCAAAGGGAAAAGCACCAAAAACTGTGAAACCCCCTAACTACACATAGATCAGATATGCCTCCTGTAGTTCCCCACACCACTCACAAAGACGACATGCAGATTCCAAGCTTTGAAGCCTCACTCCTCAGCTCAAACCAGCCAAATCGCCACCCAGTCCACTCAACCCAAATCAATCATGCAATCCACCATCAGACAACCCAATAAAGACCCCAACAAGAAAGGTATCAAAAGCCCACCACCCACCAACTCCCGACCCAAGCCACACAATGCCCATACAACAGCCCCCACATACAAACGCCCCACAAAGAAAATCCCACCAAAGGTCAACAAACCCATATCGCAAACAAAAGGCCCATCCAGTCACTGTAGCTCCTAAGCCACCTCCAGCGCAGCACCAGAACAGAATAGGAGCAGCAACTGAGTAGCTCCGAGGCAGCAAAAGGAACAAAGGGCTCGTGGTCTCTGGTATGAGCACAGAAACACTGACAAAGAGGTCCATTTATGTGGCACTGCAGGTTCAACTGCGAAAAGCCCAAAAGAAGTCAAAACTAGGGAGGAGCCGCTGCGCCGGCTGTACAACAAAGATTCCCAAGGAGACACCATCCACAGAGAGTTCAAGGTGATCACTGGGTCGATAAGCCGGCAGCCAGTACAGCCATCTGAGCCACAAAACGCATGGCATCAGCTAGCTTATCAAAAAAATGCGGCTTACCCTCATAGAAAATTTTAAGTTTGGTGGGGTACAGCAGGGCTAACTGCACATGCTTGTGGTGCAAATCTGTGCAGAGGGGGGCATATGCACGACACTGGCCGGATACACGAAGTGAGTAATCTTGAAAGCATAGCACGGAGTGATTTTCAAATTTAAGGGGCCCCTTCTGTTGAATTGCTTGGAGGATCTCCATCTTGTGCACATAATTTAAGAGCTTAAAGATCACCACCCATGGCTTTTCCAACGGCACTCGTTTGGGCCCAAGCCTATATGCTCATTCAATGAGCATCGGACCCGACGTGGATCGGAGAGCTAAATGTCCACCAGCCATCTTTCCAAAAACTCCCGGAGCTCCGCCTCCGTGATAGACTCCGGTAGCCCCACCAAGTGAAGGTTCCCACGGCGGGAGCGATTCCGCATATCATCAAGCTTATCTTCTAGGGCAGGGGTAGGGAACTCCGGTCCTCGAGAGCCGTATTCCAGTCGGGTTTTCAGGATTTCCCCAATGAATATTCAGGAGATCTATTTGCATGCACTGCTTTCAATGCATATTCATTGGGGAAATCCTGAAAACCCGACTGGAATACGGCCCTCGAGGACCGGAGTTTCCTACCCCTGTTCTAAGGTTTGTATTTTAGATTGTAGTGCCGCTTGTGTGGTTGTGACTTGGGCCAAAGTATCCTCCAGTGCCAACATGCACTGGCAGTACCCTGAAAACTCACCTGTTAAGGATTCCAGATGGTTGTCCACCACTTCCAGTCTGTCATAGTTTGTAACCACTGATCCAAAAAATATTTAATTGCTTCCTTCACCTCCGCTACAATCTCCTGTAGCCAAACGGAATTCACCGTGGGACCATCTGGCTCTTCACTGTCCGCTATTTTAGGATCCGCGGACTTCACCTTCTCCTGAAGGGTTTTGGAGGTCATTGCAGCTGTTTGCAATAGAAATTAGTTACAGCCAGTTACCTCACATTGGCAAAGATCCTTGAGGGAGTCCCAAAGCAAAAATGGAAGTGCTAAATTGCCAATAACAATAGAGGGGCCCGGGAGCTCAAGGCACATGCGTCTGCTCTCTAGCTCAGCATCACGTGACCCGCTCAACAAGGCATTTTTTTTAGATATATTAGTGATAGGAAGAAGTACAAAAGTGGCATTGTGAGACTCAAAGGTGAAGGGGAGAAATATGTAGAAGCTGATATAGAAAAGGCCTAATTGCTTAACAAATATTTCTGTTCTGTGTTCACGGCTGAAGTGCCGGGAGTGGGATTGCAGAAGACAAATGTGAATGGGGATGGAGGAGTAATAGACCCTGATCGATTTTCAGAGAGTTGTGTTCGTAAGGAGCTAGCTAAAATAAAGGTAGACAAAGCAATGGTGCTGAAGGAACTTAAGGAAGTTCTGGTAGCTCCGCTGACTGACCTTTTCAACGAGTCTCTAGAGTCGGAAGTGGTACCAGAGGACTGAAGAAGGGCGGATGTGTTCCCTCTCCACAAATTAATGGAAAAACTTTTAAAACAGAGAATGGTCAAATTTTGGAATCCTGTGGATTACAGGACCAAAGGCAACATGGATTCACTAGAGGTAGGTCTTGTCAGACAAATCTGATCAATTTCTTTGGGTGACCAGAGAATTGGATAGAGGATGTGCGCTAGATGTGGTCTATTTAGATTTTAGCAAAGCTTTTGACAGTGTTCCACACAGACGTCTAATAAATAAACCGAGTGCCCTCGGGATGGGTCCTAAAGTGACAGGCTGGGTCAAGAACTGGTTGAGTGGAAGGCGACAGAGGGCAGTGATCAATGGAGATTGCTCTGAGGAAAGGGATGTTACCAGTGGTGTGCCTCAAGGTTCTGGTCTTGTGCCTGTTCTTTTTAACATTTTTATAAATATTGCTGAAGGGTTGTCAGGTAAGATTTGCCTCTTTGCGGACGAAACAAAAATCTGTAATAGAGTAGACACCCAGGATGGTGTGAATAACATGAAGATAGACCTGGTGAAGATTGAAGAATGGTCTTGAAGAAATTTGGCAGCTAAAATTTAATGCTAAGAAATGCAAGGTCATGCATTTGGGCTGCAAAACCCGAGGGAACTTATTTGCACGACAGAAGAGTGGGACTTGGATGTGACTGTATGTGATGGACTTAAGGTGGCCAAACAGGTTGAAAAGGTGATGGCGAAAGCTAGAAGGATGCTAGGTTGCATAGGGAGAGGTATGGCCAGTAGAAAAAAGGAGGTATCGATGCTCCTATGTAAGACTTTGGTGAGACCTCATTTAGAATATTGTGTACAATTCTGGAGGCCACATCTTCAAAAAGATATAAAAAGTATGGAGTTGGTTCAGAAGAAGGCTACTAAAATGGTGTGTGGTCTTCATGACAAGGTGTATGGGGACAGACTTAAAGATCTCAATCTGTATACGTTGGAGGAAAGGCGGTCGAGGGGAGATATGATAGAAACATTTAAATACAATCAACAAAAAATTGTTATTAGCATAGTAGTGGAGATACCCCATGGAAGTACATTTACAATAGGTGGAGAAAAAGCCTCAACTTATCAACAATATAAGGACGGCAACTCAATGAGTTCTTAAGCCAGTCTTGCTCTGTATCATAGGCAAAAAACTCCACACGTTTCAAAATGTAATTTTTCAAAACAGGACCAAAGCCACCACTGTGCACAGGGAGCCAGAAAAAGAACAAAACAGTTCACTTATCTTCTGACGATGGCACAAACAGCAGAGAGTAGATCTTCCTGCTATAGCACTTCTCACGCTGACAAAAGACAAGGAACTGGATGTCACCAACAAGGCTCTTGTTCGGCGAACAACGGCTGTGTCAGGGCAATCACATTCTCTCCTGCTCTGTCTAAATAAAACTTTTAAATACCTACATAATATAAATGTGTATGAGTCGAGTCTCTTTCATTTGAAAGGAAACTCTACAATGAGAGTGAAGGTTAAGAGGTGATAGGCTCCGGAGTAATCTGAGAAAATACTTTTTTTACAGAAAGGATGGTAGATGCATGGAACAGTCTCCCCCCCCCCCTCCCCCAGAAGAGATGGTGGAGACAGATTGTGTCTGAATTCAAAAGGGCCAGAATAGGCACGTGGGATCTCTCAGAGAGAGAAAGAGATAATGGTTACTGCGGATCGGCAGACTAGATGGGCCATTTGACCTTTATCTGGCATCATGTGTCTGTGTCTATGTCTATTAACCATGGGCTAGATTCACTAAGCAAACCAATCGTGTACCGATCGGTTTGCGAGCCCTTTATGATCAGATTTCCCTCCTGCAGTATTCACTAACCTGTTTTGCAATCCGATTCCAATCCGTGCATACAAATGAGAGGAACTGCAAGCAAAGTAGGCAGGGCCGCAATTCAATAAAACAAATTTGCCAATTCGACTGTGCTGGCCAATCAACCCAAAAAGCGACTTCTGAGGACCAGTCGCTGAAGCCCTTTCCGACTGCCTTCTGCTGCCCTGATCTCCTGCTTCCCCGATCTGCCTGCCTGTCCTGACGCTGCCCTGATCGCCTGCCTGCCACAAGCTGCCCTCATCGCCTGCCTGCCTCGACTCTCCCACCCTTCCCCGCAGTGTAAGCCCGTGGTTTTAACCTGTGGAGGGGCATAATTGAAAGGGACGTTTAAGTCCGTTTGCGTCCAACTCACAAGTCATCCAAAGTTAAAAAAAGCCTAGGACACATTTTCGAAAAATATGTCCAAAATATTTTTTGTTTCGAAAATCATCTAATTATACGTCCTGCCGATTTGATCGTCCAAGCAGCTAAAATGTCCATCTTTATAACACATTTCCGTCCAACTTTTCGTCCAAGTCAAAAACGCCTAGAACAAGCCCTGTTGGACGTGGAAGGGGTCTGCAAAGTGATGGACTGCACACCCAGACATGGCACCTAAATAGTGGGGTACTTTACAGGGCACTGCTGTGAACTTCACAAAATAATAATAATAATAATAACTTTATTCTTGTACACCGCCATAATCGTGAGACTTCTAGGCGGTTCACACTGAAGAGAGCTGGATAGTCAGCGAGTTACAACATGTAGAAATCCGGGATACAGTATATAGAAACTTACAAAAAAGCATATAGAATCTTACAAGAAGGTCCGGGATACAGCCTATAGAATCTTACAAAGAGCAAATAGAGTCTTACAAAAGGTAGAGCGATACAGCATATAGAATCTTAAAAAGGCAGCAAAAGCAGGATCGGACATATGTAGTATTAAGTGTAGATACTTTTTTAGGTGATGTTTTTGTTGAATAAGGCAGTTTTTATGGCTTTTCTAAAGGCATTATATGTCAGTCTTGCTCCATTTATGTAGCTGTCCAATCAATGCTGTTGTTTGTTAGCTTGGTACATAAAAGTTCTATCCAGGAAGGTTTTGTATCTGCAGCCGGTGATGCTTGGGTATGCAAATAGGTTGCTGTTTCTGGTTTGCCTCGTAGGGCTGTATAGAGTGAAGTGAGGTAGCAGGTAAGTAGGGGCCAGTCCCCAAACCAGCTTGAAACATATGCAAGAGAACTTAAAAATTATTCGGGCCTCCACTGGCAGCCAGTGAAGCAGTCTATAGTAGGGGCTAACATGGTCACTCTTTTTCAATCCAAATATCAGGTGGACCGCTGTGTTTTGAACAATCCTAAGTTTTCTTACAGTTTTTTTGGGTATACCCATATAAACAATATTGCAGTAATCCAGTGTTGAAAGTACCAGTGATTGCACTAGCAGTCTAAATGATAGTGGGTCTAAATATTTTTGAGGGTGCCACGACTTCTCCTCCCTACAGCTCCCTTATAGGTCACGGTGAGCCCCCCAAACCACCTCCAGAATCCCCTAGACCCACTTATCTACCACCTTAATAGCCCTTAAGGCTGCAGGAGCCACTTATATGTCAGTACAAAAGGGTTTTGGGGGTGGATAAGGGAGTGCACATGTTTAAGTATCAATGCAGTGATTACAGGGGCTTATGGGCATGGGTCCTCCTCTCTATGGGTCCCTAACCCACCCCCAAAATGAATTAAGCTACCTCTGTGCTGGACAACTAGGCTTTCCTATGCCAGGCGGCCAGGTGATGATGGTCTGGAGGCTGAATTTTAAAGGTGTGATTAATATTTTTATGGGGGTGGGGGGAGGTCAGTGATCACTGGGGTAGTGTGTGAGGGTCTGTTTTATGTTTGCAGTGCTTATCTGGTGATTTTAGGTGGGTTTTTGTGACTTAGACCATGTTTTACATGGTCTAAGTCACAACGTCCAAGTTCCGTCTAGGCTCTGTTGTTAAACTTTCGGTTATACATGCTGGTCCTCCGATCGCCCCCATCTGCATATTGGAGTATGCTGAATTCGTCGGACCTGCCCGGATCGGGCAGGTTAGTGAATCTGGCGCCATGTACATTTCCTGCTCGACAGAGCTTACAGTCTAATCAGACAAACAGGATAATTGGGTTAAAGAACTACAGAGGAAGAGACCAAATAGACATCAGCAGCTTAAGAGCTACTTTCATCCCTCAAGCTCTCTTTACTGGACTTTGCCATGTAACGATTCAGTCTCAGGGACAGCCTGCCCTATGTTATAAGACACTCTAATTTAATTTAATTAGTCAGATTTTGATGTCTGGAGAAGCCTGCTTAATGAACCTTGGGCAACAGGCATGCTGAGGGAGAATCTGAGGGAAGTAGAACCTGGGGAGGGGAAATTTAATCTTTTCCTGGGGGGGGGGCTTTGGGTGGGGCTGTAACAGTCCATATTTCAAACAGTTTCTGATGCTAAGATTTGTGCTCAGCTTGGGCAACCACCTCAGGATTATGGTTGGATCCAACCCAGGCATCTCATCTTCAGGCCTGTATATTGCAATAAATTAACAGAATTATGTTTGAGATCTAATAAATCATGCTAGTACATTTTACAAAAAGCAGAATGAAGAATATGGATTAAAACAGCTGTACTTCTTGCTTTGCATTTGAGCAGGACTAAAATGAACTATGAAATAGAAATGGTTATGAAACAGGACAGGGATATTTGAAATGTAGTTAGGCAATTGTATGGATATTAATAGCAGCATCAGCAAAGGAATCAGATCAGATAAGGGCTGTCCAGATTCTTGCCTCATTCCTTTCAACTTCCAGGGTTTCTATTTTACAGTCATACTGGATATTTCTTCAATTACCTTTAGTTTTCTCATCTTTGAAATGGAGACGAAGCAATTTATTCACAGTATCCTGTGCAAGAAAATGAGAGGTTTGACTCATTGTCTCATTGTTATATTGGTCTGTACCCCCCCCCCCCACACACTTAAGAAAATTTAGGGCTAGATTCACTAAGGCCATGGCTCTGATCCGATCCGTGGCCAGGGGGCTGAATCACGAAGTTCCCTCATGCAAATGAGGGCGATCGCAATTACGCCCCCAACCGACCACACGGATCGCCTGAGAGCGATCCCGACGCATGCGCAGACCATCTACTTTGCCTGTAGATGGTCTGCGCATGCGTTTGGTGTCCGTGTTTTCTTTTTTACTCGTGAGCCCGTGGTTTTAACCTGCGGGTTAAAACCACAGGCTTCTGCTGCAGGGAAGGGCGGTAAGCAAGAGAATCATGGCAGAGAGCCAGCAAGAGTCAGGGCAGAGAGCAGGGGTTTTGCTCAAGCAACTGGTCCTCACCAGCTTTTGTTTGGATCGGCCAGCCCAGTCGGTGTTTCTTAAATTGTTTAGTGAATTGCTGCCTTCCTACATTTGCATGCCATTTCCCTCATTTGCATGCGCGGATCGGATCAGAGGTTGATCGGCACCAAGGTTAGTGAATTGGATCGGGGAACAATCAGGTCGCAAAGTGGTCGAGGACACAATCGGTGTCCTTAGTGAATCTAGCCCTTAGTCCTTCCAAGTCCCTTCCTGTCCACTGTAAACAATTCCCTAAATCCAAATTAAGACAATAGTAAATAGATTAAACTCCAACAAGATCATTATTTGATCCATGTTCGTCAGGGTTGATTAAATCTGTTACGGTATTAGTAAGGGGACTGTAAAACTCACATTAAAAAAACAAAATATGGATTCAGGAATTTTGAGTAACTAAAGGCCATTATCAGTGAGGTCAGTAGTATCCAAAATTATTGAATGAGCAGTGTTAGAAAAATTAGAAGATTTAGTTGAAAAGAATAATTGACTGGATAGGTATCAATATGGGTTCATCCGCTTACTTTTAATAACATCAAGTTTCAAGTTTAATATTTATTTGATTAATCGCCTTGTCAATATTCAAGGCGATTTACACATGAATAAAAATTACAGAATAAAAGAAATTTTAAAACAATTAAAAACTGACTAGACACAGACGATAACTAGACAAACTGGAAACAAAAGGAAGGTAGGGGAAGAAGTTACAATGTAATTGAGCAGAGTGGGAAACCAAAAATGGAAAACACAAAAGGATGGGATGAAAAATAGTTGAATGTGAGGAAAAAATTGTTGAATATTGATTAAAAGGAACCAAATGGTATTAGATTACAAAAGCATCGTTAAATAAGAAAGTTTTCAGTTTATTTTTAAATTTATCTAGATTGATTTCTTCACGTAAATAGATGGGGAGAGAATTCCAAGTTTGGGGAGCTGTCACTGAGAAAATATACTGACGGCGCGTATTTATTATTTTTAACGAGGGAATCATTAGTAAATGCTGTTGGTCTGATCTTAGGGTTCTATTGGAGGAATAAGGGATTAATAATTTATGAATAAAGGCCGGAGTATTAAACAGAAGAGTTTTAAATGTGAGCAAACAAAGTTTGTACATTATTCTGTGGGCTACTGGAAGCCAGTGGGCTTCCTTAAGAAGAGGAGTTATATGGTCGAATTTTTTAGCTTTTGAAATAAGTCTGATAGCTGTATTCTGAATAATCTGAAGACGTTTGATTTCTTTTTGTGCTATACCATTAAACAAAGCATTGCAATAATCTAATTTTGAAATAACAAGAGAATGGATGAGAATTTTCAATGAGTCATTGCTAAATAGCTGAGAAATAGAGCGTATCTGTCTCAGTCTAAAAAAAGAAGACTTAATAACACTGCTAATGTGATCATGAAAGGAGAGTTTATGGTCCAAAATTACACCGAGTATTTTGGTTTTTTGTACAACTTGCAAAGGGAGTCAATTAATAGAGATTGGCAAGATAAGTTTAGGGTTGTCTTTCCAAGGAAAGAGCAGTGCATTGGATTTATTGATATTTAATGCTAATCGGTTATTGATTAACCAGTGGTGAATTTTTTCAAGTTTTGTGTTAATTAGGGTTATATCAGAAGGATTATTAGGATCTATAGGATGCAGAAGCTGTATGTCGTCTGCATAAGCGAATGTATTGAAACCAATTGATTGACATAATGTCAACAAAGGAGCAAGAAATATATTAAATAAGAGAGGAGATAGTATAGAACCTTGAGGAACACCATGCGTTGTAGAAAAAGTATCAGAAATTGTATTGTTAAAAGAGACAGTTGAGGAACGATTCGAGAAATAAGATTGGAACCAGGATAGAACTTGGCCAGTAATGCCTATTGTTTGAAGTCTATGTATTAATAAATCATGATCGATCGTGTCAAAAGCTGACGAAAGGTCTAAGGAGACTAGAAGAACTGACTGATGATGGTCAAGAAAGTAATGAATAGAGGTGGTCATACCTATTAAAGAATGTTCAGTGGAATGGTATTGCCTGAAACCAGTCTGATTAGGGTGGAGAATGTTAGTTTTTTCGATAAAGTCAGAAATTTGGTTATAGACCACCTTCTCCGTTAACTTGGATAAGAATGGGATATTGGCTATGGGTCTATAGTTTGCACAATCCTCAGCACTAATTTTATGATTTTTTGAAATGGGATAAATAATTGAATGTTTCCAGTCATTTGGCATAATGCCTTGTTTTAAACTTTCACTAACTAAAGTATGTATTATTGGACCAAAAATGCAAAAATATCGTTTTAGGAGAAAAGGAGGAATAGAATCGGTTTGTGAACCTTTTATATTAATGGTTTTGATGATAGATTCAATTTCCGTAAGACTTGGGATATTAAAGGAAGAGCATTTAGAAGAGAATGACATGTGATTGGGTGATAAATGATCAGATTTAGAGGAAGAGTTTATTTTGAAAGAGGTTCTAATATCTTCAATTTTTTTTTTTGAAAGTATGAGGCAAGTTCGTGGGCTGTGAGGTTAGTCTCAATATCAGGTGTTTTCCGTTTGTCAGAATAAAAAATTGAATTTAATATTCGATATAAAGTAGCAGAATTTGGAGCTTTTTGAATTAAGCCTGAGTAGAATTTTGTTTTGGCTAGATTTATTTTTATTTTGTAGAAATTAGAATGTTTTTTAAATAACTCATAATTAGATTTTGATTTGTCTTTTCTCCATTTGCGTTCAAGAGATCTTAATTGTCTTTTTATAAGGGAAAGTTCAGCTGTATACCATGGGTTAATGGTTTTCTTTGCCGGGAAGATTTTGGTTTGTTGGGGCGCTATTTTATCAAGTAGCCTAAGGGTGTTTTTTGACCAAAGTTGAACTGAATCATCTAATGAGATGGATGTAAAATCAAAAAAGTCAGATGGAATTCCAGCCAATATTATTTCAGAAGACAGATTATTGAAGTCTCTAAATTTGATTATTTTATGTTTGAAGGATTGGGGATTAGTATAATTGAGTTTATATGAAACTGATAACAGATAATGATCTGACCAAGGAACTGCTAAGCAGAAATTTAAGGAATAGTTAGTTATTGATGAGGAAGGGATAAGAACCATATCAAGTGTATGTCCTTGGTGATGTGTGGGTTCAGATATTAAAGGATGTAAATCAAGATGATTAAGATGCGTAAGAATAATGTTGGTTTGATAATTCTTGGGGTCATCAAAATGAATATTAAAATCTCCCAAAATTAAAGGGTTAGTAGTGGAGGAACCGAAATCGAAAAGAAGTGATTGCAATTCTGATAAATTTTCATTATTGATTGGAGGAGGCAAGTAAATAAGTAGAGCATCATGTTTAGGCTTGGTCTGAAAGGAGAATTGTAAGAATTCGATAGATGAATTATGAGTAGAATAGTCAGTATCTTTTAGTAAGGATATACGGAAAATTATGGCTAATCCACCGCCGCGTTTATTGCGGCGATGATTAAAGAAGTAAGTGAATCCTGGGGGACAGATATAAGAAAGGTAAGCTTCATCTCCTTCGTTTAACCAAGTCTCCGTAAGACATAATACATCAAATGAGTGAAGAAGAATTAAGTCTTTCAGTAAGTGATGTTTTGATTTAACTGAACAAACGTTAATTAAACCTATATTGAGATGGGAACTATTGAGGGCTGTTGGAGGAAGAATGGGGGCCGAATCGATGTTAATGTTTGAAGTTAATGGAATATCTATTAGTTCACTATGACGAGGAATGACAGATATTTTAGCAGGTTTAGGAGGTCTATGACCCCATATAGTAGAAATGGGGAAAACATGGTTATTCATAATAGTAGAAGGTAAGTTAGAAGATAGAGGATAAGTTAAGTATTTGGAAATCAAAATTGATGTGACTAAGCAGGAGGAACAATTGGAAGAAGACTTAGGGATATGAGCAATATTAGAGAAGGTAAAAGGTGATAAAGAACAGATGTTAATAGTGCATAAAAGTAGCGCACAAAGGAGCGCATTAAGGAGCATGAACTGCTGAAATTTAAATGGCATGTACCGGAAGGGGGAGGAGTCCACGGCGGGCCTCTAATGTTCGACAACAGGGATTTTTCCGATCTGGTGGCCTCCCTGAGCAATTTTGTTCAGGGGCCAGTTTTTCAGGGGGGTGTTAAGGTTAGGGTTACTTTAATGTTGTTCCTGATGCAACTTGGGATCATTTAAAGGGGGGGGGGGGGTTAGTATAGCAGACCTAATAGAAAAGCACTTCTTCGCCTGGTCCATGATTTAAATCTTGTGGATGCCTGGTATTTATAACATCCCTTTTATTCTCATGCTAAACAAACATATACCAGAATTGATTTAATTTGGTGCTCTAGATCTTTATTTATTTATTTTATTTTTAAAATTTATATACTGTTCTATTCCACACATTCAGGATATTCTTATTGAGCCATACAGGTTTCTGATCACTTCCCTATCTGGGTGGCCTTTCAGTTGGGTGTCTTCCCCTCTCCTTTGCAGTTTTGGAATTTGGTGATCAGCAGGTTTGCTCTGATTTGAAAATGGTTATACAGGAGTATTTAGTGGTGAATGACAATGGTGAGATCAGTGATGTGTTTCTTTGGGATGCTTTAAAAGCTGTTCTGAGGGGCCATCTTATTAAAAGGCGGGCTCGGAAAAAGCGGGATAAGAGACACTTGGAGCTCCAGGAAAAATTGGTTTCCTTGGAATGTTGGCACAACCGATCACTATCAGCGGCTCTATGGCAATTGCTGAAAAAGGTTTGGGTGGAATTGAGTAGCTTACAATTAGAGAAGCTAGATTTCTTGCATAAAAGGTAAAAAAAAAAAATATTTTTTTTGAGTATACAGTAGTACTAAATCTGGTAATATGTTGGCAAGAAATCAGCAAGCTAGACGCTCTTCGTGTTTAATTCAGTAGGTTAAGGGACCTCATGATGTTTTATGTTATACTGATGAAGAGATTTGTGCTGAATTTCAGAATTTCTATAGGTCCCTTTATGCTTCCTCAAAGGACACTGGACCAGGTGGATTTGCCTCGTTTGAAGTCGATGGGATTAGGTGAAACACTTACAGCATGGGTCCACGATTGGCTGAGTGGAAGACTTCAGAGGGTGTTGGTTAATGGTACCATCTCTAAAATGTCGGAGGTGACCAGTGGGGTGCCGCAGGGCTCGGTCTTGGGCCCGATCCTTTTCAACATATTCGTAAGAGACATGACTCAGGGGCTTCAAGGTAAAATAGCAGCATTCGCCGATGATGCCAAACTATGCAACATTGTGAGTAACGGCAGTCTGTCCGACAGCATGACGCAAGACCTGGTTTTATTGGAGCTTTGGTCCTCGACCTGGCAGCTTAGCTTCAACGCTAACAAATGCAAGGTCATGCACCTGGGCAACAATAATCCGTGCACATTAATTGGTGAAACCTTAGCAAGGACTACAGCAGAACGGGATTTGGGGGTGATCATCAGTGAAGACATGAAAACGGCCAATCAAGTGGAGAAGGCCTCATCCAGGGCTAGGCAAATGCTAGGTTGTATCCGGAGAAGCTTTGTTAGTCGGAAGCCCGATGTCCTAATGCCCTTGTACAGAACCATGGTGAGGCCTCATCTGGAGTACTGTACTGTGTACAATTCTGGAGGCCACATTACCGTAAAGATGTGCTGAGAGTCGAGTCGGTACAGCGAATGGCCACCAGGATGGTCTCGGGGCTTAAAGATCTATCATACGAAGAAAGGCTGAACGAATTGCAGCTATACTCTCGAAGAACGTAGGGAGAGAGGAGACATGATTGAGACGTTTAAGTATGTCACTGGTCATATCGAGGTAGAAGATGATATTTTCCTTCTTAAAGGACCCTCTGCCACAAGAAGACACCCGCTGAAAATAAAGGGCGGGAAGTTTCATGGCGACACCAGGAAATACTTCTTCACCGAAAGAGTGGTTGACAGCTGGAATAAGCTCCCAGTGCAGGTGATCGAGGCCAGCAGCGTGCTGGATTTTAAGAACAGATGGGATGCTCATGTTGGATCTCTACGAGGGAAAGGTCATCAGAGAGCGATTAAATAGGGGGGTGGGTCAGTGGTGTGGGCAGACTCGATAGGCCTCGGCCTTTTTCTGCCGTCACTTTCTATGTTTCTATGTCCCCGATAGGGAAAAATTGGCAGAGAGCCAGCAAGAGTCAGGGCAAAGAGCAGAGTCTATCCCGCCAATACCTTCCAGTTCTAGGCGGTTTACAAAAAGAATAGGTCTGGGCATTCCCAGGGAGCTTACAAAGTTAAACAGATAGAATGAGCTTGCAAGAATTTATGGCTAGTATGCAGTGTTCTCCCCAGAAATTTTTTCCAGCCGGGTGGGGCGGGATGGAGATTTTTGGTGGTGGAGAAAATTAAATGTGCAATATTTTTATTATTTATTTATTTATTTTATTTTAAAAATTTCTATACCATTTTTTGTCCAAAACGGTTCACAAAGGGTGGCATACATAAAATGTTAAATGTCTATAGAAAATAAAAATATACATTACACATGAATTCAGTATAATATGAATGAATTGTTCAGAAAAAATGCATTAACAAATAGCTGAGTCTTCAACATTTGGCCATTCCACAATTTAAATCCTGCACATGTAAAAGTCATAGCGTTCCTATCTACATGCTTAGAATTGGCCTTTGTTTTCAACAATACAGCACTTTCTTTTTTAAGGTTTGACACTTAGGCAGTGTTCTAGTAGCATTTAAGCCACCCTTGGAAAAAAAGTACATTTCCCCCTCCGTATTCGCGGGGGTTAGGGGCAGAGCCGGCCCACGAATAATATTTGGGCCGGTTCTGCCCTTATCCCCTGGCTATTTTTAGCCCTGTGAGCCCCCCCCCTTAAGCCTTACCTGGTGGTCTAGCAGGTTTTCAGGCAGGAGTGATCTTCCCATGCTCCTGCCCCATGCAGATCATTCACAGGAAATAGCTGCCTTGAGCTCCCATAGTCTTTCGAGCCATTTCTTGTGAGCAATCTGCACGGGGCAGGAGCGTGGGAAGATCGCTTCTGCCCCAAAACCCGCTAGACCACCAGGTAAGGCTTAAGGGGGGGGGGCTTACAGGGCTTAAAATAGCCCAAAAAATGAAAGTAATTTTTTTCGTTTAAAACCGCGAATAAGCGAATCCATAGATATGGAATTCGCAAATACGGAGGGGGAAGTGTAATGCAGATCCTCTTATTCTGAATAACTACTGGCCAGTATCAAACCTTCCATTTCTTTCAAAACTACTGTACTTGAGAGAGTGGCATTCAACCAACTTCAAACTCATGTTGACTCAGTTAATGCTTTGTATCCCCGGCAATCTGGTTTTTGTTTAAGACATAGCACAGAGACAGTAGTTCCTTCCTTAAGGCTCCTTATATAAAGCTGCAATAGCAATTCTGCCACAGCAAATGCACTGAAGATCATAGGAATTGAATGGACTTTGGTGCATTTGCCATGGGAGAACCGCTACTGCGGCTTTGTAAAAGGGGCCCTTACTAATGAACTACATAGTCACCTAACATAGAAACATAGATGACGGCAGATAAGGGCCATAGCCCATCAGGTCTGCCCTCTCTACTGACCCACCCCCAAGTCTACTATCCTAGAGATCCCACTCCTGGTGACTGGTTCCCTTGGCTTAACCCTCTAAGGGATCCCACATGGGCATCCCATTTGCTCTTAAATTCTTGCACGCTGTTTGCCTCGATAACCTGCACCGGGAACTCGTTCCAAGGATCAACCACTCTCTCGATGAAGAAATATTTCCTGGTGTCGCCATGAAATTTCCCACCCCTGAGTTTGAGCGGATGCCCTCTTGTGGCTGAGGGTCCTTTGAGAAAGAGAATCTCTTCTTCCATCTCAATACGGCCAGTAATATACTTAAACGTCTCGATCATGTCTCCTCTCTCCCTACGTTCCTCGAGTGAGTACAGCCGCAAATTTTTCAGCCTTTCCTTGTACGATAGATCCTTGAGCCCCGAGACCATCCTGGTGGCCATCCGTTGCACCGACTCTACTCTCAGCACATCTTTTCGGTAGTGTGGCCTCCAGAATTGCACACAGTATTCCAAATGAGGCCTCACCAGGGTTCTGTATAATGGCATTATGACTTCAGGCTTCCGGCTGACGAAACTCCTGCGGATGCAACCTAACAACTGTCTTGCCTTAGATGAAGCCTTCTCCACATGATCAGCAGTTTTCATGTCTGCGCTGATGATCACTCCCAAGTCTCGTTCTGTTGAAGTTCTAGCTAAGGTCTCACCATTCAAGGTGTAAGCTCTGCACGGATTTCTGCTGCCGAGGTGCATGATCTTGCATTTCTTAGCGTTGAAGCCCAGCTGCCAGGTCGAGGACCAAAGCTCCAACAAATGTAGGTCCTGTGTCATACTATCGGGTGAATTGCCATCTCTCAATATATTGCATTGTTTGGCGTCGTCAGCGAATAACGTTACCTTATCTTGAAGCCCCTGAGTTAGGTCACCTATGAATATGTTGAAAAGAAGCGGGCCCAAGACTGAGCCCTGTGGTACTCCACTGGTCACCTCTGATGTTTTAGAGAGGGTACCGTTAACTACCACCCTCTGAAGTCTGCCACTCAGCCAGTCATTGACCCATGTAGTTAGTGTTTCTCCCAGCCCCATTGATTTCATCTTGCTCAACAGCCTGCGATGCGGGACACTATCGAAAGCTTTGCTGAAGTCTAGGTATACGACGTCCACGGATTCTCCCAAGTCTAACTGTTTTGTTACCCAGTCAAAGAAGCTGATGAGATTGGATTGGCAGGACCTACCCTTGGTGAATCCGTGTTGACTGGGATCCCGTAGATCCTCCTCATCCAAGATTGCATCTAATTTACGTTTGATTACGTGGAAGCAGATTACGTGGAAGCAGATTCCGATAAAGCCGAACTACTGAATGAATACTTCTGCTCAGTCTTTACCTGTGAGGCACCGGGACACGGTCCGCAGTTGAAGGCAACACAAAGCACAGAAGACCCGTTTCAGAATTTTGAGTTCACACCAGGTGAAGTTTACAGTGAACTGGCAAGACTCAAGGTGAACAAAGCCATGGGACCAGACAATTTGCACCCAAGAGTGCTCAGAGAATTGAGCGATGTCCTGGCAAAACCGTTGGCTGAGCTATTCAATCTCTCCCTAAGTAAGGGGAAAGTTCCCCTGGACTGGAAATTAGCTAATGTCATTCCTCTGCATAAAAAGGGTTGCAGGGCAGAGGCTGCGAATTATAGACCGGTGAGTCTCACATCAATAGTGTGCAAACTCATGGAAACACTAATTAAAAGCAAATTGGATATGATCTTGAATGAAGGGAATCTTCGGGATCCCAGTCAGCATGGATTCACCAAGGGTAGGTCCAATCCAATCTCATCAGCTTCTTTGACTGGGTAACAAGAAAGTTGGACTTGGGAGAGTCTTTGGACGTCATGTACCTGGACTTCAGTAAAGCTTTTGACAGTGTCCCACACTGCAGGCTGCTAAGCAAGATGGAATCGATGGGGTTAGGAGAGACACTAACTGCATGGGTCAATGATTGGCTGAGTGGCAGACTTCAGAGGGTGGTGGTTAATGGTACCCTCTCTAAAACATCGGAGGGGACCAGTGGAGTGCCGCAGGGCTCGGTCCTGGGTCCACTCCTTTTCAACATATTCATAGGGGATCTGACTCAAGGGCTTCAAGGTAAAATAACACTATTCGCCGATGACGCCAAACTATGTAATATAGTAAGTGAATGCAGTTTACAGAATTATATGGCGCAGGACCTGCTTACATTGGAAAGTTGGTCCTCAACCTGGCAGCTAGGCTTCAATGCTAAAAAATGTAAGGTCATGCACCTCGGAAGCGGAAATCCATGCAGGACATACTTCTTGAACGGAGAAACTTTAACTAGGACTTCAGCAGAACGAGATTTAGGAGTAATCATCAGTGCAGACATGAAAACTGCCAATCAAGTGGAGAAGGCTTCATCTAAGGCAAGGCAGATATTGGGTTGTATCAATAGAAGTTTCGTGAGCCGAAAGCCTGAAGTCATAATGCCGTTGTACAGGGCCATGGTGAGACCTCATCTGGAGTACTGTGTGCAATTCTGGAGGCCACATTACAGTAAAGATGTGCGCAGAATTGAATCGGTTCAGCGGACGGCAACCAGGATGATCTCGGGGCTCAAGGGTCTCTCGTACGAAGAGAGACTGTACAAATTGCAGCTCTACACTCTCGAGGAACGTAGGGAGAGGGGAGACATGATCGAAACATTTAAGTACCTCACGGGACGTGTCGAAGTGGAAGATGATATTTTCTTTCTCAAGGGACCCTCGGCCACAAGAGGGCACCTGCTCAAACTCAGGGGTGGAAAATTTCATGGCGACACCAGAAAGTATTTCTTCACAGAGAGAGTGGTTGATCATTGGAACAAGCTTCCAGTGCAGGTGATCGAGGCAGACAGCGTGCCAGACTTTAAGAATAAATGGGATACCCATGTGGGATCCCTACGAGGGTCAAGATAAGGAAATTGGGTCATTAGGGCATAGACAGGGGGTGGGTAAGCAGAGTGGGCAGACTTGATGGGCTGTAGCCCTTTTCTGCCGTCATCTTCTATGTTTCTATGATTAGTGTTTCCATGAGTTTACATACTATTGATGCGAGACTCACTGGTCTGTAGTTTGCAGCCTCTGCCCTGCAACCCTTTTTGTGCAGTGGAACGACGTTAGCTGTTTTCCAGTCTATGGGGACTCTCCCCGAACTTAGACCAGTGTTTCTCAACTTCTTCAAGCCAAGTACTCCCTAAGGGTTTTTTTTATCAAGCCGCGCTAGCGGGGTTAGCGTGTCAGACATTTCATCATGCGCTAACCCCTGCAGCCGGCTAAAAAACTAACACCTGCTCAATGCAGGCGTTAGTGGCTAGCGCAGCAGGCTGTTTAACGCGCGTTAAACCCCTACTGCAGCTTGATAAAAGGACCCCAAGTCTAACAAATACCAACTGAGTACCCCAGCCCAAGCTCCGCCCCTGACCCCACCCCCATTATAATAGTACTAATTGTAATGTAATTTCTTCCATTAATTTTTCATGTACACACAATATCTTATTAATTCCTAATGGTAACCACAAAATAAACCCCCCCCACAAAGCACACTGTATGCAGAGAAAATGTTAATTATCATTTATATTTGTTTTATTTTTCAAAGAAGTCAAGGCAGATAACTTTAAAATATGCAATTATGTATGAACAACACTTCCAATGAGAGACAGGTGTGGTCATAAGATGTTGTAGTAATATAAATATACTGCAGAAGCTCTATGGAACCAGTATCAATTCTTTATCACTCTAAAAGAAGGAAAAACGCCTCAGAAAAGGCCCTCCCACCTCCACAAAAGTGGATCTTAAAGGTGGTAAAGCGGTAACCTCATAGGCAAAAACCTTCTTACAAAAGTGAGCAATTGAATCAAAAAACTGTGCTTCACATAAATAATAAATGAAAGATAGAAGCAAAAAAGCCACTTATCTTAGAGCTGATCGGCACACCGACGGAGGCCAGCGTTTCACCGACAGGCTACATCAGGGTGTGACCCGACCGATCAGTCTAAACAAGAGCGAATATCAACGCTTCAAAAAGTCCAAAAAATGGCTCCCATTTTTTGGACTTTTTGAAGCGTTGATATTCGCTCTTGTTTAGACTGATCGGTCGGGTCACACCCTGATGTAGCCTGTCGGTGAAACGCTGGCCTCCGTCGGTGTGCCGATCAGCTCTAAGATAAGTGGCTTTTTTGCTTCTATCTTTCATTTATTATTTATGTGAAGCACAGTTTTTTGATTCAATTGCTCACTTTTGTAAGAAGGTTTTTGCCTATGAGGTTACCGCTTTACCACCTTTAAGATCCACTTTTGTGGAGGTGGGAGGGCCTTTTCTGAGGCGTTTTTCCTTCTTTTAGAGTGATAAAGAATTGATACTGGTTCCATAGAGCTTCTGCAGTATATTTATATTACTACAACATCTTATGACCACACCTGTCTCTCATTGGAAGTGTTGTTCATACATACATTGGTTTTCAATATATCTGAGTTGTTCATAGATATTTAAAATATGCAATGCCACCTCAGTAACAACTAGAAAAATAGACAAATCTAGTGCAAATTATAGACAGCAAATTATACATTCTCAAAACTGACACATTTCGATACTGAATTGAAAATAAAATAATTTTTCCTGTTTGCTGTCAGGTGATTTAATTAATTTCTAGTTGAACTTCCTTCTGATTGTGCATCCAACATTTTTTTTCTTTCTGCCTCCTGCATGCTTCTTCTCCTCCGGACCTCATTCTTTTCCCCAACCAACATCTCTCTCTGTCCCTCCATGAGTCCAACTTTTCTTCCTGTTTCTATAAACTTCGGCTTATATGTTCCCTATCATCTATCCTTGACACTGCAGCAATTACTACTCTAGTTCATTCTCTAGTCAAAACAATCATGCTAGTTTTCAAAATCAAACTTTCCCATCAACCTCCCTTTCTAGATAAACTTCTTATCCCTTTTTGTCCCTTACGGACCCTTAGATCGGCTGACCAGAACTTGCTTTCCGTTCCTTCTATTAAGGAATTTTTCTACCCCAGGAAACCAACTTTTCTGTAGTTGCCCCTACTTTATGGAACGCACTGCCATCTCAAATCCGCCACGAGAAATCAATCGATAAATTTAAGGCTAAATTAAAAACATTCTTATTTCAAGATGCGTTCTCTTGCTCTTGAATATAACCTAACACGCCAACCGCTTTCAAGAAGCGATCCCATCCCTAATGTTTTATCCTATCCCTCTTCATTTCATTTCATTTCATTTTTTTTTTTTTTTAACTTTTAACAATGTAACTTTTCCCTTTCCCGCTTTTTCTCTAACCATCACTATCTAGTGTGTCTAAGTCTGAATGTTCACGCCTCCACTCTAAATATTACTTTTATTAGTATTACTTTTATCTTATTTTAATTTGTAAACCGGCTAGATACTTGAAACTCTATTCTCAATCCCTATTAGCAACATTTCCCCCTCTCTCCCTCCTCTGTTATGATCTTGAATATCTCTGTTCTTCCTCAGGGTCTCTCCCCCTCTGTCTCTTCTATCTACACCTACCATAGTCCAGCATCTGCATCCTGTCTTTCCCCTTTGGTCCAGGCCCCCCCTCTCTTTTTCATCTGCTTAAAACACCCCCCATGTCTAGGAGGGATCCCAGGCCCTCCTACCCATAGTGCACCCCCACACGAATGCCCCCCAACCCACGATTGGCCCCTAACCCTCAATCGCACCTCCTCGAACCCTGCGACCACCCCCTCCACCCCTCTCAACCCGACACTGCCCCCTCCACTTACAGTTAGTTGGCTGGGCGGACGGGTCCCAAGCCCGTCCGCCCCGCCATCCTCTAAGTGCCTAAGGCCCCACCCACAGGAAGGGCTTTACGTGCATGGGCCAACCAGAATTGCCCCAGTTGCCTTAGGCCCCTTCTGTGGGCAGGGCCTTAGACGCCTGGCCCAATCAGGCCCTAAGGCCCACCATTCGGAGGATGGCGGGTCTGCCGGGCTTGGAACCCATCCGTCTGGCCTACTAACCGTAAGTGGAGGGGGGGATGTCAGGGGTGGGGCGGTGTCGGGGGGTCGCAGAGGTGCGATTGGAGATTGGTGGGCCGATCAGGGTTTTGGGGGGAGGGGGCGCTGTGGCAGGAGAGATTGGGATCCCTCCTGCCCTTATTTTAGGGGAGGGTGGTGCCTCGGCAGGAGGGTTTGGGCTCCCTCCTGCCGGTATTGGTTCGGGGGTGGGGGGGTCGTGTCTTGGCAGGAGAGATTGAGCTCCCTCCTGCCGGTATTGGTTCTTGGGTGGGGGGGTTTGTGTCTCAGCAGGAGGGGTTGGTCAACCTCTTGCCAGTATTGTGTGGGGGAGGTGGATCGCGGCAGGAGAGATTGGCTGTCTCTCTTGCTGTGATCGCGATCCCATGAACTGCCGTGAACCGAGGAAGTTCAGGGGGAGAATCGCTGTAGGGGAGATGATGTATCTCTCCTTCCGCGATCGTTGCGGTGAGGGTTGGGCAGGTTGCCGGGGCCGCTGAGCTGATCGTGGCAGCTGCGATCAGCTCAGTAGCCACTTTTTGGCACTTATACCTTATACATCTAAGTTCTGACTAGGCAACCTGTTAAAGGTTGCTATATGACTAAGTCTAGGTCAGCCCACCTCCTACCCTTTCCCCTCCTCTAAAAACACCTCTTTTTGCTCTAGGCGTTTAGAGGCAGTGGAAAGGCCTAAGCTGGTTTTAGATACGTCTAAAACCAGCTTTGATTATCGGTACTTGGACGATCTGGCTTTTTGATTTAGGCCCCTTTTTGGACGGTTTTTGGTTTGTTTTTTTTATTATGAGCCCCATAGTGTTTAGGAGCCATCAGAAGCGGCACTCCAGATATGCAATATATCAAACTGAAGGAGCTATTGGCTGCTAACGTTTCTTCATCGGCTTAAACACTAATATTCAAATCTTATTATTAAGCTCATTTAATTCAAATTTTCATTCCAGCTTAGCTGCTTTAATGAATAATTTAAGTAAGACTTATCTTTGAAATCCTGATTTAGACAATAGCTAATACCAGGAGCAGAGAGAAGCCAACGCTGTGCCGCTTCTGATGGCTCCTAAACACTAATTGATTGACTTCATTTACCACTAAGACTATTCTACTGCAATATTGTGGTTATGTAAAAACTTATATAAAAATTGTGCTGGGTTTGAATATGATCGTGGAAATTAGTTTCAGATGACAGCAGGACATCCAGGCAGCAATATTAGCCAAACAGGCAGAGACTTTTTTTTAAACTTTAGGTGAAATTTTGGGGGTAGAGAGATAGATCTGCGAGTTATCAGCACATAGGTGATACTGGAAGCCTTAGGAGATCAGGGAACCGAGGGAAGAGGTGTACAGAGATAAGAGAAGAGGTCCTAAGACATAACTCTGGGGTACCACACCGTTAGTGGGGTAGCAGCAGAAGAAGACCCACCAACACATACACTAATGGTGCGATGGGAGAGGTAGGAGACAAACCAGGAGAGGATAGATTTGCGGAATCCAAGTGATGACAGTGTATCAAGGAGTGGTTGTGATCAAAGGCATGAGGATCAAATAAAGACCCTTGCAGAGTTTGGTGAGGGCAGTCTCTGTAGAATGTTGAGGGCAAAAGACAGATTGTAGAGTATCAAGAGGATGTGATAAGAGCAGTTAATGTAGCTGGTTTTAAAAATGGTTTGGACAAGTTCCTGGAGGAAAAGTCCATAGTCTGCTGTTTAGACAGACATGGGTTTGTAGCATGGAAAGCTGCTGCTATTTGGGTTTTTGCCAGGTACTTGTGACTTGGATTGGCCTCCATGAAGATGGGATACTGGGCTAGATGGACTATTGGTCTGACCCAGTAAAGCTATTCTTATGTTCTTAAGAATCTGTTGAATTGAAAGGAAGTCCAGGCAGCGATGGAGAACTGCATGCTTGAGTACCTTGGATAGAAACGGAAGAAGGGAGAGAGGGTGATAGTTGGATGGGCAGGTGGGGTCCAGCGAGGGTTTTTTGAGAAGCGGCTTAACCACCACATATTTGAAGTTTCAAGTTTATTTTTGACTTATTGAATCGCTTAATTTAATTTGCTAAGCGATTTACAGATAAAAAAGGTAAATACATCAGATTAATTATAAAAGAATACATAGGTTTGACACACTATCATACAAAATAATAAATAATGTCATACAAACTAACAGATACATGGGGGAAGAAAGGGTAGAACTACAATTGTATGTATAAAAGAGAACATAAATGGAAAAAACAGCAGGTAGGGTAGATATTGGGGGGAATAAAAAAAGGAAAAAATTTAATAGTAATCGTTAATTAAGCTTATAAATTAAACGCATCTTTAAAAAGGAAACTCTTCAAAATGCCTTTAAACTGTTTCAGATCATTTTCTTCTCTTAGATACTGGGGCAAGCTATTCCATAATTGTGGGGCTATTACAGAAAAAAATATCAGGATGACGAGTTCTAATAACTTTTAGTGATGGAACTGTTAAGAGTTTTTCCAAGTTTCCAAGTTTATTATACAGTTTGATTAATCGCCTAATCTATATTCTAGGCGATATACAAAATAGTACGAATATTTAAAAACATAGGTAAATTATTACATAGACAAACAATATTTCAAAAACAAACAACTATGAAAAAAAAAAAGAAAAAAACAATATAGAAACAATAGGAAAATTCTTTAAAGGTTACAATCTGTATCAAGTTCAATATATAAAGGTAACAACATTAGAAGGGAAGATGAACATAAAAAGAAGGAAATATAAGATAAAGAGGGATTGTAGAATCATTTATTCACTAAAAGCATCATTAAAAAGGAAACTTTTAAGCTTAGTCTTGAATTTGTCTAAGTTCTTTTCTTCTCTTATATAAAGTGGGAGATCATTCCAAGACTGGGGGGCAGTCACTGAAAAAATAGTAAGACGTCTCGTATTAATGACTCTCAATGAGGGAATGGCCAATAAATGTTGATCCTGAGATCTCAGTGTTCTAGAAGTAGTGTAAGGAATTAAAACTCTAAAGATGAAAGCGGGGTTTTGAAATATTAATGATTTAAAAGTAAGCAAACATATTTTATATAAAATGTGGTGTGCAACGGGGAGCCAGTGTGATTCCTTAAGTAAGGGTGTGACGTGGTCGAATTTTTTTTGCTTTGTGAATTATTTTAATAGAATCGTTTTGTATAATTTGAAGACGTCTGATTTCTTTTTGTGTCAAGCCCTTAAATAAGGCATTACAATAATCAAGTTTGGAGATAACTAGAGAATGTATTAGAATATTCAGGGATTTTGCACATAAGAACTTGGCGACGGAACGAATTTGGCGCAGTCTGAAGAAAGTAGATTTAACCACATTGCTTATGTGATCGTGGTATGATAATTTTGATTGGTAGATCTTAAAGAACGTGATGTACTATGGGGAATAAGTAATTTATTAATGAATTGGGGTTCATTTGTAGATAATGTTTTAAAAACTAAAAGTAAAATTTTAAAAGTAATACGATGGGCAACAGGAAGCCAATGTGACTCAATCAAGAGCGGTGTAACATGGTCAAATTTTTTGCGGTTATGTATTAATTTGATGGCAGTATTTTGAACTATTTGAAGACGCTTTTTCTCTTTTTGGGTGACATTTATTAATAAAGAATTACAATAATCAAGCTTTGAAATAATTAACGAATGAATCAATATGTTAAATGATTTTGGCTCTAAAAATTTGGCAATTGAGCGGATCATACGCAGCGGGGACAGTTGCATTGGAAATAGATAGGATATAAGAACATAAGAATATCCTTACTGAGTCAGACCAATGGTCCATCAAACACAGTAGCCCGTTCTCACAGTGGCCAAGCCAGGTCACTAGCACCTGGCCAAAACCCAAGGAGTAGCAATATTCCATGCTACCCCTATGTCTTTCTCAATAACAGACTATGGACTTTTCCTCCACGAACTTGTCCAAACCTTTCTTAAAACCAGCTACACTATCCACTCTTACCTCTTGCAATGCCTTCCAGAGCTTAACTAGTCTCTGAGTGAAAAAAAAATTTCCTCCTATTGGTTTTAAAAGTATTTCCCTGTAACTTCGAGTGTCCCCTAGTATTTGTAATTTTTGACGGAGTGAAAAATCGATCCACTTGTATCCGTTCTACTCCACTCAGGAATTTATAGACTTCAATCCTATTTTCCCCTCAGCTGTCTCTTTTCCAAGCTGAAGAGCCCTAACCGTTTTAGTCTTTCCTCATACAAGAGGAGTTCCAGCCCCTTTACCATCTTGGTCGCTCTTCTTTGAACCTTTTCTAGCACCACTATATCTTTTTTCAGATAAGGAGACCAGAATTGAATGCAATACTCCAGATGAGGTCCCAGCGATACAGAGACATTATAACATTCTTAGTCTTGTTAACCATCCCTTTTTAATAATTCCTAGCATCCTGTTTGCTTTTTTGGCCGCCCCCACACATTGGGCGGAAGATTTCATTGTATTGTCTACGATGATACCCAGAACCTTTTCTTGGGCGCTAATCCCCAAGGCAGTCCCTAGCATCCGGTAACTATGTGCATCACTTTGCATTTGTCCACATTAAATTTCATCTGCCACTTGGACGCCCATTCATTCAATTTCCTAAGGTCCACCTGCAATTTTTCACAATCCGCATGCCTTTTAACAACTTTGAACAGCAAATTTAATCACCTCACTCATCGTTCCAATTTCCAGATCATTTATGAATAAGTTAAATAGCACCGGGAGGGATAACAGTATGTGAGATGGGGTCAAGTAGAGGGAGAGGAATGGGGTCCGAGGGGCTTGGCTGGAGATTGAAGTTGTACAGTTTTTTCCTCTGTGATTTCAGAGAAGTGGTAGGTGTGAGTTTCATGTTCAGAGGACTTGAAGATTTTGGAACCTGCTGAGGGGTTTCTGAGAGGATGGGGAGAGAGCAGTTGGAGAACAAGACAAAAGTGGAGCATCAGGGTGGAAGAGAGAAGCTGAGAAAGGAGGAAGGGCTTCAAATGCCAGCTGGAGACGGTTATTCTCCTCCTCACCTTTTTAAAGCGCGCGCCCGCCTCACTCGCCGCCATCGTCTTTGGCGAAAGGGGTGCTGGGAGGTGCAGTAGTCCTCCTCCCGCTCAGAGCGCGTGAGTTGCCGCCGTCGCTGCTGGGATTGGTAGTGGAACGTTTGCCTGCGTCTAGCGGCGCTAACCGAGGCCGGACTACCCGTCCCGGCGTGCCTCGCTCTTCCTGGTTACCAGGATGAAGCCTTCGCCCGTTCTGAGGCGATGGAATTGCTCGCGAGCTCCGAGCTACCGCTGTGTGAGGAGAGCGCGGGCGGGCCGCAGGAGCTGCCGCTGAAGTCGCTGGGTGTGGGCGGCACCGCGCTGGACCTGAGCGGCCAGAGCCTGTCCCTGGACTCGTGTGCCGCGCTGGCCAAGCGGCTGGAGCGGGACGTGCGCTTGGCGGAGCTGCGCCTCAGCGACTGCATGCTGAGCGAAGAAGGTGGGTCCAAGCCTTTGGGATTGCAGCCTAATGCTTAACGAGATCCAAGTGCAGTAAAGCCGTGGATTGCAAGACATTTGATTCCATCCCGACTGACGCTGCAAGAGTGTAGTGACTGTTTTAAAGACAAGTTTGGGGTTGTGGAACGAATCGTCTGAGTTTCCATAGGAATGCTTTGGATCGGATTAGGCTTGCAAACCAAGGTTTGACTGTATCTGCAAATAGCTATAGAAATGGTCAGTTGTGGTACAGAACAGCACAGAAACAAAGGTTATTTATATTACACATAGCCTACAATTCTATGCAGATTACAAATTGTTCAGGTATTCAAGCATTTTTCCCTATCTGTCCCGGTGGGCTCACACTCTGTCTAATGTACCTGGGGCACTGGGGGATTAAGTGACTTGCCTAGGGTCACAAGGAGCAGTGCAGGATTTGAACCCACAACCCCAGGGTGCTGGGGCTGTAGCTCTAACCACTGAGGTGGAGTTATAATATCAACTCGTGCACCACAACATCTTTTATGACAGTATGATAACAGACATTCTTGCATCATCAGTTAATGCATCACAGCCAATTACAGTGCAATTGCAACTACAGTATAATAAAAGACACAACATCCTACATGATGGATTCAAAGTGGGTTCCAACATCAGTTAATGTATTCCATTGCATTGCGCTAGTAGTTACAGTAACGTACTATCCATATACAGTGCAAGAAAGTCTAGTTGTATTCTTAGGTTACTGATACAGTGAATTTGTGGATTATTATATTAAATTTATAGTCAAAGTTTAATAATAATTTTATTTTTTGTATACCGCCATACCCAGGGAGTTCTAGGCGGTTCACAACAAATAGATGAGTTACATACAGTGCAGTTGAAAAAGAAGTACATAACAAGTCAATCGAAGGGTCAAACTAGTTTACATTGACAATTTAAGTAAGGAAGGACTAATACAGAGCATATATGGTATTTACCGTAAAAGAGTTCAATAGAATTTGTGAGAAGGGGGAGCCAAGCATATTGTAAGAGAGGAGGGGGAAAACTGTACTATTGATATTTATTTATTTTAGTATTTATAGATCACTTATGGCCTACCATAAGTGGTTTACCATCAGGTACTCGAGTATTTCTCCTTCGTGGATTAGTGTATTTAGTACATGATCAAGTTTTAGAACAAGCTAGACTCCTAACCAGGAGTTTTGGAAGAGCTATGTTTTTAGGTGTTTATGGAACAGAACTTATATTGTGGCGGTGAGAATCTCTGGGTAATGAGTTCCATGTTTTGTAGCTGATAGTCGAATGACTTAGAGTGAAACCTTTATACTTTACTCCTTTCAGGGATGGAAAGGATAGATTTAGGCAGTTTTTGTTAGGTTGCCCAGTGTATGATCCTAATAGTTCTGTGTATCTGGGGAAACTATAGGGAATTTCTCCATGTAGGATTTTGAATGTTAAGCAGCAGAGTTTGAAAGCAATCCATTTGTCAGCTGGAGACAATGTAACTTTATGAGTAATGGTGTGATGTGATCAAATCTCAATTTGTAGAATAAGTAGACTCAGCTTTCCAGTACACATGGAGATTGGTGGATCCCAGATAACTGTTTTTTTGGTCTATTGTGCTCTAGTATTTTTTTTCTGTAGCTCTCGGAAAGCTGTTCCTAACAACACCCTTCCCTTCTGCCCCAAATCGAGGTGGTCATGACCCCTCCCCATCTCTGGGCCAGAGGCAGCAGAGATGGCTAATCCTGACAACCCCACCCCACCTTGGTCTTGAAGCAGCAGTGGCAGCCCATCCTGATAACCCCCTTCCTCCCTTACCAAAGGAGTAGTGGCAGCCGGTGAACAAAAGAAGTACAAGCCAGTTAACAGAAGAGGTGCTGTAAACAGGTGCTTCCGGCCAGCTCCAGCAGGGCCTTTCTTCTGCCACGTTGGAAGTGACGTGAAAGACCCTGCTGGGGCTGGCCGGAAGCAGCCTGTATAAGGTGCCTATGTTCACCGGCTGCTGCTACTCCTTCAAAGTAAGGCAAGGAGGGAGGGGGGTTGTCAGGATTAGCTGCTGCCGCTGCTGCCTCATACCCTGGGGGGTGGGTTATCAGTATGGCTGCCGCAGCTGCTTTGAGGGCTGGAGGGAGATTTGTGACTGTTTGCTGCTTCAGGGGCTGGAGGGACGGGGTTGTATGGAGGTTCTTTGAGGCGCGTGGGAGGCCTTTTTTTTGTCCAGCAATTTTTTGTTGGTTGGTTGATAGTGCTGGTTAGCTGAGATTCTACTGTATAAGTCTTGCAGCTGTGTTCTTTAGTAGTTGAAGTTTCTTTGTTAATTTCTTCAGGATTCCTGAAAGGAGTGTATTAAAGCAGTTTAATGCTGGTAAAAGGGAAACAAATGCTTTTTCACCTGTATTCTGCAATATACAGACATAATAAGATGTACATTTTCCCAAGTGGACACATCCCAATCTTTAAAATAAAATCTTGTATTTAAAAACCTTGCATTGTAACTAAGGCAAATTGCAACCTGTAAATGGTATATTATGTATATTGGTATTGGATCCCTAACATAGTAGATGACGGCAGATAAAGATCCGAATGATCCATCCAGTCTGCCCAACCTGATGCAATTTAAAATTTTTTTATTTTTTTCTCTTAGCTATTTCTGGGCAAGAATCCAAAACGCTACCCGGTACTGTGCTTGGGTTCCAACTGCTGAAATCTCCGTTAAAACCTACTCCATCCCATCTAAACCCTCCCAGCCATTGAAGCCCTCCCATGCCCATCCTCTCCCAAACAGCCATATACAGACACAGACCATGCAAGTCTGCCCAGTGCTGGCTTTAGTTCAATATTTAATATTATTTTCTGATTCTAGATCCTTTGTGTTCATCCCACGCTTCTTTGAACTCAGTCATCGTTTTCCTCTCCACCACCTCTCTCGGGAGCGCATTCCAGGCATCCACCACCCTCTCCATAAAGTAGAACTTCCTAACATTGCTCTTGAATCTACCACCCCTCAACCTCAAATTATGTCCTCTGGTTTTACCATTTTCCTTTCTCTGGAAAAGATTTTTTTCTACGTTAATACCCTTCAATTATTTGAACGTCTGAATCATATCTCCCCTGTCTCTCCTTTTCTCTAGGGTATACATATTCAGGGCTTCCAGTCTCTCCTCATATGTCTTCTGGTGCAAGCCTCCTATCATTTTCGTCGCCCTCCTCTGGACTGCTTCAAGTGTTCTTACATCCTTCTCCAAAACTGAACACAATACTCCAAGTGGAGCCTTACCAATGTCCTGCACAGGGGCATCAACACCTTCCTACTACTAGCTACGTCTTTCTTTATACAGCCCAGCATCCTTCTTGCAGCAGTCACTGCCTTGTCACACTTTTTTTTTCGCCTTTAGATCTTCGGATACTATCAGCCCAAGGTTCCTCTCCCTGTCTGTGCATATCAGCTTCTCACCTCCCAGCATATACGGTTCCTTCCGATTATTAATCCCCAAATGCATTACTCTGCATTTTTTTGCATTGAATTTTAGTTGCCAGGCATTAGACCATTCCTCTAACTTTTGCAGATCCTTTTTCATGCTTTCCACTCTCTCCTTGGTGTCTACTATGTTACAAATCTTGGTATCATCCACAAAAGGCAAACTTTTTCTTCTAACCCTTCAGCAATGTCACACACAAACATACTGAACAGGATTGGCCCCAGCACCGAACCCTGAGGAACTCCACTACTCACCTTTCCTTCCTCTGAGCAACTTCCATTAACCACCACCCTCTGGCGTCTGGCTGACAGCCAGTTTCTAACCCAGTTCACCACTTTGAGTCCTAACTTCAGCCCTTCAAGTTTGTTCAACAGCCTCCTATGAGGAACTGTATCAAAGGCTTTGCTGAAATCTAAGTAAATTACGGTACATCTAGCATATGTCCTCGATCCAGCTTTCTGGTCACTCAATCAAAAAATTCAATCATGTTCGTTTGCCACGTTTTACCTTTTGTAAAGCCATGTTGCCTCGGATCCTGTAATCTATTAGATTCAAGGAAGTACACTATCCTTTCTTTCAGCAATACTTCCATTATTTTTCCAACAACCGAAATGAGGCTCACCGGCCTGTAGTTTCCTGCTTCATCCCTGTGACCACTTTTATGAATAGGGACCACATCCGCTCTCCTCCAATCCCCAGGAACTACTCCCGTCTCCAGAGATTTGTTGAACAAATCTTTAATAGGACTCGCCAGAACCTCTCTGAGCTCCCTTAGTATCCTGGGATGGTACCCGTCTGGTCCCATCGCTTTGTCCACCTTCATTTTTCAAGTTGCTCATAAACACTCTCCTCCGTGAACGGCGCAGAATCTACTCCATTTTCTCGTGTATCTTTGCCAGACAATCTCGGTCCTTCTCCAGGATTTTCTTCTGTGAACACAGAACAGTAGTATTTGTTTAGAACATTTGCTTTTTCCTCATCACTCTCCACATATCGGTTCCCAGCATCTTTTAGTTTAGCAGTTCCATTTTTCATCTTCCTCCTTTCACTAATATATCTGAAAAATTTTTGTCTCCCTTTTTTACATTTTTAGCCATTTGTTCTTCCACCTGTGGTTTCGCCAGACTTATCTCTCTCTTGGCTTCTTTCAGTTTCACCCTGTAGTGCTTTCAACACTCCTCTTCTTTGTTTTTTTTTTAATTTCACGAACGCCAACTCTTTCGCCTTATTTTCTCCGCCACTAGTTTGGAGAACCATATCGGCTTTCTTTTTCTCTTGTTTTTATTGATTTTCTTCACATAAAGGACCGTAGCCATTTTTATTGCTCCTTTAAGCTTAGACCACTTCTCTTATGTCTTCCCATCCTAACAGCTCTTTCTTCAGGTACTCTCCCATTTTATAAAGTCCTTACGTATGAAATCTAAGACTTTAAGTATCGTGCGGCCGCTCTCCACTTTAGCGTTATATCAAACCAAACCGTTTGATGATCGCTACTTCCCAGGTGAGCACCCACTCGAACATTAGAGATACTCTCTCCATTTGTGAGGACCAGATCCAATATCGCTTTTCCTTCGTGTGTTCCATCACCATTTGTCTGAGCAGAGCCTCTTGAAAGGCATCCACAATCTCCCTACTTATTTCCGATTCCGCAGATGGAACATTCCAGTCCGCATCCAGCAGGTTGAAATCTCCCAACAGCAGCACCTCCTCTTTCCTTCCAAACTTTTGGATATCAACAATCAAGCCTTATCAATTTGCTGTGATTGAGTCGGAGTTCTGTACACTACACCCACGTAGATAGAAGTTCCATCTTCTCTTTTCAGAGCGATCCATATCGCTTTTTTCTCTCCAGGTCCCTTGCATTTTGGTCGCTTGGATATTGATCTTTACATAGAGAGCTACTCCTCCACCTTTTTGACCATCTCTGTCCTTCCTAAAAAGATTATATCCCGGTATATTTGCATCCCATCCATGTGATTCACTGAACTACGTTTCTGCGATAACGAAAATTTCTAGATCTGCCTCTAACATCAGGGCTTGCAGATCATGAACTTTGTTGCTTAGATTGCGAGCATTTGTGGTCATTGCTTTCCAGCTATTTTTCAGCGTTAATCTCCTTTTTCGTATAGATTTTTGTTTCGTTTCACTTTCCGTTGCAATGTTAAGAAATGAGTTGCTGATATTGTTTATGTTGCAATCTTTACTACTATCACATCTTTTCTTTTGCTGGGGGTGGTCTCTATAATTGTCCTTCATACATACATCACCCCCACCTTCTAGTTTAAATGCTTAGAAACATATTGTCTAAATTTCTCCGCAAGGTTTCTTTTTCTTGCTGTAGTAATATGCAGTAATATCAGTGCAATATAGCTTCTTGTCCTTCCATGTATTTCCCCATCCTCCTATGTACCTGAAGCCTTCTTGATGACACCAGGCTTTGAGCCATCTATTAAAGTCCTCTGTGTTTTTCACTCCTTGCTCTCTCTTTCCATGTGCAGGCAGTATTTCAGAAAAAGCTAAAGTCTTTACAAAAGGTTTCAAGCCCTCACCAAGCTCCCGAAAAGCTTTCTGTGCTGCAAGTGTGGAGTTGTTGGCCAGGTCATTCATTCCCAGATGGATAACAACATATGTGTCAAGCTAGGATGAAAACTTGTACTGTAGCTATGGCAAATTGTAACCTGTTATCTGTATATTATATATGTTAACCTGTAATCCATTCTGAGCTCTTAGGGGGGGGGAGGAACGGGATAGAAAATGAATTAAATTAAAACAATAGTCTAATTTAAGAGGCGATAGGCTCAAGAGTAATCTAAGGAAATAACTTTTTTTTACAGAAAGGGTGGTAGATACATGGACCATTTTCCCGGTATAGGTGGCGGAGACAGAGACTGTCTGAATTAAAGAAAGCCTGGGATAGGCATATGGGATCTCTTAGAGACAGGAAAAGATAATGGTTACTGCGGATGGGCAGACTGGATGGGCCATTTCACCTTTATCTGCTAACATATTTCTATGACTGCACCAATATTCTATAGTGTTGGTGGGAAAAATAAGGTCTAACCTTTCTCAGTTGTAGTGTGTCAAAGCACTTTTGTACTAGGTAGTTATGATTTTCAAATGTTAATGAGCTGTACTGGATGACTCCCAAGACTCTGGAGGATTTCTGAATGTTGAAGTGGATTCCTTTTGTCAGTGTGAATAGAGGGTGCCATTCTAGTCTAGTTTAGTTTTTTTGGCGTTTGGTTTAAGATGGTGTTTTGTTGCTCAGTTTTGTACTCTGATTAAGGTCTGGAATAATTCAATAATGAGGTTAGTTGGGTTTGAGTTTACAGGAGAATGTCATCTGCAAGGAGAATGTCATCTTCATATGAGAGTAGCTATTCTCCAGGCTTTAGTACAATTGTGTTTAGGGTGGTCATGAAAAATGTTATATAGTAGCGGTAGGGTCCACCTTGGGGATTAGCACCCAAGAAAAGGATCTGGGTATCATCGTAGACAATACAATGAAACCTTCCGCCCAAAATTTATTGGAATATTCTTTCACCTTTGCAGCTACAGTTTCATCAACTCATAAAGTTTCAGATGGTATGTGTTAATTACATACACTCGATGTGCGCCCCACCTGTTACTTGGGCAAACATTGATGCGATAATCGAGCTCAGACCAGATTCTCTGAAGCATATGTGGCGTGACCACATTTATAGCTTCAGTGATGCGTTCCTGCAGATCATCCATAGTTGTGGATAGTGGAGGTATGTACACTCTGTCTTTCACATGCCCCCAAAGAAAAAAATCAAACAGTAATGTCTGGTGATATCGAGGGCTACTTGAGGAACAAATGGCCATTTTGTCAGGTTGCATTGTCTGAAGGTTGCAACTTCTGCACCAGTTGTAAGGGTGAAAGTGCAAGCGATTGTGTAAGATCTTGCTAACCATGCTTTTGTAACTTGTATTTGCTGTCATCTTATTTATAAACATATTCCAATAAGTTTTGATTTTGTATCCATTTAAAATCAAGGAGAACGAGAGGGCACTCTCTAAAGTTGAAAGGGGATATATTCTGTACAAACCTAAGGAAGTTCTTCTTCACCCAGAGAGTGGTAGAAAACTGGAACGCTCTTCCGGAGTCTGTCATAGGGGAAAACACCCTCCAGGGATTCAAGACAAAGTTAGATAAGTTCCTGCTGAACCAGAACATACGCAGGTAGGGCTAGTCTCAGTTAGGGCACTGGTCTTTTTCCAGAGGGCTGCTGCGTGAGCGGACTGCTAGCCACGATAGACCACTGGTCTAACCCAGCAGCGGCAATTCTTATGTTCTTATGTTTATGAGTGGCGGCGGCCAAAAAAGCAAACAGGATGCTAGGAATTATTAAAAAAGGGATGGTTAACAAGACTAAGAATGTTATAAATATAAATATCATCAGAAGTAAGAGATCAACTGCTTTTACACCTAAGCAGCACCAAGACCAGCCGCCACTATCGAGAGCCTTTGTCCCAATCCTGCCAGGTGTGTGTGCTCTTCACCATACAATTCGTTGGAGAGATCAATCTGCCTGCTTTTAAATATCAGCAGCATTGGGAGATCAACTGCTTTTACACCTAAACAGCACCAAGACCAGCCGCCACTATCGAGAGCTCCTCCCCTTATATCCCGTTTAAGAGATCAATCTACCTGCTTTAAATATCAGCAGCAGTAGAAAAACAACTGCTTTTACATACAAGCAGCAGCGAGACCTACCGCAACCACCAAGAGCCCACAGACCCGATCCTGCCAGGATTGTGAACTCCTCCCCCTGCAGTCCATTGGAGAGATCAATCTGCCTGCTTTTAAATATCAGCAGCAGTGGAGATCAACTGCTTTTACACCTAAGCAGCAACGAGACCAGCCACAACCACCGAGAGAACACAGACCCGATCCTACCAAGAGTGTGAACTCTTCCCCCCCTGCAATCCGCTATGAAGATCGACTGTCGGCTCCGGGCGGCTTTCCCGCAGAGGAGAGAATCCTGCATTCATCGTGGGCCTCATCTGGGGCAGCCTCCTTGGAGCGGCTGGGGCACGGGCAGTGTGTCTGGGAGGGAATGCATGGATGGGAGAACATCGCAGGGGAGGAGACATAGACATCCTGGGACTGTCGGCCAAGTCTCTTCCCTGAAGAAGCCCTTTTTCTGGAAACTAAAATCTTGTTAAAATGTTTATTTTATTTTTATTTTTCCTCTAACTCTACTTTTCACTTCTCTATTACCCTCCAGGTACTTTAGTTAGATTGTGAGCCTTCGGGACAGTAAGGGAATTTTTCAAGTACCTTTCCTATTTCTAATCTTAATGTATATTTTCTGTAAACCGCTTAGAACCTAACGGATGTAGCGGTATATAAGAAATAAATTACATTACAAATTACATTACATAATGCCTCTGTATTGCTCCATGGTGTGACCTCATCTGGAGTATTCATTCAATTCTGGTCTCCTTAACTCAAGAAAGATATAGTGGCGCTAGAAAAGGTTCAAAGAAGAACGACCAAGATGGTAAAGGGGATGGAACTCCTCTCTTATGAGGAAAAACTAAAATGGTTAGGACTCTTTAAATCGGAAAAGAGACGGCTGAGGGGAGATATGATTGAAGTCTACAAAATTGTGAGTGGAGTATAGAGCAGGTACAAGAGGATCGATTTTTCATTCCGTCAAAAATTATAGAGATTAAGGGACACTCGAAGTTACAGGGAAATACTTTTAAAACCCCAGGTACGTTAGATAGATTGTGAGCCCACTGGGACAGATAGGGAAAATGCTTGAATACCTGATTGTAAAAACCACTTAGATAATCTTGATAGGCGGAATAGAAATACCTAATAAACTTGGAACTTAATAATAAACTTGAGGAAATTTTTTTTTCATTCAGAGAATAGTTAAGCTCTGGAACGCATTGCCAGAGGTTGTGGTAAGAGCGGATAGCGTTGCTGGTTTTAAGAAAGGTTTGGACAAGTTCCTGGAGGAAAAGTCCATAGTCTGTTATTGAGAAAGACATTGGGGAAGCCGCTGCTTGCCCTGGATCGGTAGCATTGAATATTGCTACTCCTATGGTTTTGGCCAAGTACTTGTGACCTGGATTGGACACCATGAGAACGGGCTACTGCTTGATGGACCATTGGCCTGACCCAGTAAGGCTATTCTTATGTTCTTATCTTTGTGGTACTCGACATGGCAGGGTTCAATGGTCTGAGTAGGATGCATCTTTCAGAACTCTGTATAGTCTCTGTAAGGAATCATTGAAACAATTGTAGGACTTGTCCTATGATTCGTAGTTCAGATAACTTGTTTAATAATAGCCTGTGATTTACCGTGTTGAATGCCACTGAATGCTACCCTTCATGTCAAAAACCTAACTGCTAGCTCAGGAGTAGCAATGAAAGTTTTCAAGAGAGGATTTCTTCAGAATTTCTCTGCTGGATACAACTGCTGGATTTGTCATCTGTTTTATTTATTTATTAGAATTTATTTATCCTCTTTTTGAGCAGTAAAAATATTAAACCAGAAGGAAACCCATGCAGCCTTTGATAGAAACAAATGTGTGTGAATCCCAGCAAAATAGAAAGTGCAAGCACACATCTGCACCTGTTTTTCTGCGCTTGACCAAATCTTTCGAGTGAAATCAACGTTTGAAATGCTTACTATATTTTTTGCTCCATAAGATGCACTGTTTCCCCCCAAAAAAGTGGGTGGAAATAAGGGTGCGTATTATGAAGCAAATATACCCCCCCCCAGGGCGGTACCTTTAAATTGTGGAGGTCGGTGGACGGCTGCCTGCTACTTGTTGGGGCCTGCGGCGCACAAGCGTGCTATTATCTGGGTCCGCAACACTTCCTAATTATGCCGGTCGCTGGTGCTTCGCTGGACAGCTGCCTGCTGTTTATTGGCATGTTGGGGGCCAGCGGCGCACAAGCGTGCTGGGCGGCTGGGATGGAATTTAAAAGTGCCGGGGGGTTGGGATGGAATTTAAAGGTGTCGGATATATATTAGTATACATTTTGGTTCAGAATGTTTTTTTCTTGTTTTTCTTCTCTAAATCTGGGGTGCGTCTTATGGAGCGAAAAATACAGTATATTTCAAGCTGTGGGGTGGTTTTGTTGTTGTTGGGTTGGGTCAGTAGGGTGGAGGATATGGTTTAGTATTATGTTAACAAATGGATGTTAACAGTTGTGCTTTTCTATTTCTGGTTGTATTTCTTGGCTAACATCAATAAAAATTATTGAAACTTAAAGCTGTGGTTCCCAACCCTGCCTGGAGGATCACCAGCCAGTCAGGTTTTCAGGATAGCCCTAATGAATATGCATGGAACAGACTTGCATGCCTGTCACCTCTCTCTTATATGCAAATCTTTCTCATGCATATTCATTAGGGCTATCCCGAAAACCCAGCAGGCTGGTAGTCCTCCAGGACAGAGTTGGGAACCACTGATCTAAAGTGTAACTGGTAAGCTACAGCAAGGTGTCTTGGGTCACCGGTAGAAGAAAACTCTTGTGAGCCGCTGCGGGCAGCACAAGGAGAAAAATAATATAGCGTTTAGAGCAAGAAACGCCACCCAACCAGGTAAGCACTTCTTCAGCGAAAACAGGAACTTTATTCTTCAAAAATAACAGAAAACTTGTCAGGATGATTCTGTTCAAGAACATAGGCTCAAAGTCACTATTGCCAAATCTTATATAAGATAATAGTCTCTGTGGGTGACTCAAATAAAGGTATCCAAAAACATACAGCAAAATCTTCCCCAGCAGAGTTGAGTCCACATTCACTTCACAGTCCAAAAGGGTAAGTAACAAAAGAAAGAAAAACTCCAAAACTAAAACAATAAACTCCAGGGCTGTACCAATTCAGCCTAAGTCAGTGCAGCCACACCGACTTCTTCAGCAGCAACGTGCTGGTCAGACAGTGTGCTCCATGTGGTTTTAAATTGCCAGTAACTAGGCCCACTATCCCACCACAATGAACACAGGGCAAACCCCACTGCCTGTGACTGAAACAGTCCTTCTTCCCCCACCAGGGAAAACAGTAAGCTTCAAGAAAAAACCATAAACAAAATAAGTCCTTTCACAGTTCACTTAAGAGCTTCTCCACTCTTCAGCTATCGCAGGGTTATCAAACATTTGTCAGCAATTTGGATAAGCCAGCCTTCAGGTACTCACACATGCAGAATCAGTTACTTGCTTTTAATACAGCACACTTCCATTGGTAGGACCTCATTTGGCAACTCAGCATTTGTCTCAGGGTCAAGCTCCATATCCTGAGACTCCTCCAGCATACTAAGAGGCACTTCCTCACCAGCCTCTGCAAGCTCCATAGATTCTGGAGGTTGACTGTTATCCAGAGCTCTCAGCCCTGAGCGCTGTGGCCTGTCCTCTGGCTGTTCCTTCTCTTCTGTCTCTCTAACAGTTTAGTTCTTAGGGAAAGCAGCCTGCAACTCCGCCCCAAACCCTCAGGTGGAAATGATTTCCGGGTAATCATCCTGGGATTCTGAGGAGGATGGGAACCCTGCTCCCTCTACTGGACAAAGAAGGAAAGTAATCTATAGGCTAAGGATAAGGTTTAAATGTGGGTATTTGAGTAGAGCCTGGTTTAGATCTGTGCACTGCTCTAGGGACACTCCTAGCAGGCATAGGCTGCATATCACAAAAGGTACAGAAAAACAGTGCCAGTATGCACTTGGGCTTCAAGACTTGCACAGGCATGCACACAATAGCTGTGCTCCTGAGGACGGAAGGCTGTTTGTTCCTGTTGCTGTGTCTTCAGTAGAGCCTAGGGATGTTGGCCAGACTGAGCCAACTTTAGGAGCAACACCTGGGCCCACCCAAGTCCCTTGCCCACCCTCCCAGCTGGTGGAGAGAAGAAGCTGATATGGTGGGAGGATCCTTTCCCATACTAAGAAAAGCCTGACCATTGGTGCCGGCACAGTTTCTTGTGCACTGCAACACTAGCACTTCTCCCTTTGCCGTCCGGTAGTGCTAGAGCATGTGAGTACTTGGCTTAGGCCTCAGTAGCGAGAACTGTTCCTGTAGCTTAGGTCTCAGTAGAGAGAACTATTCCTGTGGCTTAGGCCTCAGTAGAGAGAAATGTTCCTGGGGCTTTGGGCCTGCGGCTTTGTCCTCAGAGGAGAGATGGGCCTGCGGCTTTGGTCTCGGTTGAGCTTTGGGATGGGGGCTGTACAGTGCCATTTTTGGGGGTGACACCAGGGCTCTCAAGTCCCTTCCCCCCCACCTGAAGAACCTGGACACATAAGTCCCATAAGCTTACTCGTTCTGTGGGCACGGGGCTACAGAAGTCGCTATTCTCTTCGGAGAGGCACCGGCAGATGGAGTTTGTTACTCCTTGGCTGTGTAGGGCATCCAAGGCTGCTTCAGCCGTAGTCGCGCACGGCCACTGCTGTTTCAGTGTCTGAGGTTGTCGTTGGGGCTCTAGGAATGGCACTTGTCACTTTGGGGCACAGGTACAGTTTTGGTGTCTTGCCTCTCCTCTGGTATTCTTCTTGACTTTGGTCAGCAGTTTGCCTCCTGTGGGAGCCCTAAGGATTTGTGCTGCAGGGGGCTTCACTTAGAGGAGGAGTCTTGTCCTGTTTCCAGGATTGATGCCCTTGACCAGGAGTGCCCAAATGGTTGATCGTGATCGACCAGTTGATCGCAAAGGTAACGCGAGTCGATCACATTGCCTTTGCAATCTTTTTCTCCCTGCTGCTTCCCCAAGCCAGGCCTGGCGCGTACAAGCGCCGGACTCACAATACTTCACCGCCAATGCCAATTCTGGGCCAGCCTATCGCTGCCTAGCTGGGCTGGAACTTCCTCCCCGATCTTAGAATTGACATCGGAGGTTAATTCTTATGAGCCCGGCACTTGTACGCGCCAGGCCTGGCTCGGGGAAGCAGCAGGGAGAAATTGGCATGGTGGCTTGGGGGTGGGGGTAGGGAAAGAATTGGGGAAGTGGAGAAATCGGCACGATGGCTTGGGGGAGAGAGAAAGAAAGGCAGAAAGAAAGAGGGGGCAGGGGGAGAGAGAAAGAAAGGCAGAAACAAAGAAATATTGGCTTTACAGAAGAAGGAAGTAGAACCAGACTCATGAAATCACCAGACAAAAAGATAGGAAAAATGATTTTATTTTCAATTTAGTGATCAAAATGTGTCCGTTTTGAGACTTTATATTTGCTGTCTATATTTTGCACTATGGCCCCCTTTTACTAAACCGCAATCTGTTTTTAGCGCAGGGAGCCTATCAGCATCGAGAGCAGCACAGGGCATTCAACGTAGCTCCCTGTGCTAAAAACCGCTATCGCGGTTTAGTAAAAGGGGAGGGGGTTTATTTGTCTATTTTTGTATAGTTGTTACTGACATTGCATATTTTAAAGTCATCTTCCTTGACCTCTGAAAAAAACCCCAAATTCAAATGATAATTAACATTTTCTCTGCGTACAGTGTGCTTTGTGTTTTTAAAAATTTTATTGTTGGTAGATCATTTTGACTTGGTCATTTTAAAAGTAGCTCGCAAGTCAAAAAAGTGTGGGCACCCCTGCCCTAGACCCTTGCGAGGGAAAGAAGTTCTAGTCTGCGGTGGTGCTCCTGGGTTTTGACATCAGCTAAGGACCATTGCCAGGCGTGATGGTTCCATTTCACAGGAAGTTATTTGGGGGCCTGGCAGTCATGATTGGAGGCTGCTTTGCACTCATTCTATTCGTGGAAGGGCAATGTAGCTGTGGTTTCCGCAGCATGGTGCTCTCAGGTGAGGATGGCTCTTGCTCACATGTGCTAGGGAGTTTAGCCTTTGTATGATTATGAGTCATATACTCTCTGGAATGTAGTATCTCCTTGGACGTGTGCTGCAGGGCAGGATTTGGGGGCGAGGGATTTCCCATTTACTTGTTTATTTCCTTCTCTATGTTTGGACTGCTTTGATACATCCCACTAGTCTCTGGATTCATCTACTGTTGATGACAAGGAAGGCAAAATTATGTCCTTACATGATAATTTTCTTTTCTTTAGTCACAGCAGATGAATCCAGAGCCCCACCCTGTTGTGGGGTTTTGTCACTCTCAGGTGCGGTTTCAGCATGCTTTCGGCTGAAATTGCATTCTTGATTTTGAAGCATCAATGGTGCGGGTAGCACTTGTGAGCGAATGAAGTTGCATGTCTTATTTTTCATATGTCTCATGCCTTTTATGTGCTTTACTTTGTGTTTTAATTCAACTGCTTTGAGAAGACCTATACTGATTGGCCAGGAGGCTGCATTCAAGATATACCCGAGGATAAATCAAGTGCTCTCTATCTCCACCTGCTGGTTGATAGATGTAATCCCACTAGTCTCTGGATTTATCTGCTGTGACTAAAGGAAAGAAAATTATCAGGTAAGGACATAATTTTCCCTTTACGTATTCCACAATTTTATTTTTTATAATTGTTTCTACCATTTTGCCCGGCACTGAAGTGCCTCAGCAGCAGATTAATCCAGAGACTAGTGGGATAGCACCCATCTACCAGCAGGCAGAGATAGAGAACTGATTAACAGATGGACCAATTGGTTGGTACTCTCCCTGTATCCTCAGTATTCTCTGTCTCCCAGCAGGTGATGGTCGCTGTTCCACGAGCTCCTGGATTCTGGCTGGTTTTAGGTTTTCTCTACTGTTGAGAATTTTTCTCTTCAGTTAGATTGGGGTGATTGGCTGTGCGGTGCCAACTTTGGGGGTCACACCTGGGGCCCCCCCAGGTCACTGCTCCACCCTCCTCTCCGGTGGATTGAGGTTTCTTGCTGGTCTTCTGTGTTTTCTCCTTTCCCTGCATCTAGGCTTACAATTTAAAAAAAAAAAAAAAAAGACCAGTGTGCTGCTGCTGGACGGTGCTTTGCTACAGTCCAAGACTGCAACTACGAGCCTTAGCAAAAGGTGGACTTGGGTGAGAGTGATTTTATTTCTGTTGCCTGTGCTGGTTTTCTTGGGTTTGCCGTTGGTTGCGGGGGTTGTTGTGCCGCGGGGTTTCTTTTGTGCTCGGCAGTTGTAATAGCGGCAGAGGCGTTTAAGAGGTGTTCCTGCTGTGGGAAGCGGCGAACACCATTGGGCCTCTGTTCAGCTGGTTGCACGGATGTTGTAGGAGAAGACGTGCAGATCGCGCCTGATGCGCCGGTAGTTTCCCGTGCTGTGGGAGTCGGGCCTGCTTCTCCCCCGCGCGCAGCTGCTTCTTGGCATCCGAGAGGGTAGACGCGTTGGCTCTACCGTGGCGGGTTGTCTCCTGTATGTGTTCCCTCCTTGATGATAGGTCAGGTGTTACATTGCATCGCTCGCTTTCCGGGCATGGTGATTCTGGTGGCTCCGGATTGGCCACGTCGACCTTGGTATGCGGACCTGATGCGTCTGTCGAAGGGCGATCAGTTGGCGTTCCCTGTGACTCCGGACTTACTCAGGACCCAATATGCATGGAAAATCCGTCCCACTTTGGTCTTATGGCCTGGCTCTTGAAAGGTCATGGCTGAGGCATAAGGGATATTCGGAGTCGGTTATTTCCACTCTTCTTCAGGCCAAGAAGAGGTCTACTTCTGCCTCGTATGCTAGAGTCTGGAGGGTTTTTGATTCCTGGTGTTCGGCTCAGGGTCTATCGCCCTTCAAGGCTTATCTCTCTTCCATCCTTTCCTTTCTTCAAGATGGGGTTGCCAAGGGGTTGGCCTATAATTCTCTTAAGGTTCAAGTGGCTTGTATAGCTTGTTACAGAGGTCGCGTGGCTCGTTCTTCCCTTGCATCACAACCTGATGTGGTTCGGTTTCTTAAAGGGGTGCAACATATTTGCCCTCCTATTAAGAAGATATGTCCAGAGTGGAGTCTTAAAGTAGTCCTTGGGGGGTTGCAAAAGCCTCCCTTTGAGCCTTTGTCAAAGGCAACTCTGAAGGATGTGACGTTGAAAGCGTTTTTTCTTGTCGCAATGGCTTCGGCGAGGCAGGTGTCTGAGTTGCAGGCGTTGTCTTGTAGAGATCCCTTTTTGCGTATTTCCGATTCGGGGGTTTCAGTGAGGACAGTCCCCTCGTTTCTTCCTAAAGTGGTCTCAGCCTTTTATGTTAACCAGTCTCTCTTCCTTCCAGCCTTCCGGAAAGAGGATTGGGGGGAGAAGTTCTCTTCGTTGCGGTTACTGGATGTACGTAGGATATTTCTCCATTATCTCGGGCTTACTAATGACTTTCGCCATTCGGATCACCTCTTTGTGTTGTTCGCGGGCCACAACAAGGGTATGGCTACGTCTAAAGCTTCCATTGCTCGCTGGGTCAAGGAAACCATTGCTTCTACTTACTTGACTCCTGGTAGGCGGTTGCCTGACAAGCTGCATGCTCATTCCACTAGGGCGATGGCTACCTTTTGGGCTGAGTCCCGAGGTTTTTCTTTGGAGGAGATTTGTCGGGCGGCTACTTGGTCTTCTAAGAATACTTTTCTAGGCATTACCGGTTGGATGTTGCAGTGCATGCGGAAGCTGCCTTTGATGCATCGGTTATTGCAGAGGCAGCGTTCGCTTCCCACCCTGATTGAGGATTGCTTTGCTACATCCCACTAGTCTCTGGATTCATCTGCTACTGTTGCTGAGGAAGGAAAAATTATGTTCTTACCTGTTAATTTTCTTTCCTCTAGACGCAGCAGATGAATCCAGAGCCCCACCCTTTCTGGATATTGGGTCTCGGTTTCGGTTTTCTGTATTCTTTGGTTTTGTTATAGTTGGTGGTTGTTTGTTCTATTGTTGCCTTTTGCAAGTTCTTCTGGGAAAGGAGTTTTTTACCCGTTACCCTATTTCTGGTTACGACTGCTTGGGCAAGGAGCAATACTGAGGATACAGGGAGAGTACCAAACAGTAGGTCCACCTGTTAATCAGTTCTCTATCTCCGCCTGCTGGTAGATGGGTGCTATCCCACTAGTCTCTGGATTCATCTGCTGCGTCTAGAGGAAAGAAAATTAACAGGTAAGAACATAATTTTTCCTTACCGTTCTGTAATTTCCCGGATCTCCCCTGGAGCCCTTTTTTAAAAATCGGCGTAACATTGGCCACCCTCCAGTCTTCAGGTACTACAGACGATGAGGGAGAATGGGGTAGGAGCAAAGAGAAGAAAAAATGTCCTCTCTTTTATTATGCCTGAGACTGATGTGTATGCTTTATACATCAGAGAGAAAACATGGCGGTATAATACTTCAACTCCCCTCCTAGTACTAAGTTGGGTGAGTGACATAGAATGGAATTCTCAGCAAGAGCAGGGTTTAGTGTGTGTGTATGTGAGCCAGCATGCAAGTGAGAGAATTTGAAGAGATGTGCTTCAAGTTTTTGAATAAGGAGATTGGGATCGAGGAAGAAAGAGCAGCAAGTGTAGCCCTGGCTGCACGTTGGAAGCTTAAACTGTCTTCTGTGGGGAAGGTTTATGGAAGAATCAGATTCAGGTTTTCCAGCACTGTCATTTTATATAAACAGTAAATATGCAATAGAGTCCAGCTTTTCAAGAAAACTTGGTCAAAATCATTGAAGAGGATATAATGGGATGTATTGGGGAGAAGAAGATACAATGTCAAATTCATTGGATCTGTAATCTTTAAGCAGGGAGGAGCATGGACAGGGTAAGAAAAAAGTAAATTCAGTTTTATATGACATTGTTGGATTGTGTTAGACATGGATTGAATTGAATGAAAGTTTTTAAAAAATAACTTATTAGAGTGTTAGAAGGTGGGAATCAGACATAATGTAGCAAACACAAAATGAGTTGGTAAGTGCCAGCCAGCCTAAAGTGCTGGGTTTGTTCAAATAATTATCTTTTTAAGTTGACATGTTTTTGCTTGTTACCTTTTCAGGAGTAAAGCTGCTGTTGCAAGGACTTTGTGCCAATACTGTGATAAAATGTCTTGATTTGAAGGTGAGCATAGGAAATATAAACATGTCAGACTGCGTGATGTGGGGAATGGTACAAGTTAAGGAAGAAAGACCCTGGAAGGAGAGAACACTGAGGAATCACTTCTAATCTAATCTAATCTAAACCTTAAGTTTATATACCGCATCATCTCCATGAGAATGGAGCTCGACACGGTTTACAAGAACTTAAAATAGTGGGTAGAGAAGAAGAAAAAGGATTACATGAACTTATGTGTAGAAGGGGGGAGAGAAAGAGGGGAAGGCCAGTGGGAGTTTATGGGTACAGTTTTTAGGAGATTATTATAAGAACTTTTCCTTGAGACTTGCAGTGAGGGAGCAAGGGTGTTTATTTCAGTGTCATGGATAGATACAAATAATTTGTTTTCAAACTTGTCCATTTGAAAGACTCTTAAACTCAGAAAGGAGGGCTCTTATTGGGTTCTTGTCAATTAGAATTTAACTGTATAATTAATCAGCTGAAAATATGCAAATAAAACCAGGAGATTGCCTTGTGGATAGGTGATAAGAGATGCAAAGGAGAATTATTTGCAGGGAAGGTTTCTGAGGGATTGTAGGAGAATCCCTTGGTGGGGTGAGAATGGTAATGTTAAGCAGAAATACAGTAGGTATACAGTATTCATTATTTCTTTTTATTTTCAAGGTATTGAGTAGGTGTAGTACACTACAGTGCTGAATAATAATCGAGTAAAAGTGAAACAAAGTAACTGATACATCAACTTCACACAAATGTTATTCGTGACGCCTGTAAAATAAAAAAGATACGATGAACAAATACTGCATGTTTGCACTTTTGGCCCACCCTGTATAGAGGAGCTGCTTCTTGGGATCTGATGAGGGAATAAGGTGGAATCTAGAGAGTTGCGCGGGGACAGAAATCCCACCCGTCCCCACCCGTCCCCGCCAAAATTCCACCCGTCCCCGTGAGGAATCCCTCCGTCCCCACCCGTCCCCGCGAGAAATCCCCTCCGTCACCATCCTTCCCTATAAACTTCAGAAATAGTTATTTTATTTAATTATGCTACTGAATTAAAGGCTCTGGTAGAGACCCATTTACAAATAAGCAAAGAGACTTTATTAATTTGGAAATATTAATTGGGAAGAATACATACTTTGTAAATGGGTTTCTACCAGAACCTCTAATGTAAATATAAAATATAAATACTCAGCTGATGAGAACCCACAAACTGTCAGCTGAGGACTTCCTTTGCAGTTGGCCGGGGGTCCCTTTTGCCAAGCTTAGCAGGCAGCAGTAGCGTCCCTGAGTCACAGATGCTGGCACCTCAGTGGCTCATGGATGCTGCCATCGACTGCTGCGTTTGGTGGAGGGGAGTTCTGGCCATCTCTAGAGGAGGTCCTCTGCTGGCGGTGCTTGGGGATCCCCACCAGTCACAGCAAGGGTCAACAAGTACTTCAACACTGTAGAAATAAAACCAGAAATGCATTTCCTTTTCTTTTGAACACAAAACAAAGACATCTGCCATATACATTTCCCAAAGCTAACATATTTTAGTCAATAAATTCCATTTTTTACCTTCGTTGTCTGGAGACTTATTTTTCCATAAAGTTGGTCCCAGTTTCTTTTTTCCGCTTTCCCGTCTTCTCTAAATTCTTCTGTTGCTGTCCATTGATTTCCCCTACCATGGTCTAGCATTTATCTCTTTCTCATCTTTCATGCCTGCCCACCAGCCCCATGCCCAACATTTCTCCTTCTATCACCCCTCTCCAACACTATGCCACATCTCTCCCTCCATTCCCTTCACCACTGTCCAATATTCCTCCCTCTTGCATCCCTTTCAATCTGTCCCATTGTTCCCTTGCCACATTTCTCACTCTCATCTTTTTCTTCCCTATCACATTCTGTACCTTCCTCCCTACGACCAAAAATTCTCCTCTTTCTTCCATTTGCCGTGTGTGTGCCATGAGGGAGGTCTGGTGCCCCAGAGTAAGAGCAGGGGTGCCCACACTTTATGGGCTTGTGAGCTACTTTATAAAGACTAAGTCAAAATGATCTACCAACAATAAAATTTTAAAAAAACACAAAGAACAATGAAAGGCAGAGAAAATGTTAATTATTCATATTCCGGGTTTTTTCAAAGAGGTCACGGCAGATGACTCTATGCAATGTCACCTCGGTAACAAAATACAAAAATAGACAAATACACCCCCTCCCTTTTTACTAAACCACAATAGTAGGTTTTAGCACAGGGAGTTACGCTGAATGCCTCGCGCTGCTCTCAATGCTCATAGGCTTCCTGCGCTAAAAAACGATATTGCGGTTTAGTAAAAGGGAGCCATAGTGCAAAATATAGACAGCAGATATAAATTCTCAAAACAGACACATTTTGATCACTAAATTGAAAATAAAATCATTTTTCCTACCTTTGCTGTTTGGTGATTTCATGAGTCTCTGGTTGCACTTTCTTTTTCTGACTGTGCATCCAATCTTTCTTCCTTTCTTTCAGCCTCCTGTATGTTTCCTCTCCTCCAGACCTCATTCTCTCCCCCAACTTTTTCTTTCTGTCTCCCTGTTCCCCCTTCTTTCTGTCTCCGTGCCCTCCTCCAAGCCACTCGGTTTGCTGCCACTGCCATTGGGGAACAACCCCCAAGCCACTGCCGTCCCAAGCTTTCCCTGCAGAAGCGTCGCGATGACCAGCATTCCGCTCACTGACGTCAATTCTGACGTAGGAGAGGAAGTTCCGGGCCAACAAGGCATTTCTCCTCATTCCATCCAGCCTGAGCCCCATCTCTCCTTGATCCAGCATTTCCCTTCTGTGTCTGTCAGAATTACCATTCCACCTATTTTCCAGCATCACCCTTCTTTGTGTCCATCTCACCTATATCCCTATCTCATCACTTTTTCAGAATCTTCATTTGTCTCTGTCCTTGTCTTTACCCCATGTTCACCATTTGCCCTTTCAATGTCTTTATCTCCCCCCCCCCCACTTTTTCAGCATTACTTCTATGTCTCTATTTCACCTCCTCTTCATGTCCCCTCTGTATCTCTATCCTTATTCAGTAGGTCCTGCTTACTCTTTCTCTTCTTTGTGTCACTATCTCCATTTTCAGCTTTCCCCCCTTTTCCTTTGTTACTGCACCCGGTAGCCAGAATCTTTCCACCCTCCCTCCACTACGGCCCAGCCCAGTATGAAATATTTCCTTTTGTTTCCCTCCCCTCTCTCTTTCTCTCTCTCTTCTCCTCCCTCACCCACGAGTCCTGCATCTGGCCCTCTCCCTTCTACCTGCACCTGGCAACACCCCCCTGCTCCGCGGCTCTCTTCAGCAACTCGTCAGCAGCGGTGATCAAGACAAGCTGCCGACATCGAGGCCTTCCCTCTACGAGTCCCGTCTTTGTGGAAAAAGGAAGTTGAAACAAGCGGGACTCGCAGAGGGTAGGCCCCGACGTCAGAAGCTTGTGTCGATCGCTGCTGCTGAGTTGCCGAAGAGAGCCGCGGAGCAGGGGGTGTGGCCGGAAGCAGGTAGAAGGGAGAGGGAGATAGGAAGGCTGTAGAAGCTCCGGAGCATGACACCGACCCCGGTCAGGATGATTTCTTTTTCAGGCGTGCAGCTTACAAGTCCGGCGTCGCGGCGGGAAATAGCCATGCTGAGCAGTGAGCTCAGCACGTACACAGATGAAAGCCTTGCTTGCTGATTGGTCCGGCGGGGCGGGGCCGCCGGACCAATCAGCAAGCAAGGCTTTCAGCTATGTATGTGCTGAGCTCACTGCTCAGCATGGCTATTTCCCGCCGCGACGCCGGACTTGTAAGCTGCACGCCTGCATCGCCAGAATTTAGGTAGGCTGTTTTCATCCCCGTGGGAGTCCCGTGGGCCAGGGGGCGTCCCCGTGGGAGTCCCGTTGGTCAGGGGGGCATCCCCGTGGGAGTCCCGTGGGCCAGGGGGCGTCCCCGTGGGAGTCCCGTGGGCCAGGGGGGGAACCCGCGGGATCCCCGCGATCCCCGTTCCCGTGCAGACCTCTAGTGGAATCTCTAGGTGGTAGGATAACAAAGGCTTGTGTGAGATGTGATCTGGTGGAGGGATCTCAAGGTGGTTGGGGGGGGGAGGTAGCAGAGGCCTATGGGAAAATTCTTGGATGGGAGAAGTGCTCTGGTGAGGATAAAAGATTGTGACACTGGTATGTTTTTTTTACAGGGAAATAATATTCGTGCAATAGGTGCTGAGGATTTGGGAAAACTTTTACAACAAAACAAATCTATCAGAAGGTAAATAAATAATTTGTTTTCTCAATTATTTGTCAGTCATTGCTTATCATCCATACACTGTAAGGAGGGAAGTGCTTTCAGGGTTAATAGTAATTAAAAGAGGTAAATGAGGGGATGAAATGGTGATACCTGTGCTCCATTCAGAAGTAAACAAGGAATTCCCCAGTTCCTGCTTGAATCATCTTTTGTTCATGTGATGAGTGTTGCAACATACAGAAATGCAGGGGCATGGAATGGGTTCCTCTTCTGTGTGAGGAACTGGGAGATCCATGATGTTTTTTTGCTCTCATTTTTGTTATTTCCTTTTCTCTCAGATTGATCCTTGAGTGGAACAACCTGGGCATGTGGGAGGATAGTTTTTCTGTCTTCTGTGATGGTCTTGGCTCCAATCACTTTCTACAGCATCTAGATCTTCGCAATAATCAGATCAATCACCAAGGGGCTGGAGAGCTGGCAATGGCTCTGAAATGCAACTCAAGCCTGCAGGGGTTGGGTAAGGTGTGCTTGAGTTCTGAGATAAAGATGATAGCAGAAGATGCCTCTGGAGGGCAAGCAGGATTTAAACTAAGCTTTAAAGGATGGCGAAAGATTGTCTGATTCTGTGTTTGAAAGATTTTAAAAAAGGCAGAAAAATCATGAATGTTTAATTTTGTGTAGATAGCATGAGATGGTTACTGGGTGTTATATTTGCAGAAGGACATTGTTTTGCAATGAGAAGGTGAGACAGCTTTTGTTCTCCATGTGTGATAGGGGAATACCACAGCTCTTCTGACAAGGATGAGGAAATGTATTGGTACTAATTGGTTAAGTGACTTATCAGAACCCTCTAGGCAGGTATTGTTTCTAGATGCCATAAATCAATGCTTTGTGGAACAGCTGTAGAACCTGACTACATATTTTCTGAGTAGGACCAAGAAGTACTTCATAGGTTTTCTTGTAACTGAACCTCTGCTGAGAGACCTTGACATCATCCCTCACTTTCACAGCATTGGGTACAAAGGAGATCCAATTAGTTAATAATTCCCTAGCAACAGCAGCAGATGAATCCAGAGACCAATGGGATAGCCCACATCTACCAGCAGGTGGAGATAGAGAAACTGATTAACAGGTGGTCCTATTGGCTGGCACTCCTCCTGTTTATCCAGTATTCTCTATCTCCCAGCAGGAAAAGGTCGCTATTCAACTAGCTCCTGAATTCTGGCTGTGACTGGAACTTTATTTTCTCCTGTTGAGGTTTCTCTTCAGTGAGACTGCCATTCTGTTTCTCGTGTTGAGGTTTCTCTTCAGTGAGCTGGCAATGCTATTTCTCCTGTTGAGATTTTCTCTTCAGTGAGACAGGGGTATCTGGCTGAACGGTGCCGGCTTTAGGGGTTACACCTGGGCCCCACCAGGTCCCTGCCTCACCCTCCCTCCGTTGCTAGAGGGTCTGACTGGGTCTCAATTTTTTTCTTCTTTCCCTTCTCTGTATGTTCAAATGTTTTTTATTGTTTCAACAATAAACACTCAACACAATCAGTAGTATAGTTCAGTAAACAATGATGCAACTATCCCCCCCCCTCCCATCCCTCCCCATCCCCGGAGTCCAGTGCCGGATCAAAAACCTGAGAGTCCAAGTCCGACTTAAATATTCAAAAGTCTACTACGTGCATGTGGGGTGAGATCCTGCCAGAAACATTCCCAGGTCTGACGAAATTTACGACCCGGACCACGATCCAAGTCTCCTACTAGTCTCCGCTCTAGCGTTGCGTGGATTATCATCAAGGATCTCCATTGGGCATAAGTCGGAGGATTGCTAGACAGCCAGTTGGTGAGAATGGCTTTCTTCCCCATCAAGAGTGCTCTGGTAATGAAAGCCGTCATACCCTTGGGTTTAGGTGTGGTTATATTGTAATACCCAAATAATGCTCTCGGTTGCGGTAGCCAACGCCTCCCCCAAAGCAGCGTTATATATTGTCCCAGGTGCCTCCAAAACTGTAAAATTTTAGGACAGGCCCAAAGCATATGACCCAAAGAGGCATGAGCATGGTCACATTTCGGGCATGAGTGTGACGGTGTGATCCCCATCCGGGCTGCACGTTCCGGCGGAATATAAAGTCTCAAAACAATTTTCAGTTGCAGTTCCCAGTGGGTGATGTTAGGAGATACCTTTTGAATATGTTTCAAGACCTGTTGTAACTGGTGGGCTGTGAGTGTACATTGCAAGTCCTCTGCCCATGTTGTCGCTAAAATATCCAAGTTAGGGCCAGGTTGGCAATCCCGTACCCCCACAACGTGAAAACGAAGAGGAATCCTTTGTTGCGCCGAAAGGCTGTAGAGTTCCGAAAGGGCCTCTCTATTATCCTCAGTAAGGTGGGCCTCCGGTAGAGACTGTACATAATGCCGGATCTGGTAATAAGCAAACAAATCAGTGGGCTGTAAAGCAAAAGTCCGACGTAATTCCGCAAAAGGTGCCATTATCCCCTCCTCCCCAAACAGGTGGAAAAGATATTGAAGTCCCTGCATACTCCACCTCTGAAAGGAGGTATTTTGTAATCCAGGCTGAAAGGCTCCATTGCCCTGAATGGGTAAGTACAAGGAGACCCCAGAAGACAACTTAGCAGTTTTACACACCCATTTCCATGTTTGCCGTGCCGGCGTAAATATCGGATAGTATGACACCAAAGGACGTATCCTCGGGTCCGCCAAATGCAAAAAGTAACTTACATGGTACGGAGCCAACAAAGACAACTCCAGTGGTGTGGCAGAAAAATCAGATGTCCCCCTAAACCAGTCATTAATGTGTCTCATCTGACATGCCATAGCATACCATCGTACATTTAACAATCCATATCCCCCCCTGTCCCTGGGCAAACACATCCTAAGAAATTGCATGCGGGGTCGTTTGCCCCCCCATAGAAATCTTTGGAGACCCTTGATGAGACGTGCATTGTGAGTGTATGATAAAAGCAGCGGTAGGACCTGAAAACGATACAGCCATCTGGGAAAGAGCACCATATTAAAGAGGGCCACCCGGCCTGCTACGGAAAGGGGGAAGGTGGACCAGTTTTGTAAGTGTTGCAGAGTGTCATGTAGCAGCGGGGAGATATTACTATCATAAAGAGTCTTAAGGTCTCGCGGAATCCAAACCCCCAGGTAACGAATCGAGGTTGCTGCCCAGGTAAAAGGAAAGTGATCACTCCACGTCTGTTGTAGTGTCACCGGGCTAGCTAAAGCAACAGATTTCTGGTAGTTCAAAGTAAAGCCTGAATAAAATCTAAATTCATTTAGCGCCTGCAGTAGATGTTCAATAGAGTGAACAGGATTGGTGAGCATAAATAATAAATCATCTGCAAAAGCTAACACCTTCAGCGAATGAGCTCCAAAATCCACTCCCACAATATCAGGGTCTAAGGACACTGTACGCAGAAAGGGTTCCAAGTATAACAAAAATAAGAGAGGGGATAAGGGACATCCCTGTCGGGTACCACGTTCAATGAAAATTGGATCCGTGATAATGTCATTAACCAGGAGTCTCGCCTGTGGTGCCGAATATAACGTGCGCAACGCTGTGGCGAACCAACCCGATATTCCCATGAAGCTCAGCACCTCAAAGAGATATGTCCAATTAACTTGGTCAAAAGCCTGCGCCGCGTCCAAACTTAGGAGTAGCATCGGGGTATGATGATGTTGAGTGTACGCTAAGGATAATAGTGCCTTGCGAACATTATGCACCGCCTGTCTTCCCTTTACAAATCCCACCTGTGTCGGGGCAATGATATTCGGGAGTAGAGTTGCCAATCTATCAGCCAATATTTTAGAAAGAATTTTAATATCCACATTTAAAAGAGAGATTGGACGATAGGACTCGGGAGCAGTGCTTTCTTTTCCAGGTTTCAATATCAAAGTGATTAGAGCCTCGTTCGCTTCTATGGGAAAGTGTTCATCTTGTATTGCTTGAGCGTAATAGTCCCGTAGGACGGGGCCCAGCTGTACCGCTAAAAGCTTATAAAACTCAGCCGTAAAGCCATCCGGCCCTGGGGCAGAGAAATTTCTTTGTTGCTGGATTGCTTTTTGTAATTCCTTTGGGGTAATGGCTGCATTAAGGAACTCTACATCTGATTCAGAGAGCGACAATAGACCAGAATCTGTTAGGTAGTCCCTAATAAGGGGTTCATCTCCTGAGTCCTGGCGACCATAAATCTTCTGAAAGTGAGATTGAAAAATCTGTGCTATTTGTGCAGAAGAATGCTGCTGACGTCCCAAATCATCCCTCAAACCCATGACATAACGAGGACCCCTAGCCTGTGTTGTCAACCGTGCTAATAACTTCCCCGCGCGGTTGCCATAGCGATGATAGCGGTATTTTTGATACAACAGCATTTTGACCGTGCGCTCGTGTATATAAGAATTAAGGGTCGTCTCCACTGATATCAAGTGTTCCCTGGAAGTTCGGGTCGGGTGTTGTGTATAGTGACGTTTGGCAGTTGCTAATTCCTTTTCCAGCCGAAGAATGCCCCGTGACAGACGGCGATTGCGCGCTATAACATATGCTATACAATCTCCTCTGAGTACCACCTTAGCTGTGCTCCAAAACAACGTCGGGTTCGTACAATGCTGACCATTAAAGTCCAGAAAATCATCCCACTTAGATGTTAAATAAGTTCTGAAATGGTCATCAGAGAATAGGTAACTAGGAAAGCGCCAGCGTACAGGGCCCCGCATGCCAAATCCTACATTCACATCAATCCAAATCATCGCATGGTCAGAAATTACCGCCGGCCCTATGACTGCTGCATCTACATTCAAGAACGCCCTACTCGTGGTAAGAATGTAATCGATTCTAGATTGTGTGTTGTGGGCTCTGGAGCGATGTGTATAATCTTGTTCTGTGGTATGTAATAATCTCCAGGGATCGACTAAATCTAGAGTCGCACAAAGATAGGGTAGGCCTCTTCTTTGGGACTGACTGGAATTGCTTCCTGGCAGAGAGCGATCACAACTCGGGTCCATGACTTGATTAAAATCTCCCGCCACGAAGACTGGATCTGTGACTCGCTCCAGAAGCAATTCTGTAATGCCCTCAAAGAAAGAATGATCATAAATATTAGGTGCATAGACATTCATAAGGTAAAAGGAATATGTTCCTATTGTCACCTGTATCAGAATATATCTGCCCTGAGGGTCAATGTCAACCACTTGTACTGTGTGTGGTAGTGTCTTACGGATTAAGATTGCTACCCCCGCTCGCTTTTGTGTGGAGGAGGCTGCATAAACTGCAGCTACCCAGGACCTCCTCAATTTCTGATGTTCTGAAACCGTCAGGCGGGTTTCCTGCAGGCAGGCTATATCAACATTTTGACGTTTCAGCTGTGTTAAAATTTTCGTTCTCTTAATGGGGGAAGTGATGCCAGATACGTTCCATGATACTATCTTCAGATTATTAGCTATAGTTTATGAGAGGAGAAAATAAATGCAGAAAATGTATCATGTCTATCAAGAAACTGCCCCAGGTGCCCAGCCCCACCCAGGGTAGACATGTGGCACTCAGGACCTGTCCGAGTGCCCGCCATGCAATGAACAGAAAGGCTGGCAGGACTCTCCTCGCAACAGCCAGACCCGCTCTCTCTAACATTCGAAACATACTCACATACATCCACAATAGCATAGGACTCCATCCCCTCAAACCCCAGCCCTCCCCACCCTCCCATCCCTTCCCTTCCCCCTGTCGCATGGTGTGTGGTCACAACTAAAGGTCCGCCCCAAAGCGGTCCCAAAGGTGTGAAGGATCACAAATTAATGCCACTCCAGGCCCCGAGCCCCCCAAAAGGAATATTATCTTATACCATAGAATATACTGAAAACAACCAGAACAAATAGGATATAGCCCCTCCACAGTCTACTATCCCATAAACAGTAAAACTGAACAGGTAAGTTTATATCAATGCAAACCATAGACCCAAATATGAAGTATGCTGGTGAAAGTGTCATTTCCCCCCACTCGGGGGGCCAAAGAGGTGCCAGTACTTCAGATTCACAAGTCCACAATCAGAAGGAGGCATGTGCATTCCTGAACCCCTCTCTCAGTCAGGTAAGGTCCGATTGGGGGAGCACCTGGGTGTTCACATAGAGGGCTGCCTCCGCTGCTACATCAAAAACATGCCACTGCCCCTGATGTTGTATTCGCAAAATGGCTGGATATAGAAAAAGGAAGCGTATTTTCTTTTCTGCCAGTGAAGAACAAATCGGGTAAAATTGCTTCCTGCGTTCGGTCAGGGCTGCGGAATAATCCTGAAAGATGCGGACCTCCGAATCTTCAAATTTTAAGGTCTCCCGGAGTTGTTTATATTTACGCAGAATTTCCGCTTTATGATTATAATTTAAGAGCTTGGCTATGACCATTCTAGGTCTCGCCTCCCGGGCCTGTTCCCTGCCCATGCGGTGTGCCCGTTCTAGGCGGATAGGTCCCAAGCTCTCTGGCAAGGAAAAGGTATTTGTCAGCCATACTTCTAGGGTTTGTAGCAGCTTCGGACCCGCAACTGTTTCTGGAAAACCCAAAAAGCGTAAGTTGGACCTACGTGATCTATTTTCCAGGTCCTCCAGTCTCTCCGCCTGCTTTTGGGTCAGAGTCTGTAGGTCCTGTATTGCAGTGTCCTGGGATCTCTGTATATCATCAATTCCTGAAACTCTGGTCTCCAAAGCAGTTGTTCTGCTAGTTGTCTCTGTGAGCAGGTTTTCCAATTTTAAAAGTTGTGCAGATAATTTGTCAATGCTAGGTTGCATAGCCGTGGTTACCGCCTGGGTGAGTGCAGTTAGCGCCTCCGGCGCTATTTGTTGTATTGCCGGGGTGAGAGTGCTCGGCGCCATTTTGTCTCCGCCGTTCTGTGCTCGATCCCGGTCCTTTTTTTGCAGGCGGGTAGACATCTGCGGCGCGGGCGAGGACAGAAATCTGTCCATACAGCGGGTGCACTATGCGCTTCAAAGCGCTGACCTCCGGCGTTCCTTTAGCGGCTGGCAACCGCGCGATTCGGGACTCGGGACCCGGGAGCCCAGGCAGCGCGTGTCTGCCTCCGCTCAGTGCATCACGTGACCCTCTTTCCCTTCTCTGTAAAAAAAAAAAAAAAAGAGAGACCACAGTTCCTCCATTCTGCTCGGTTACTGCTGATCAACCAGCTTTAACTGGCTTCAACCGGCCCTAACAACAAGTTTGTGGGTATGTCTGGTTTTTTACTGTCAGTTGAACTTCAGGTTCTGTTTGGGAGTCTTAGTAATGTGGGTTCGGTCAACGTATGTTTAAGGAATGGATATTTTATTGAGGCTAAGTTTTATGACTATAAATCCGTGGAGGGAGCCGGGACTTCCCGCCCTTTGCATGCACGCGCTTGGTTTCCTTGTTGGTTACAGCGCGGCAGTAGCGGTGCGATTTCATGCTCGCATTTGTTCTCATTGTTGGGTTTCAGTGTAGCAATAGTAGTCCTGTTTATTCTGAGGCTCTCTTTCATCGGTGTTTGTCACGGCCATGTGCAGCTGATTGTGCAGGTGCCGGTTTATAGCAGCGCGCATGAGATGGGACATGATTTTTTTTTTTCCGGCGCTGTGGGCCGTTCTTCTGGTTATTCCCCGAGTCTGATTTTCTTTCTATGCAAGCCGTGGCAGGGTAAATTTTGCGGGGCTTGAATCCGACTATGTATCTTTGAGCGTTGATGCAGCGGCCACGTGTCAGCGAGGATCAGACGTGCGCTTGGGTCTCCGGCGATGGCGGGAGAGCTGCAGCGTTCCGGTAGTTTATTTCCAGCTGACTTTGGTCAGGGTATGCCGGGGCTTCTCTCCTTTCCAGTTCAGACAAGTTGTATGTGTTTCACCAGCTTTGGGACAAGCTTGGGCAGATTTATATGTCTATGTCTGTGCTCCTGCTGTACTCCCTTGAAGGAAGCTGCTTGTTTAATCAGACTCTAGGGTTAGCATTCAAGGGGTTTACCAGAGAGACTCTGACCTGTGCTAGGTCACCCAGTCTCGGTTTGTCTCCGGACTGGGGCGACATATGGCAGCTCACGGCATGGTGAGATCAGCAGTAAGATAGTGCCCTGTATTTCACACAGGTATCTCATTGTCTCTCTTGGGGTCCCTGCAGATTGAGCCTTTGTCTGTTGGTAACTGTCCTTATTTGGGCCTCTGTGTTGAGCTGCATGTGTCTAGTAGTGGTACAGGATATATATGCCTAAAGGTAGTACAAACAGTTTCCAAGTTCGAGCTGACTCTATGGGCATAACGACACTGCGCATCTTCCTGCAGCCAGGACTCTCTTTCTCTATTTCTGAGGGGGCCTGGACTTCAGATTTCCATGCTTATCACGCTGGTTTCTCCTGTCACCATTTTCTCATGGCACATGCTAGATGGGCCCCCCGACCAGACAGGAAGGGCTGTACAGCTCCTTTTAACCAGGAGCCAGTTACCTATTCTATCAATCCCGCGGAGGATCACGCGCTATGTGGCTGTTAGCCTCATCCCTGAAGCTCTCATTAGCGATGTGAGCTTTGTCTGATACCTGTAAGGATGCTGTTGTTTTCCACAGGGCGGTAGATGCAACATCTTGATTGAGTCTAGTACGTATTCACTTTAAAGGACATAAAGCTCATGTTGCATGGGGTTAGTACTGTTTTCATGGTTCCAGTATATTCCTCTTTACATTGTGGAACTTGATTTTTCCTAGGAGAATCTTCTTGCAGATCCTACAGACACATCCTGCCATTCCCTGACCTTCTGCACTTCATTCTGAGGGGATCTTGACTTCTTCCAATGACTCTTCAGGCTTTCTCATGAGGGAGAAGATGCTATAATGTCAGGTCAGGGGACTGTGAAGATTTTTCAGGATGCTTGCATCTTTGCATCCTCCTCAGGTTTCCAGTTCATTCTTGGAGTCTCTATGTTTTGTGTTTCCCTTTTCAGTGTTACTGGTCCTCAGGACAGTTCTTGTAGTTTTTCGGGAACTAAGGGACGTTGTTCCACTTACTGCATGGTACCCGAGACGGGGGCATTGGGCAGGCTGGATCCCATTCTGCTGAATTAGTTTCTCGGGGTTGCACATTTCTGCACACAACCTGGGAGTATATTTACATTTTCTCTATGGACTCCGAATCGGCACTTGGTTTGCCTGCCTCTCTTGGAGCAGCGCTTTCGATTTTGGCACATGCCATTTCGCCTACCCAAGGCTTCACGAACGTTTTAGGTGATGTGGGCGGTGGAACCGTTTTGGCGCTACCAGGCGATTCATCTAATTTCTTCTTGACTGCCTGCTTGATTCGGACGACTTCCAGTTGGGCCATTTGACTGACACGAAAAGGGTGGTATCTTTTCCTCAGCTCTTTACACGTGCATCTTCGAATTTGCACAGCGCTCTTTTCTCCTGTACTATTTATAGGTATATTGGGGTGATGTTTTTATTCATATAGGAGAACATAAGAAACGCCTTCACCGGATCAGACCGAGGTCCATCTAGTCTGGCGATCCGCACACACGGTGGCCCATTTAAGTACTCCTTTTTGGAGACCCGGATTTACTGTATCCCTCAATCTGATATGCAAGAAGGTGTGCATCCAACTTGCGCTTGAATCTCAGTACAGTAGTCTCCTCCACAACCTCCTCCGGGAGTGCATTCCAAGCACCCACCACGCGCTGTGTGAAACAGAACTTCCTGACATTTGTCCTGAACCTGCTGCCACTCAGTTTCAGGCTATGACCTCTAGTCTGTGTCACATTTGAAAATGTTAGTAATGCTGCTTCTTGGTCTATTTTATCAAATCCTTTTAATATTTTAAAAGTCTCTATCAAATCCCCTCTCAGTCTTCTCTTCTCGAGGGTAAACAGTCCCAGTTTCCTGAGTCGATCTTTGTAGCTCAAATGCTCCATCCCTTTGACAAGTTTCGTGGCTCGCCTCTGCACTCTCTCCTGCAGAGTTATATCCTTCTTAAGGTATGGAGACCAATGTTGGACACAGTATTCTAAGTGCGGTCTGACCATTGTTCTACATAGTGGCATTATGACCTCTTCCGATCTATTCGTAATCCCCTTCTTAATTATGCCCAACATCCTGTTTGCTTTCTTCGCCACCGCCGCACATTGTACCGATGGCTTTAGGGTACTGTCAATCAGTACCCCCAAATCCTTTTCTTGTTTGCATTTTGCTAACTTCACCCCCAACATCTTATACTCATGTTCTTTGTTTTTCTTTCCTAGATGCATCACCTTGCATTTGTTTATGTTAAAGTTCATCTGCCACTTTGTTGCCCACTTTTCCAGCTGGTTCAGATCTTTCTGGAGGTCCTCGCAGTCCCTTTGAGTGCCAACCGCCCGACATAGTTTTGTATCATCAGCAAACTTTATTATAGAAACATAGAAAGATGACGGCAGAAAAGGGCCAAGGCCCATCAAGTCTGCCCATTCTATAGACCCTCCCCTTAAGATTAGCCAATGTTTTGTCCTGACCCACGTAGGGATCCCACACGGGTGTCCCATTTATTCTTAAAATCTGGCACGCTGCTGGCCTCGATTACCTGTACTGGAAGCTTGTTCCATTGATCAATCACTCGCTCCGTGAAGAAATACTTCCTGGTGTCGCCGTGAAATTTCCCGCCCTTGAGTTTGAGCGGGTGCCCCCTTGTGGTTGAGGGGCCTCTGAGAAGGAAATTGTTATCTTCCACTTCTATATGTCCGGTGACGTATTTAAATGTCTCAATCATGTCTCCCCTCTCCCCTCTTGCATGTTGTTTCCTCCTCCAGGTCGTTTATAAAAATATTGAACAAGATAGGTCCAAGAACCGAGCCCTGGGGCACGCTGCTAGTCACTTTCTCCCAGACATGTGTTTCTTTCCGGAGACTTGGTCGTGGGGTCTCGGTCTCAGATTGGTATTCTTCTTCGCTTACCATGACCAAGAGTATGGGATTCTGTACAGTTTCTGGGATCCATATTGCTGACTCCACTGGGAACTTCTGCTTGCTTTCCCCTTCTTACGCTACAGCAGTCGCTTTTGTTCCGGTGGTTTCCGGTATCTCAGGGCTCCAATTATTTGGTATGCTCCTCCTGCATCGCTCTGTATGATTTGGTGGCTCAGCGCGATTTCTCTTTTCAAGGCATGCCTCGGTCTTTGCTGGACTAGCTTATGACCACCGACCATCCCGGGCTGTCGGGTTGGGGGGCTCGGTGGCTTCCATCCTCAGCTCCAGGAGTCTGGTCTTCAGAGGCGACTCAGTACTTATTCATTCTTCTACTCTTGAGCAGTGTCAGGCTACCTTTCTGGAGCTTCAGATCATTCTTCCGGATTGCCGCTGAGGGTCCTTTTGGTCAGTATTAGGATGGGGATATTTCTCTACAGCTTGGGCAGTAGGTGTTGTACTCAGTTGGCAGGTGAAGTTGTTCTGTTTCAATGGGTGGACTCTCATCTTCGTCTTCTGTTGGCAGATCCTTTTATGGATCAGGATAAGAGTTTGGATAGACTTTCTCTCCACGGAATTTGAGCCTGGCCCATTTCTTGTATGTTACAGTGTACAGCACTGTGTACGCTCTGGAAAGTGTGCATGTTAGTAATAGTGTAATCTTCTGCATCCTGGATATTGAGATTTGTGGCTCAGGCATTCTAGCTCTTTTTATGGATGTGAGATCTCCTTGACCTAGACCTCATGGCCTCGTCTCTCAATTCTAAGCTTCCTAGCTTCTTCGGCGGGCCCAGGGAGTGGGAGTTAGAGGGGGTAGCTGCATGGCTCCTTTCTCACCTCTGCCTTCTCTTTTTCATTGTTTTCCACTGGCTGATGATGGCTTGGATTTGCCATCTCGAGCTCGCTTTCCGGGCACAGTATTTGTAGAATCTCTGGATTGGCGGCGCCATCCTTACTATGTGGATTTGATGAGTCTTTCGACAGCCGGACTAAGAAGTTTCCTGGTATCTCCGGCTGTGCTCGCCTAGGGTCCGATCAACATGGATATTTGTACTACTTTAGTATTACGACCTAGTTTTTTGAAAAATCTTGGCTGACGTGTAAGGGTTATGCGAAGCAGATTGTTTCTTCTCTTATCCAGGTGCTACGGACGTCTTCTCCTGTGGCTTCTGCTTCCTTTTGGAGATTTTTCCTTTCTTGGTTGCTTCTTAACGTTTGAACCACTCCAGAGTTCCTTTTTGGCACAAGTGTATTGCCGAGGGCTTAGCGTTCAATTCCCTTCAGCTTCTAGTGCCATTCTTGGCTTGTTACAAGGGCTAGGTATATTGCTCTTCGCTTACTTCTCAGCTTCATGTAGTTCAGTTCCTAAACAGAGTGCGGTATATTCATGCGCCTCTTAGAAAGCCCAGTTTGGAGTACAATCTTCACGTACTTCTTCTCAGTTTACCGAAGGCTTCATTTCATCCTTGTCTTTTGGGACTCTAAAGGGCTGGGCCGTTGAACATGGGGTTTCTTGTGGCCATGGCTTCAGCTCTGCAGTTTTCTATGTTGCAAGCCTTGTTCAACGGGGATTCCTATTTCTGATTTCCGAAATATGGGGTATCAGTTCGGATGGTACCACTATTTCTTTCTAGGGGGGTGTCATCCTTTCTTTTATGTCATGCTCGCTTTTCCTTCCTTCTTCCTGGGAGGAGAAATTGGGAGCAGTGCTTTTATTCACTGCATTTTTTGATGCGTACGTAGCGTTCTCCACGAGCTCGGTTTCTAACAACTTTTAGTTGTTTATATCTCCTTTTTGTATTCTTCAAGGGAGCCTCAAACGTATGGCGGCATTAGAAGACTCCATCGCTCGATGGGTCCAGGAGGACATTCTATACACTTGCTTGCTGGCAGGGAAGCGGTTGGCGAAAGAACTTCATGACCATTCCGCTGGAGCGATGGCCACTTCTTGGGCTCGGCCTAGAGGTTTTTTCCTTGGAGGAGATTTGTCTCGCGGCTAATTGGTCTTCCGAGAGTGCTTTCTCTCCGCATTTCTGCTTGGATGTGGGGGCGCATGCGGTAGGGGCAGTTTTGTGCTTCGGTTGTTGCGGAGGCGGCGTTTGCTTCCCACCCAGATTGAGGATTGCTTTGCTACATCCCATTGGTCTCTGGATTCATCTGCTGCTGTTGCTAGGGAAGGAAAATTATGTTCTTACCTGTTAATTTTCTTTCCCTTAGACGCAGCAGATGAATCCAGAGCCACACCCTTTCTGGATATTGTCTCTCAGTTTTTTTCTTTTGCAACTTTCACAGTTTGTTATTATGGCAGGTTGTTTTCTGTATTATTGCATTTTGAGATTTGTTACAGGAAAGAAGTTTTTTACATGTTATGCCTTTTGATGGTTACGGATGCTTGGGCAAGGAGCTATACTGGATAAACAGGAGGAGTGCCAGCCAATAGGACCACCTGTTAATCAGTTTCTCTATCTCCACCTGCTGGTAGATGTGGGCTATCCCATTGGTCTCTGGATTCATCTGCTGCGTGTAAGGGAAAGAAAATTAACAGGTAAGAACATAATTTTTCCTTCACTGCTTTACCCCCTCTTTTATAAACGCATAGCACGGGTTTAAGTGCCGGGAGCGGCGGTAATTGCTCTAATGCTCATAGACTTCCTAGGAGCGTTGGAGCAGTTACCGCTGCTGCCTGTACTAAAACCCGTGCTATGCATTTGTAAACGAGGGGGTTATTTAGTAGTTAAAGTATATTTTAATCAGCTTTTATTTCCTAATTTTGGTGGTTATTTTAATTGATCTGACTGGATGAATGTTTCACGTTGCTCTCAATGAACTCTTATGAGCGTCGGGAGCAGCGCAGAGCATTCAGCATGCTGGCCTGCACTAAAAACGCTATACTCTGTTTTGTAAAAGTGTGTGGGGGGGGGGATTAGTGACTTTCTTCTAGCAGAAGGTATCAGATTGAACAATGTAAAACTTGTCTCCATATTTCTGGAGTTGGAGACAGCATTTATACAGCTGAAGGCTGCATCTAAAATCAAGGCAACTTCAATACAAAAAACTGTTTGGATCCATCTCTACTACATCAGTGATCTCAATTGCCTCAGATGTGACCCAAAGATCGTCTTTTGCTTCGGTACCGATGCAATCTTCAACATCGCGGTTAGAGAATGACACGGTGATTGTTACCCGTGGCTAGCTGCGAGTAGCCGAGGGTAACCCACCAAAACGGGGAAAGTAAAAATAGTGGTCGCTGCGGGGCGGGGACAAGGCCATTCACCGCCCCATGGAGACCACATTATCAAAAAGATGTGCGGAGAATCGAGTCGGTTCAGCGAATGACCACCAGAATGGTCTCGGGACTCAAGAACCTCCCATATGAGGAAAGACTAAATAAACTGCAGCTATACTCGCTCGAGGAACGTAGAGAGAGGGGAGACATGATTGAGACTTTTAAATATATCACGGGCCGCATCGAGGTGGAAGACAATATCTTCTTTCTTAAAGGACCTTCAACCACAAGAGGTCATCCGCTGAAAATCAAAGGTGGGCAATTTCATGGCGACGCCAGGAAGTATTTCTTCACCGAAAGGTTAGTCGATCATTGGAATGAACTTCCATTGCAGGTGATTAACGCCAACAGCGTGCTCGATTTTAAAAAGAAATGGGATATGTATGTGGGATCTCTAGCCGGGTGAAGTCTGGGGGTGGGTCATTAGCGTGGGCAGACTTGATGGGCTACAGCCCTTTTCTGCCGTCATATTCTATGTTTCTATGACTTGTCTCCGCAGTGAGGCAAAGAAGGTTCGCGCGGTCCAGCATCCCCCACCTGCCCAATCGTAGTGTTCCGCCATCTCCCTCCCTCCACCTTACCTTATATGCAGACAGAGTTTGCCAGCTTTCTTTTTCGCCCAGCTGCACGCTTTCAAAGAGCCACGCACGCGCGGCTGCTCAAGTTATTCAATCTTCTCCTCTGCTGCAACTTCCTGTTTCCGGTTGCCTCAGAGGAGAAGATTGAACAACAGAGCAGCCGCGTGCGCGGCTTTTTGAATGCATGCGGCTGGGCAAAAAAGAAAGCCGGCAAACTCGGCATCTAAGGTGAGGTGGAGGGAGGGAATTGACTGAACGCTGCAATCGGGCTAAAGTATTTAGCTGTTTAGCAACCCTACATGGAGGTACAATTAAATGAAATGCTGCTCTCCTGTGGGCACTTGGTTTTATTTTTCTTTTTACTGTTGGAGATTTAACCGGAATTGTACTAGCAAACTCATCATTAGATATTGTATTACATGATACCTACTACGTGGTCGCTGATTTCCACTATGTTTTATCAATAGGAGCAGTCTTTGCTATCATAGGTGGCTTTATCCATTGATTCCCTTTATTTTCTGGTTATACATTACATGACACATGGACAAAAATTCACTTTGGGGTAATATTCCTTGGTGTTAATATAACTTTTATCCCACAACATTTTTTAGGTTTAGCTGGTATACCTCGCCGGTATTCAGATTATCCAGATGTTTATGTTGTCTGAAATACGGGAGGGGGCTGCTGGACCGCGCAATCTTTGATTGCCTCACTGGGGAGACAAGTCCATTCATCTTTCAAAGTAATCTCTTCAGTAACAAGTAGAGAAACTGTGCCATGTAGAGAATCATAATATCAGAAATGTAAATGACAATATTTTAACAGAAAGAGACTGAAGTTGTGCACCAACACTAGAATCCAAAAATTTGGGAGGAGGACCTCCCCCCCCTAGAAGATAATCCTTCGCTAGGGGCTAAAGTGCTTTTTCTACTTGAGGAGCTTAACTTCTCCTGTAAAATGGCTCACATTAGGAAGGAGGGAGTGGGAGGGAAAGAGATTCTGGTCCAAGGGGATGAAGAGGGAGAGAAAGAAACCCACAACAGGAAAGAAAGGGGAGGGCAGGCAGGTGAGCCAGATGCTGGAAGCAGGGGGGGGAGAAAGAGGGAAAGAAGCTAGATGGGGTTGCAGAGAAGAGACACATTGGTGTGGAAAAGGAAGACAGGGGAAATCTGGACACAAGAAGGTAACGGAAACAGAGGGGAAATTATGTGCATGGGGGCATAGGGACAGAAACATAAAGGGGACATACATGCCATGGGGATGGTATATGGACACAGGGGGGGGCAATGCCAGATATATAGGGGAGATATTAGAAATGGGGAAAATAGGAACACAGAAGCGAGATTGTTTGGGGACCGAGCTCGCAGGCTCCAGCGGCTTGCAAAAATTACATTGTAACATGCCACGAAAGTAAGAGGGAGGGAGGGAGGTAGATAGATAGGCCGCATGAGAGGAACTGAAGGGTGGTAGAAAGGAACAGATGGTGAAGGAGGGAGGGAAGAGTGGTGATGGAAAGGAATAGAACAGACATTGAAGGAGGGTGGAGAGGAACAGACCCTGAAGGGAAATGTGGAAGACAGAATGGGGAGAAGACACTGGAAGGGAAGACAGATGCCAGACTATGGGGGAGCGGAGGGAAGAAGATGGGTGCCAGACCAATTGGGGGAGGGGGGTGAAGGGAGAGGCACAGTAACAGAGCAAATGGAAGACGCAGCGAGAAGACACACAGTGGATGGAAGGAATTGAATGAGAAGATGAGGAAAGCAGAAACCAGACAACAAAGGTAGAAAAAAAAATTCTATTTATTTTCTTTTGCTTTAGGATAAAGTAGTATATTAGTTGTGTTGATAAAAATTTATAAACAAAGCCCTGCCAGCTGAACATCTCTTTCTCTAGTTCAGCAGCCAGAACTTTGATTTATAAGGAAGGAATAAGCTAAATATTGCAGTACTGAGGCTTATATGGATGCTGCGGGGACGGTAACGAGGCGGTGAATGGGATGGCAGTGACGGTGACGGGGCGGTGAAAGGGATGGCGGTGGCGGTGATGGGGCGGTGAAGGGAATGGCGGTGAAGGGGACGGTGGGCCGGGGATGGGGCAGTGACGGGGACAGATTTTTTCCCCGTGTCATTCTCTAACCGCGGTATCTCTTTCCACTGCCACAGTACCACCTTCCTCAGGGAAGTCAGCTAAAAAAAGCTAAGAAGCACAAACATTCCTCCCCTTCGTGCTACCCTTTGGCGTCATCCCAGGTTCAAAACCTTCGCACTGTAAGCATCATCAAGCAAAGACTCAATCTCCGTCGTTTCAGGTGGTATCTCCTTTGAGACATACCTCTTCATTGAGGACACCAATGCCTCAACACCAGAAGCAGCCTGCACTATCTGTATAAGAATAAAGTTATTATTATTATTATTATTACCAACATCAGCCTTGGTACAGGTGCCATACATCGGGACTAGATTAGGGAACTGGTGCAGAGAGAGATGCCTGCGGTCCTCCAATTGCACCAGAGCCAGGTACCGACCACAATGCCTTCATCATCAGCCCAGTCTAAGCAATGCTATCATCATGCCTTGAGAGCCAGGTTTTGCACTCCACTCCACTCCATTCTTCATCCAGGGAGCGTAGTTCTACTTCCCATTTGGTATGCTTCTCCAGCCAGTACTGATGCTCTGGGACATCTAAGAGACATGATCGGCACTCTCCTAGACATTATACTTGATGCTCTCCCAACTTCACACAGGCATTCTCTTCAGCGCCCTTCTTGACACTCACTTTCACCTAAATAAATGGATCAGTATGATTCAGACTTGAATCAGCGTTCTTCCTCTGATACGCCAGACCTTTCTGCTGAGGAATCCTAAAGCCTAGAATCTGATCCAACCCCTCCACCTCCTCGAAGAAAATCTCCACCCGAGAGCTTATTAGTTACCAAGTTTATCAGGCCAAATGAGCCAGGCTCTTTCAATCAAGATGGAATTGGAGGCATAGCTCTTTGATGCTTTAGATTTTAAGGAGTGGATAAAATATTGCCTCAAACTCCCTTTTTGCAACCTTATGAGGGATACAATGCTCAAACTGGGAATCACCCCTCTTATTACGTGTAGCTCCTTACAAGATAGATTCTCTTTATAAAATTCAGTCTTGCCCAGTGTTTAACAAACCATAACTACAACACCAATCTCTTCTGGTTGAGTTTGCCTTAAAGAAGACAAATAGCTCCAGAACATATGCCAGTACATTACCAGGAAGAGATGGAAGATCTCTGGATAAATTTGGATACAGAGTTTTCCAGAGCACGATGTTAACAAGAAGGGTACTCGGCTATAATTTTATTTGACATTCTATATGAAACAGCTGATACAAAAATTGTCTGTTTATGAACAATATATCCTTGAGGATCATTTATCTGATTTTCAGCATATTACCAATGATCTGCTAGACACCAGAAAGTAGATTCAGTGCCTTTGAAGTAACATCCATAATGTCTGCTGTATCCATCGCTATGTGGTGTCAAGGTTGGCTTTGAGTATCAGATCTGGATGCCAATGTACAGGAAAGGCTGGTTAATATTCTTTGTTTGAGGGATGAGCTATTTGGTGACAAAATTGAAGAGGTTACTTAAAAAATTAAGAAACGTGAAGATTCCATGCCATTCTTACCTTCTACAAAAACCTCTAAATCTCAGTCAACTGCATGTTATTATACTCCCAGAAGAGCCCGTTATTATTCTAAGCACAGTTCTGTTACAAATACACAGGAGTCCATACATTAGCTGTTTATTCCCATTAGTCTCTCAGGAGTCAATATGGCTCATCTTGTGCAGACTTTTGATTTGCCTGATTTCTGCGTCGGACGTTGCCAGTGTCCATCTTGGGACCTCTTCTACTGTATCTAAGATTCTTCAGAGACATTGCTACAGGAACAGGGGGCTCCCTATTCCCTTTCCCTTTGGAGGTTTCTCTAGCCCCTACTAGTTGCACTTAGCAGGTTGTTTCCTAGCTACTCGTGTATAATTTATTCATTGTGATAGTGCCGTTGCATAATTCTCTGTGAAGCCCCATTTGGAATACTGCTTGCAGTTCTGGAGACTGTACCTTCAAAAAGATATAAATAGGATGGAGTCAGTCCAGAGAGCTGCTATAAAATTGGTTAGCAGTCTTTGTCATAAAGCATATGAGGACAGACTTAGAGACCTCAATATGTATATTCTGGAAGAAAGGTGGAAGAGAGGAGATATGATAGAAACATTTAAATATTTCTGTGGCATTAATGTACAGGAGGTGAGTCTTTTTCAAGTAAAGAAAAACTGGCATAAGAGAACATAAGATGAAGTTAAGAGGTTATACTGTTTGTTGCAGGTTTCTGGGTCTCACTGTGTCTTGTTAGATAGAAACCGATGTTTCAGTCATAATGCTGTGGCTTTCTTCAAGGTATGCTCTGAGGTCTGCAGTTTGTGTTTGTAAATACTGGGTCCCCTGACCTGATTGGGAACAAGGCAGTCTGTTGGTCACCAGTTTGAATTTTGGTGGGAAAGTCAATTGGTTGAGAGAACTTAAGAGGCCATTGTTTCAGGAGTAATCTAAGGAAATATTTTTATACAGAAAGGGTGGTAGATGCGTGAAATAATCTCCTGGTAAAGGTGGTGGAGACAAAAACTATGCCTGAATTCAAGAAAGCGTGGGACAGGCACATGGGGATCTCTTAGGGAGAGGAGATAGTGGATGCTGCAGATGGGCTATTTGACCTTTATCTGCCTTCATGTTTCTATTCTGTTTCCTAAGTTTCAGAGCAGAACAGAATATGTTTGTTGCCAGGGAAGATCCTCATGCCCCCTTCTCTTTTCTTTTGTTTCAGTGGAGTTAGATTGCTTTGGCACCAAGTGAAGAGGGAGCTGTTCTCCACTGCAGAAGGGGAGGAGTTCAAGATCTTAAAGTGACGCCCTTCTGTAGATTTGCGGCTAATGGGAATCAACAACTGATGTAAGGTTTCCTGTGTATATTAACAGAAACAAGAATTTCCTGGTAAAAACCTAATCTTTCAATATAATCCACCCTCCCATCTCGTCCAGGGCTTGACATCAAAGACAACAAAAACAGCAACAACATTCTCAAAAGTCATAAGCACAGTCTCACTCAGAGAGTGGTAGAAAACTGGAATTCTCTTCCGGAGTCTGTCATAGGGGAAAACACCCTCCAGGGATTCAAGACAAAGTTAGACAAGTTCTTGCTGAACCAGAACGTACGCAGGTAAGGCTAGTCTCAGTTAGGGCACCGGTCTTTGACCTAAGTGCCGCCACGTGAGCGGACTGCTGGACACGATGGACCACTTGTCTGACCCAGCAGCGGCAATTCTTATGTTCTTATGTTCAACAAAAGACACAACAATCTTTATCCCAGGACAAGCAGGCAGCATATTCTTAACTGATGGGTGATGGCACCGACGGAGCCCTGATACGGACAATTTTAGAGTGATTGCACTCTAAGAACTTAGAAAGTTCTAGTTAGGCTGCACCGCGCATGCCTGAGTGCCTTCCCGCCCGACGGAGGCGCGCAGTCCCCAGTTTCTTAGTTTCCGCGGAGCTAAGAAGACGCGTTTTTTCGACGGCCGTTGAAAATTTCTTTCCTCGCCTTCCCGCTCACGTGTTTTTTCGTGAAATTTTTTCACTTTATTTCACCGTTTATTATTTCAAAAAAATAAAAAAAAAATTCTACTTTTTTTCTTTGACTTTCGGTCAGCCCCGGCGGGGCCTGTTGGCAACATCGAAGCCTCGACCTTCGATTTTGTGGCGGCCGTTTTTCCCTTCATGCCCCCTTCACCAGACTTTAAGAAGTGTCAGCGGTGTGCACGCCCTATCTCCTTGACCGACCCGCACAATTGGTGTCTTCAGTGCTTGGGTCCGGATCATAGGGCTTCGTTTTACACCCGTTGCGCTTCTCTCCTAAAACGAACCTTGAAGAATTGCCAACTTCAACAACAACTTCTTTTCGGTGCCGCCATGGAGGGTCCACCGACATCGACCCCGACATTGGCTGCATCATCGAAATCGACGCCGGCTCTTTCGACACCGCAAGACGTATCTTTGGCGTCGCACCCCCCAGGTAAGCCGGCTAAGAAGCCATCCCCTACAGTCCTAGGCCCGCCGGTCGACCAAGCAGTGAGCCAAGTCCTGCAGACCGTGCGCAGGCCGCGTAAACGCTCCGCTCCTATTGAAGTCACTGCCTCATCATCGGCATCATCTTCTCCTGAGTGTAGAGCTGCACCACAGGTACCGAAGAAAAGAAAAGCGGTACCGGTGCAATCGGGGCCATCCTTGGATGACCGCATCGCGGCCATACTCCAAGTTCAACTTAAGGAGCAGTTACAGCAATTTCTCCCGGCTCTTCTGACACCGAACCTTCCAGTGTTGGCACCCTCTGTGCCTCCGGTGCCGGCTGTCGACCAGCCTATTTTATCGGCATCGACCTTATTGGCACCGTTGCATTCTGCCTCTTCGGTATCCATGCCTGTTCTTTCGGCGGAACCGAAATCCTTGCACAGGGCGGTTCATTCGGTCTCCAAGCCGGTACCTCTCTCTGACCTGAACATCCGTACCACTTTCCATACTTCCCCAGGTACAGTATCGATGAGATTGGGCAAGTCGGTACGCAAGACGATATGAAGGCTGCCAATCAAGTAGAGAAGGCATCGTCCAAGGCAAGACAAATGATGGGCTGTATCCGTAGGGGTTTTGTCAGCAGAAAACCTGAAGTCATAATGCCGCTGTACAGATCCATGGTGAGACCTCATCTCGAGTATTGTGTTCAATTCTGGAGACCACACTACCGAAAAGATGTGTTGAGAATTGAGTCGGTTCAGCGAATGGCTACCAGGATGGTTTTGGGGCTCAGGGAACTCACGTATGAAGAAAGGTTAAAAAAACTGCGGATGTACTCACTGGAGGAGCGAAGAGAGAGAGGGGACATGATTGAGACCTTTAAGTATATTACTGGGCGTATAGAGGTGAAAGATGATATCTTCAGTCTTACGGGGCCCTCGGTAACCAGAGGACACTCGCTGAAAATCAGAGGAGGGAAATTTCAGGGTGATGCGAGGAAGTACTTCTTCACTGAAAGGGTGGTAGATCATTGGAACGAGCTGCCTCAGCGGGTGATTGAGGCCAGCAGCGTGTTAGATTTCAAGAGAAAATGGGATATTTATGTGGGATCTCTGGGAGAGTAGGAGTCAGGGGGTGGGTCATTGGTATGGGCAGACTCGATGGGCTGTAGCCCTTTTCTGCCGTCAATTTCTATGTTTCTATGTTAAGACCTGACATGGGGTTGTATCCACCCCTGTCTCCCAGGGCCGACTTCCTTCGGTGCGTGACCCTGACTTATGGGATGATTCTGATAAACCTCTCGGCACCGATGACGAGCTTTCCTCTGATGAGGCTGATCCATCGGTTCAGGAGCCTGATAGTAAGCCAGAGCAGACTTCCTTTACAAAATTTCTCAAATAAATGTCAGACACCCTTTCTATCCCATTGGAGTCTGATTCCAAAAAGTCCAAAGCATTCCTTGATGCTCTGGCTTTGATCAACCTCCTAAAGAGTTCCTGAAGTTACCCTTACATGATATTTTGAGGGAAACTTTTTATAAAAACCTTGAGACTCCTTTGACCATTCCAGGAGCCCCTCGAAAACTGGATTCTCTTTACAAGGTTATCCCCATTCCAGGGTTTGACAAACCTCAGCTCCCACATGAATCTTTGCTTGTGGAATCTACCCTGAAGAAAACTGCGGGCTCTAGTGTGTACGCTTCTGTCCCTCCTGGCAGAGAGGGGAAGGCCAAGGATAAATTTGGCAAGAGATTGTATCAGAACGCTATGTTGGCCAATCGTTCCGGTAACTATGCGTTCCATTTTTCTTTCTACTTGAAACATCTCATTCAGTAACTTGCTGCTTTTCAGAAGTACCTCCCAGAACGTAAGATACCTTCATTCCAACAATGTACTTCTAATCTTTTCCAGCTCAGAAAGTACATGGTCCGTTCCATCGTCTCACTCACTTCTTTCTCAGCCTGTCCGTTCTATTCTTGATGCTTCCAGGAAGCCGGCCACTCTTCAATGTTATCAACAGAAGTGGACCCTGTTTTCTTCCTGGTGCCTTCTGCATCATGATCCAACTTCATTAGCAGTAGAACTAGTGTTGGATTATCTTCTTTCTTTGTCTAACTCTGGTCTCAAGTCTACCTCTATCAGAGTCCACCTCAGTGCCATTACTGCTTTTCATGAGCCAGTTCATGGAAAACCTCTTATTGCTCATCCTTTGGTTTCCAGATTCATGTGGGGACTTTTCAATGTGAAACCACCTCTCTAGGCTCCTCCTGTTGTCTGGGATCTTAATGTGGTTCTTTCAGCCTTAATGAAGCCTCCTTTTGAACCATTGGCCACAGCTCATTTCAAATTTCTCAGTTGGAAAGTGATCTTCCTTATTGCTCTCACCTCTGCCAGGAGGGTCAGTGAGTTACATGCACTAGTGGCAGATCCACCTTTCACTGTTTTTCATCATGACAAGGTGGTTCTGCGTACACATCCAAAGTTTCTCCCTAAGGTTGTCTGACTTTCACCTTAACCAGTCCATTATCTTGCCTGAATTCTTCCCGAAACCTCATTCTCATCCAGGAGAACAAGCTTTGCATACCTTGGATTGTAAACGTGCTCTGGCTTACTATCTTGATCGCACCACACCTCACAGATCATCTCCTCAACTGTTTTTGTCCTTTGATCCTAACAAGTTGGGTCATCCTGTATCTAAACGAACTCTGTCCAATTGGCTTGCTGCTTGCGTTTCATTCTGTTATGCTCAGTCGGGCCTGACACTGGAAGGTTCTGTCATGGCCCATAGAGTTAGAGCTATGGCAGCATCTGTAGCTTTCCTCCGTTCCACTCCTATTGAGGAAATCTGCAAGGCTGCTACTTGGTCCTCAGTTCATACTTTTACATCTCACTATTGTCTGGATGCATTCTCCAGACGGGATGGACACTTCGGCCAATCTGTTTTACAAAATTTATTTTCCTAATGGCCAACCTTCCCTCCATCCCTCTTTTTGTTAGCTTGGAGGTCACCCGTCAGTTAAGAATATGCTGCCTGCTTGTCCTGGGATAAAGCACAGTTACTTACCGTAACAGGTGTTATCCAGGGACAGTAGACAGATATTCTTATGTCCCACCCACCTCCCTGGGTTGGCTTCTTAGCTGGCTTATCTCAACTGGGGACCGCACGCCTCCGTCGGGCGGGAAGGCACTTGTGCATGCGCGGTGCGGCCTAACTAGAACTTTCTAAGCTCTTAGAGTGCAATCACTCTAAAATTGTCCGTACCGGGGCTCCGTCGGTGCCGTCACCCATCAGTTAAGAATATCTGCCTGCTGTCCCTAGATAACACCTGTTACGGTAAGTAACAGTGCTTTTTGACTCCATCACAGAGAGCTTAACCAGTATTCATCAACCTCACTCTTTTCCCATTGGAGGCTTTCTAATCCAGTAATACCAATGGTGGGCCCTCATCACATCCAACAATTGGGTACTTCAAATAATCAGACAGGGTTATACTCTCCATCTTCAAAGAAGACCTCCAGATCGTCCTCTTTCACTTTCCACCAGAGAGCTCTTGGCCCTCCTCCAGCTAAATGCTGTAGAAAAAGGCCCTATGCAAGAGAGGGGCAGAGGGTTCTACTCCAAGTATTTCCTCTTACTGTGAAAGACCGCCGAGCACTCAACAAATACTTAGTGAAGGAGAGGTTTTGCATAGTTTCTCTGGGAACCTTTCTTCCACTGTTGGAAAAGAATGATTGGCTGGCTCTTCTCTCTGGATCTCAAGGAAGCTTATACTCAACATTCCTGTCCACCCTATACATAAGAAATATCTTTGTTTCAGAATAGGAACACGCTACTTCCAATACAAAGTACTCCCATTTGGACTCGCTTCAGTATCCAGATTGTTCATGAAGTGCTTAGTTGTAGTAGCTTCGACACTTTGTTCTTCCGGCTTCCATGTAATCCCTTATCTGGACAACTGGTTGATAAAAGCCCTGACCTTGCAGGCTGCACAAGTAGTGATCAGGTTCACTCTGCATCTTCAGGAACTTCTCAGTTTTGCAGTCAGTTACAAAAAGTCTCAACTACAGCTTTCACAAGTTCTGGAATTCATTAGAGCACTTCTAGATGTTATTTTGGCCTGTGCCTTCCTACTGCAAAACTCCAAAACTTTCATAAGAACATAACATAAGAATTGCCGCTGTTGGGTCAGACCAGTGGTCCATTGTGCCTAGCAGTCTGCTTCCACGGCAGCCCTTAGGTCAAAGACCAGTGCCCTAACTAAGTCTAGCCTTACCTGCGTACGTTCTGGTTCAGCAGGAACTTGTCTAACTTTGTCTTGAATCCCTGGAGGGTGTTTTCCCCTACAACAGACTCTAGAAGAGCGTTCCAGTTTTCTACCACTCTCTGAGTGAAGAAGAACTTTCTTAAGTTCGTACAGAATCTATCACCTTTCAATTTTAGAGAGTGCCCTCTCGTTCTCCCTAACTTGGAGAGGGTAAACAACCTGTCCTTATCTACTAAGTCTATTCCCTTCAGTACCTTGAATGTTTCGATCATGTCCCCTCTCAATCTCCTCTATTCGAGGGAGAAAAGGCCCAGTTTTTCTAATCTTTCACTGTACGGCAATTCCTCCAGCCCCTTAACCATCTTAGTCGCTCTTCTATGGACCCTTCCTTCTTCATGTACGGGGACCAGTGCTGGACGCAGTACTCCAGGTGAGGGCGCACCATGGCCCGGTACAGCGGCATGATCTGCAAAACTGTTTCAGCTAGTCAAACAGTTACTGAACATCAAATGCTACATCTTCTGGGCCACATGGCAGCCACAGTTTGTTACCCCATTTGCCCGTCTTCATCTCAGAATTCGTCAATGGACTCTGTTGTCCCAATGGTCTCACTTTTATGGAACATTATCTCAGAAGATACAAATAAAATCCAACCTTCATTAGTTTCTACTCTGGTGGCTTTCCCCCATCAATCTAACCAGATGCCTTCTTTTTTCAGACTCCACCACATCAATGGATACATCCATGCTCATATGGGGGGGGCCATCTGGAAGGTTTTCATACTCAAGGCTTCTGGAGTAACCAAGAGAAAATTACACACAGATCTCCTCCTAGAGCTTTGAGCAATTCAGAATATGCGTCTCACATTTCAAGACCAATTCCTCAACCACTTAGTTCTGATTCAAACAGACAATCAAGTAGCCATGTTACAGGATCTCACCAACTCTGCCAGGAAGCAATTCAAATCTGGAATTCTCTCAACATTTTCCTAAAAGCAGTTTACTTAGAGGAAAACCAAAACATCCTGGCTGACAGATTGAGCAGACTTCTCCAACCGAACAAGTGGTCTCTCAACTCCAACACTCTCTGCCAGATCTTCCAAGAGTGGGGAAAGCCAGAGATAGACCTATATTTGTCCCCCCTTTAATCACAAACTTCCACTATTTTGCTCCAGAATCTACACTTACCTTCGCCTAGAGTTGGATGAATTTCTTCTCAATTGCCAATATCTTTATGCATTTCCTCTGCTAGCAAAGATTCTGTTAAGGGTCGCTAAGTACAAACCTCCATGATCCTAATAGCTCCTCAGTTGCCCCACCAACCATGATTCCCTCGTATTTTGTGATGCAGTGTTCAGGAACCCATCCCTTCTAACAATCTTTCCAACATTGCTGAAGCAGAATGAAGGCTCTCTTCTACATTCCAACCTTGGTTTCTTAATTCTCACAGCATGTCGCCCATCCAATAGAACTTTCAGATTTCTCAAAGCCGATGTTGGCTATCATTGACACTTTTAGAACATTGTAATAAACTCAGAACCTGATGTAATCCCAAGATGCTTAATCCAGTTTCATGTCCTATTTCGTCAGTGCTTGATTACCTTTTACACTTATCTAACTCTGGTCTTAAAACTACATCAGTCATTGTTCACCTCAGTGCAGTAATGGCATTTTGATGTTTTAGATAACAAACCTTTATCAGCACACCCCATACAGATTTAGAAAGGGGCTTCTTCATACCAAGCCTCTAGTTAAGACACTGCCAGTGATTTGGGACCTTAATGTTATCTTATCCCTTATGAAACCTCCATTTGACCCTCTCTCATCTACACTGTTGAAGTTTCACCTGGAAAGTAGTATTTCTACTTTACATCACTACTTCATACCAAGTTAGCGAGCTTCAAGCTCTAGTTTCTGAAACTCCCTCCACATAAGAACATAAGAATAGCTTTATTGTGTCAAACCAATGGTTCATTAAGCCCAGTAGCCCGTTCTCACAGTGGTCAATCAAGGTCCCTAGTACCTGGCCAAAATCCATGTCTTTATAACAGACTATAGACTTTTCCTCCAGGAAATTGTCCAAACCTTGCTTAAAACCAGCTACGCTATCTGCTTTTACCACAATCTCTGGCAATGCGTTCCAAGGCTTAACTGTTCTCCGAGTGAAAAAATATTTCCCTGTAACTTCATCAAGTGTCCCCTAGTCTTTGTAATTTTTGACGGAGTGAAAAATCAGTCCACTTGTACCCGTCTACTTCCCTCAGGATTTTGTAGACTTCAATCATATCTCTCTCAGCCATCTCTTTTCCAAGCTGAAGAGCCCTAACCTTTTTAGTCTTTCCTCATACGAGAGGAGTTCCATCCCCTTTATCATCTTGGTTGCTCTTCTTTGAACCTTTTCTTATGCCGCTATATCTTTCTTGAGATAAGGAAACCAGAATTAAACACAATACTCAAGGTGAGGTCGCACCATGGAGTGATACAGTGGCATTATAACATTCTTAATCTTGTTAACCATCCTGTTTTTAATAATTCCTAGCATCCTGTTTGCTTTTTTGGCCACTGCCACACATTGGGCGGAAGGTTTCATCGTATTGTCTACAATGATATCCAGATCCTTTTCTTGGGCGTTAACCCTCAAGGTGGACCCTAGTATCCAGTAACTGTGATTTAGATTATTCTTCCCAATGTGCATCAGTTTGCATTTGTCCACATTAAATTTCATCTGCCAATTGGATGCCCAGTCTTCCAATTTCATAAGGTCTGCCTGCAATTTTTCCCAATCTGAATGAGTTTTAACAACTTTGAACAGTAGTGTCATCTGCAAATTTAATCACCTCACACATCGTTCCAATTTCCAGATCATTTATAAATAAGTTAAATAGCACCGGTCCCAGTACAGATCCCTGCGGCACTCCACTGTTTACTCTCCTCCTTTGAGAAAAATGACCATCTTTCTACCATGATAGGGTGGTTCTTCACACCCATCCAAAATTTTTCCCTAAGATTGTCTCGGAATTTCACCTGCCTATTTTTTCCCCAAGATCACATTCCTATCCTGGTGAGGTGGCTTTGCATATATTGGACTGTAAGCATGCTCTTGCTTATTACTTGGATTGCACAAAACCTCGTAGAACTTCCACTCACCTGTTCTGTCATTTGAACCTAACAGACTAAGAACTCCTATTGCCAAGAGAACCATTTCTATCTGGCTTACAGACTCTATATCCTTTTGTTAAACTTGGGCTGGGCTAACTTTGAATGGTTGTTTCACGGCACATAAAATTAGAACAATGTGTTAAAAATGTAACAAGAAATAACATTTATAACTGAGTGTCACCTCGGTACTAACATATTTTTCCAACAGGTATATGTGTTAATTATTGCAGAGTGTAATAACATATAAAAACAGTAGGGGGAAGCCTGTACCAGTACTGTTTGCGTATAGAAGTATTAATTGCTGCTGATGCTAACAGAAACAGTGAGGGATGGGGCAAGGCACTCTTAGAATAGTTTTTGTAACTATAGTACATGAATACCATGCCTCCAGTAACTGCAGGAAATGCCATCTCAGCGTTAATTAAATTGAAGGACACTGAATGTAGCACGAAGGATGAGCATGTGATGAGAAGGAGAGGGCAGGTGAATAATCATACAGTGTTTCCCCTCGAATTCGCAGTTCACAGACTCGCTCATTCACGGTCTGCTGTAGTAAAGTCGGGCTACACCAATCAGGAGCTGATTGTCAAAACAACTCCTGATTGGTGTAGCCTGACTTTACTACAGGAAGAGGCAGTCGGAGCAGACCGTGAGTGATTTTCTTCACCTGCCGGCGCTCCAGCTGCCCTCTCCTGCCTCCCCTGCCTTTTGACAGGCGAAAAACCGTATTTGCGTTTTTCTGTAATTCGCGGGGGTTCCTAGAACAGAACCCCCATGAATTTTGGGGGAGTACTGAATGTGGAAAATAGTAAATAGAGTTGGGGGTTTGAGGAATAAGAGTAATGGGAGAAATAAACAGGTGTGGAAAACAGAAGTCCAGAAGACATTTGATAGGTTGTGAACTGACAATACTCTAACCAATGAGTACGTGAACAGGAGGGATCAGAAATAACTATATAATGAATGATTATACTGAGCTATGCATGCGTAGTTTGCATTTGCGAATGGACACCCTGTCTTGCAAGAGAGAATAAATCATTGTTCTGCTTCACAGTCTCTGCTAAATTCTTTGGTAAGAATAACTTATTCCTTATAAATGGCAACCTCAGTAGCTCATTTACAACCCACTCCCATTGTGGACATCTGTTCCTCAGTTCATACCTTAACATCTTGCTACTATTTGGTGAACTATTCAAAATGAGATAGTTGGTTTGGCAAAGCGGTTCTACAAAATTTATTCTCTGTTTAAATGACAACTACCCACCAACCCAATAGTTCAACTAGGGCAGTGTTTCTCAACTCCGTACGGGGACAATGCAAGCAGCAATTCACATGCTGCACGTGGCTGGCCCACAAGCCTTCTCTCTGACTTCAACTCTGATGTTGGAGAGGAGGTTTCTGGGTCAGCTACTTACGTGCAGTGTGTGAGTCGCATCCCTGCAAGGAGTTTGCTGGGGGAAGAGGGAGCGAGTGTGACTCCATCAAGGAACTGGGTCGGCTTTGGGAGGGTTGCGGGCAGGGAGGGAGGAATCCCTGGCAGCAGCTTCAGCAGGGAGATCCCTGATGACAGCGGCTTCTACTGACAGACAGGGAATATCCTCCACAGCGGCCAGGCAGCATACCCCCAACAAGTGGCCTGCGTACCGTACCGCGTGTTGAGAAACACTGAGCTAGGGAGTCCCACATGTGAGAATATGCTGCCTGCTTGTCCTAGGATAAAGTACACTTACCTGTAAGATGTTATGGTGGACAGCAGGCAGATATTCTCACGACCCTCTGTACTCCCTTAGTTGGCTTCTTAGTTTTTTACTGAACTGACTGTCCCATGAGCTGATGTCAGGCGGGAAGGCACCAGCACATGCACAGTACAGGCAGTCTCAAGACTATGAAAATTCTTAAAGTGACAGTACTCTTTTTGCACTGTCCATACGGGCTCTGTCGATGTCACCCACATGAGAATATCTGTTTGCTGTCCTCTGATAACACTTTTTACAGGTAAGTAATTGTGCTTTATTGAAGCATATTTTTATTGTAGAGTATGTGTTCAGAAGAAAGATATATTGCAGGACATGGTGGCTTAATGCTGTATGAGGATAAAATGATAATTCAGTGACCCTGTCTATTGCCTGCCATTTGTGGGCTGAGAAAGGGATTTTCGTTATTACTTCCAAGCGGTGAGGGCTCATTACTGTGTAGCGAGTGCTGTTGGCAGAAAGTTGAGTTTGGTGAATTTCTAGGATTCTCTCAAGCTAACAGTGACTCGTGTGGTGCCAACACTACTTCAAGCTAACACTGTTAATGCACATTATTTTACTGCCAGGTCCCAGTTACTAATAAAACACTTCAATAGCGTCAGCTTGCACTAACCTGGTATCTGTATGTTTTTAGCTGGTACCAGACTACTTTACTAATACTTAATTTCAAAAGATGATTTTGCTAATAATGGTACTCTTGATTCCTCACTCAGACCTGCGTTGGAATAATATTGGGCTTCTGGGAGGACGGGCCTTACTGAACTGTTTGCATAACAATAAGACATTGGAGAAGTTGGAGCTATCTGGAAACAATATTCCTAGTGACATCTTGAAGGCAGTTGGTATGTTGGTACATGTCCTATTGTATTTGTTTGCAAGAGTTCTGTGAGATGTGCTCATCTTGAAGTTTCTCAACCCACGTTTCAGGCTGTAACTACATAAATGGAGCTGACATGACCTACGTCGCCTTTAGAAAAACCATAAAAACTGCCTTATTCGACAAATATGTCAACTAAACTTCAACTACACCTCTCTTTTTCCTTTTTCTTTTATCTAATATGTCCCCCCTGAAAAAATTCTAAACAAACAGTATTATGTAATTCACCACTTTATCAAAAAGGACCTCTCTGAATTTCTAAACAAACTGTATATTATAATTGCTGCATTTCTAAGATTCTGTATACTGTAATTTCTCTATCTGCATACTGTAAATCGCTGATTGTCCAGCTCTCTTCAGTTGTAAACCGCCTAGAAGTCGCAAGATTATGGCAGTATAGAAGAATAAAGTTATTATTATTACTGTTGCTCTGTATACATTAGATGTGTCTTAAGGTTTTACAGACTCTTGAAGAATGCTTTTTGCAGAAACATGAACTATATTGGTTCCTTGCTTTATACTGCAGATTTTTTATGAGAGTCCAGCCGTTTTGTGTTTTTCAATAAAGGACACATTTTCAATATATTTTTGACTTCGTTGGATTATTTCAATTACTGCAACTTTCATGTATCATCCAGGCATGTTCTATTTTGGATCCACTGTTTTCTACTTCCTGTTGTTTCCCCCTGCTTTTTGTTTTATATCTGTTTCTCTACCACATCAGTTTTAGCAAAAATACTGTTTCTAAATGCTTTCTTCTTTAGCACCTCTCTAGACTGGCACAGATAACTGATAGGAAATAGCTCACCATGTCCAGCAGGCAGAGACTGAGACAAACATTTGGCTGTACTACAAGTGATTTTTTTTATTGTTAACCTGCACTTTTCTTAGCTAAGTCACATATTGCGCAATGAGCACTTTTAAAGGGAAAAAGTGCTCATTCTTCAGCAACTCTCCAGACCAGCACTGTGACCAGCAGGTGGAGACTGAGACGTAACTTTTTGACTGTAATATAAGTAGCTGTGCTTCCCCCTAATATATTCAGTCTGTTCTCAGTCTCCAAGCAGTCTTCCCTGGGTTAGTAGAGGCCTGTTGGAAGTTGTTTAGTGGCCTTCTTGTCCCCATCTGGTGCCGGACTGAGCTTGCGGGTACCCTTTCGGGGGTCCATCCAACCTCAGAGGTGTCACTTGATGGGCCATGAGTTGAGTCCCTCCTCCCATTTCTTCCACCTCCCCAAAATTTTGTAGAGGTGCCTCAGCTGTAAGCCTTGCCACCGATACCGGCAAGGCATATGGCTTAGAGAGCCTATGGAGTCTGTTCTGACAGAGAGAGAAAAAAAACAACCTGAGGCAGTGCCAATCTGAACGGAAGCCTTCAATAGACTGTAGTTGATTTTTATCCCAGGACAAGCAGGCAGGTATTCTCACTAGTGGGTGATGTCATCCGGCAGAGCCCTGATGCGGACGTCTCACAAGCATACTTGCTTGCAGAAACTTTAGAAGTTTCGAGTCGCCCACACCGCGCATGCGCAAGTGCCTTCCCGCCCGATGCACCGGGCGTGTCTCCTCAGTTCTTACTTTTCCGCGGATCCGAGAAGTCCGTCTTCGATTCTGCACGAAGTATCTTCACTTCTGCCTTTTAGGTCCGTGGTTTTGAGTTTTTCTTACTCATTATTGTTGGTTCTTGTTGCATTTTCTTATTTTTCAAAAAAAAATAAAATAAAAATTTTTCCGACCGTTCGACTGGGCAGGCCACCGGCTTCGATCTTGCGGCAGAGCTTTTTCGGCCTATGTCCCGGCCTATTACCGGTTTTAAGAAGTGTGTCGAGTGCCAGCGCGAGATTTCGTTGACGGACCTGCATCGACGCTGTATTCAGTGTCTCGGGCCTCAACACCTTCCGAAATCGTGCCGGCCTTGCTCCACATTTACAGCACGTGCTTTCAAGCGTCGCTGCATCTTGTGGGAGTCGCTGTTCAGCATGGAGGCATCGCCGGAGCTGTCCTCATCGCAGAGCGCCGCGCCTTCGACTTCCGTTTTGACTTCGGCCTCGAGTCTCCTCAAGCCTGCTTCGTTTGTGCCGGCTTCGACTCCTGACGCCTGCTGCGGTGCCTTCCGCTGTCTCCTCAGGTCAGGTAACGCAGCCTCCCATTCCCCCAGTGGTGCTCAAGGTGCCCAAGGCTTCTAAGCCCAAGCACCTCGGCGCCAGGGACCACGAAGTCCGTGCAGGAGGTCCCAGCTCTCTCACCAATCGCTCTTGGTGGAGTCTTCCTTGAAGCGGTCTCATTCCTCCGAGGTCTATGCCTCCGTTCCACCTGGCCAGGAGGGCAAGACCATGGACAGATTTGGTAGGCGCATCTACCAGAACTCGATGATGGCCTCTCGAGTCCTGAATTACAGTTTCCATTTTGCAACCTACTTCGAGTTTTTCCTCTCAGTTCTGCAGAAGTTTCTACCGTATTTGAACTCTCATGCTCGCTTTGAGTACCAAGAAGTGCTGGCTTCGTTGTCCCAACTTCGCCTGCAGATGATGCAGTCGTCTTATGTCGCCTTTGACCTCGCTGCGAGGGCTGCTGCTTGTTTGGTGGCCATGCGACGTCTGGCGTGGCTTCGGACCATCGATATGGACCCGAATCTCCAGGACAGGCTTGCTAACGTCCCCTGCGCGGAGCAGACCTCTTTGACGAGTCCATCGAGGCAGCGACTAAGAAGCTGTCGGAACATGAAAAGTTGTTTCAGTCCAATCTCCGTCCGAAACCCAAGCCTGCTCCTGCTCGTCCATCTCGCCCGCCTTTGATCTATCAGCGGCGTTACCCACCAAAACAGGCGCCTACTATCCGGCAGCCTGTGAAGAGACAGCACCCGCAGAAACCTCAGCAAAAACCTCAATCTTCTGCTGTACCGAAGGCTCCTCAGCCTTTTTGACTGTCTTGTAGAGAGCATTGCCACTGTCGTTCTGCCTTTCCCTGTTTTTCCCATCGGAGGTCGTCTCCATCATTTTTATCATCGATGGATGACTATTACCACCGACCTCTGGGTCCTTTCCATCGTAAGGGAGGGATATTCTCTTCAGTTCCATTAAGTTCCTCCGGAACATCCTCCGAGAGAGTATCCTTCCAACTTGACCTAGACCGCCCTTCTTCTCCAGGAAGCTCAGGCTTTGCTCCGGCTCCGTGCCGTCGAGCCGGTCCCTTTGGACCAAAGGAACAAGGGTTTTTACTCCCGGTACTTCCTTATTCCGAAGAAGACGGGCAATCTGCGTCCTATTTTGGACCTCAACAAGTTTCTGGTCAAGGAGAAGTTTCGCATGTTAACCCTGGCTTCTCTATATCCCCTCCTCGAGCAGAACGACTGGTTATGCTCTCTGGATCTCAAGGAGGCCTACACTCATATTCCCATCCATCCGGCCTCCCGTCAATACCTCAGATTTCGGGTGGGACATCTTCATCTTCAATACCGAGTGCTTCCTTTTGACCTGGCTTCGTCTCCCAGGGTCTTCACCAAGTGCCTGGTGGTAGTGGCTGCAGCACTCAGGAACCATGGTCTCCAGGTGTTTCCCTACCTCGACGACTGGCTCATCAAGGATTCCACATCTCAAGGAGTCGTCCAGGCGACCCGCCAGACGATTTGGTTCCTGCAGAGTCTGGGGTTCGAGATCAACTTCCCAAAATCCCATCTGCAACCTACTCAGACTCTTCCCTTCATAGGAGCTGTTCTGGAACATAAGAACATAAGCAGTGCCTCTGCCGGTCAGACCATAGGTCCATCCTGCCCAGCAGTCCGCTCCCGCGGCGGCCCAAACAGGTCACCATTTGGATACCATTCAAATCAGAGCGTTCCTTCCTCCACAGCCCCTGGAAGCCCTTCTTCGTCTTTGTCATTCAGTGTCTTCTTGCCCGTCCATCTCGGCGAGACACATGATGGTTCTTCTGAGCCACATGGCCTCTACAGTACATGTGACTCCTTTTGCCAGACTTCATCTCAGAATTCCTCAGTGGACCCCGGCGACTCAATGGACGCAGATGTCCGACCCTCTGTCTCGTCACATCCAGGTCACTCCTGCTCCGACACAGTCTCTTTGCTGGTGGATGCTCTCTTCCAATCTCTCCAGAGGTTTGCTGTTTCACACGCCTCCCCATCAGAAGGTTCTCACGACCGACTCCTTGACCTACGCTTGGGGGGCTCATCTAGATGGTCTACGCACTCAAGACTATTGGACCAATGCGGACCGACTGTGTCACATCAATCTACTGGAACTCAGAGCGATTTTCAATGCTCTCCCTGCTTTTCAGCATCTCCTTCATGACATGGTGGTTCTCATTCGCACGGACAACCAAGTCGCCATGTATTATGTCAACAAGCAAAGGAGCACAGGCCTCCCTCTATCAGGAAGCTCTGAAAGTTTGGGATTGGGCGATTCGCCACAACTCCTTCCTCAAAGCTGTTTACGTTCAGGGTGCGGAAAATGCCTTGGCGGACAATTTGAATCGTCTTCTCCAACCTCACGAATGGACTCTCCATTCCATGCCCCTTCATCACATCTTCTCTCTGTGGGGGACACCTCAGATAGATCTCTTTGCAGCCCCCCACAACTTCAAGCTGCCTAAATTCTGCTCCAGGATCTACACTCTTCACCGCCTCGAGGCAGATGCTTTTCTTCTGGACTGGAGGAATCTCTTTCTCTATGCGTTTCCTCTGATTCAAAAGACTGGTCAAGCTCTGGTCGAACCATACCACCATGATTCTGATTGCTCCTCAGTGGCCCAGGCAACCTTGGTTCTCCCTTCTACTTCAACTCAGCAGCAGGGAGCCCTTCCTTCTGCCAGTGTTTCCATCGCTACTTACACAGCATCAGGGATCTCTATTTCATCCCATGATTAAGGGCATGGAAAACCTTTCATACAATGAAAGATTGGAGAGATTGGGGCTCTTCTCCCTGGAAAAGCAGAGACTCAGAGGAGACATGATAGAGACCTACAAGATCATGAAGGGCATAGAGAGAGTAGAGAGGGACAGATTTTTTAAACTTTCAAAACATAAAAGAACAAGAGGGCATTCGGATAAGTTGGAAGGAGACAGATTCAAAACAAATGCTAGGAAGTTTTTCTTTACCCAGTGTGTGGTGGACACCTGGAATGCACTTCCAGAGGACGTAATAGGACAGAGTACGGTACTGGAGTTCAAGAAAGGATTGGACAATTTCCTGCTGGAAAAAGGGATAGAGGGTTATAGATAGAGGGCTACTGCACAGGTCCTGGACCTGTTGGGCCACCGCGTGAGCGGACTGCTGGGCACGATGGACCTCGGGTCTGACCCAGCGGAGGCATTGCTTATGTTCTTATGTTCTTAACCTGTAGTCTCTCCACATGACAGCTTGGTTCCTCTCAACGTGACTCCCCTTCAGTTTTCACAAGCTTTGCGGGATGTTTTAGAAGCTTCACGGAAGCTGGCTACTAGACAATGCTATTCCCAGAAATGGACTAGATTTTCCACTTGGTTTGTTTCTCATCATATGGAGCCTCGACATGCCTCCTTGTCCTCTGTCTTGGACTATCTGTTGCACCTCTCTCATTCTGGCCTCAAGTCTACATCGATCCGAGTCCATCTGAGTGCTATTGCTGATTTCCATCAGCCTCTTCAAGGGAAACCTCTTTCTGCTCATCCTGTGGTTTCCAAATTTATGAAAGGACTTTTCCATGTCAATCCTCCCCTCAAACCGCCTCCAGTGGTTTGGGACCTGAATGTTGTTCTTTCACAGCTTATGAAGCCTCCATTTGAACCTCTTAACAAGGCTCCTCTGAAGTATCCTCTGAAGTGGTGCTTCTCATTGGCCTCACTTCTGCTCGTCGAGTTAGTGAGCTTCAGGCATTGGTTGCGGACCCCCCTTTCACAGTATTCCACCATGACATGGTGGTCCTTCGCACTCATCCCAAATTCCTCCCCAAGGTGGTCTCGGAATTTCCTCTGAATCAATCCATTGTTCTTCCTGTGTTTTTCCCAAAGCCTCATTCTCATCCTGGAGAATCAGCTCTTCATTCTCTGGACTGTAAACGTGCCTTGGCTTTCTACCTGGAGCGCACCAAGCCACACAGGACTGCTCCTCAACTTTTCATCTCCTTCAATCAGAACAAGTTGGGACGCCCTATCTCTAAGCGGACCATCTCCAACTGGATGCGGCTTGTATCTCTTTCTGCTATGCCCAGGCTGGATTACCCCTTCATAGTAAAGTCACAGCCCATAAGGTCAGAGCAATGGCAGCTTCTGTAGCCTTCCTCAGATCGACACCGATTGAGGAGATTTGTAAGGCTGCTACCTGGTCCTCGGTTCATACCTTCACTTCTCATTATTGTCTGGATACTTTCTCCAGACGGGATGGAAAGTTTGGCCAAACAGTATTGCAAAATTTATTCTCCTAAGTTGCCAACTTTCCCTCCATCCCATTGTGGTTAGCTTGGAGGTCACCCACTAGTGAGAATACCTGCCTGCTTGTCCTGGGATAAAGCAATGTTACTTACCGTAACAGTTGTTATCCAGGGACAGCAGGCAGCTATTCTCACGTCCCACCCACCTCCCCTGGGTTGGCTTCTCTGCTAGCTATCTGAACTGAGGAGACACGCCCGGTGCATGGGGCGGGAAGGCACTCGCGCATACGCGGTGTGGGCGACTCGAAACTTCTGAAGTTTCTGCAAGCAAGTATGCTTGTGAGACGTCCGCATCGGGGCTCTGCCGGATGACATCACCCACTAGTGAGAATAGCTTTATTGTTAACCGGCACTCTTTCCTTAGCTAGGTCACGTACTGCACAATGATCACTTTTAAAGGGGTAAAGTACTCCAGACATAAGGTCGATGAGGCCGGCTTGTGTTTGTGGTGCCAGCCGCTGTGAAGGAAAATCCTCGTCGGCTTCGGGTGCTAACGTCCAGGGATCCCTTTTGCGAGTGCCTTGCATGCCGGCAGCTGATATCGGGGAAGCCCGGGCTTCCCTTGCCACTCACACAGGGCTTTCCTCAGCCACCGATGGTCAGGAAAATACTTTCTCTTACTGCCGAAGCTGCTGGTGACTCCCTTACCGCTGCTGCCGGCTTGCCTGCTTTAGTGGCTAGGGCGGTTCAGGCCTCTCTCAGCTGCTACAAGTTTCAGGGGCATTTTTCTCGACTGGCTTTGCTATGATTTGGTGGGAAGCACCTCCATTCTTTAGTACTTTCCAGACCGGTAGAGGTTAATCTTACAAGTCCATATTATTGTTTACTTCATTGGCTGCCTTTGGAGGCAAGAGTATTATTCAAATTTTCTTGTATCTGCTTTAAGCTGATATCGGGATTGTCTCCAGCTTAACTCTTTCCTTATTTTGTGTTGCATAGACCATCAAGAGAAACTAGAAACTTCTACTTATTTGCTTAACCAAAAATTAATGGGTGTAGATATATAACCTTCTTAGATAGGACCCTAGCATTTCAAGCTGGTAGGCAAAAATCTTGGTTAGGTAAATTTTTATTTATTTATTTCTTCAATTTATGCGTCACATATACCTATACAAGCTCTAAGTGACATTAAAGAGGAAAGGGTTAGAAGAGGGTAGGGAGGACTTTGGAGGGCAGGAAGGAGTGGAGAGGAGAGAAGTATGTAGAATATTTCATAGAAATTCCTAACTTTACAGATAGGAGCATCATCTATGTAACTGATATCTAAATGAATTAAAGTAATATGTGAAAAAGAAGGGAGGATCTGTTAAAACAATAGAATTCAGTTAATAAAATAAGAATAGGGGTAAAAACAATGGAATAAAATTTAAAATAATTAATAAACTGGAAGAAAAAATAGAAAAACAAAATCAAATAAATGGCAGAAGTCCAATTTCCTGAAGCAGCTCTGTTGCCTCAGCATATTTTAAATAATCTCAACAGCAAAAGTCCAGACTGGACAGATATCAGCTCGGGCTTTCCAGCTGCTGCAGCCCTGACTCATCGCTTCCAGGCAGAAGATGCACAGAGATAGAACAATCCAGAGCCGGGCCACACTGCTCTCAGTGGGCGGCGGATCTCATGGGCAGCTCCCGAAGAATGCAGCACTCTGCCTCCATCGGACAACTGGGAGGAGGAGTCCACGGCATGGTTCCACTCCACAGAGCCGGAGACACCACCAGCTCCTCTCCAGTGAGAGAGCAGACGCCGCCCCCATCCTAGGCAAACACCAGCAGCAATCCACCATGCCTCCACTGGTCCCGCCTCCAGCAATGATCTCCCTGCAGCAATCTACAGTCACCACATGTATTCAGCAAGCTATATTATCCTATTGCAGTTTTCGGAAATTAATTAAGACCACTTTGTTCGATAAGTTTATTACTTAGTGAGTTTTATTATTGAAATTCTATTTTACAAATATTTGCATTTTTTATTGTATTATTGTTTATCCCAGGACAAGCAGGCAGCCTATTCTCACATATGGGTGACGTCATTGACGGAGCCCGGATGCGGAAGCCTCGCAAGCAGACTTGCTTGTAGAAACTAGAAGTTTTGAGTCAACCACACCGTGCATGCGTGAGTGCCTTCCCGCCCATCGTAGGGCGTGTCTCCTTTGAGTTGTCTGCCTAGGCGGCTGCTTGTTCTGTAGCAATGTGTTGGCCTTGCCTGGCTTCGTACTATTGACATGGATCTTAATCTTCAGGACCGCTTGGCTAATATTCCTTGTGCAGGCAATGACCTCTTCAATTAATCTATCGAGGCAGCCACCAAGAAATTGTCTGAACATGAAAAATCCTTTGCTTCTATTGTCACACCTAAGCCAAAGCCAGCTCCTGCCCTCTCAGAATCTACAATTCATTGGAGCTGTTCTGGATACTATCCAACTCGGAGCATTCCTTCTACAACAACGTCTGGATGCTCTCCTTCAACTCTGTCATACAGTGTCTTCCCACTCTTCCATCTCAGCGAGACACATGATGGTAATGCTGGGTCACATGGCCTCCACAGTACACGTGACTCCTTTTGCCAGACTTCACCTCAGAATTCCTCAGTGGACCCTGACTTCTCAATGGACGCAGGATTGTGATCCACTTTCTCAACACATAACAGCCACTCCTTTGAAGCAGTCTCTCCGTTGGTGGATGCTCTCTTCCAATCTCTCCAGAGGCTTGCTGTTTCAAACGCCCCCTCATCAGAAGGTCCTCATGACAGATTCTTCGACCTATGCTTGGAGCGCTCATCTTGATGGTCTCCGTACACAAGGCCACTGAACCAGTATGGATCGTTGGTGTCGCATCAATCTATTGGAACTCAGAGCGATCTATCAAGGCTCTCAACGCTTTTCAGCATCTTCTTCGCGGCCAAGTAGTCCTTATTCGGACGGACAACCAAGTCACCATGTATTATGTCAACAAACAGGGAGGGACAGGATCTGCCTCCCTTTGCCAAGAAGCTCTGAATGTTTGGGACTGGGCAATCTGCCACAACACCTTCCTCAAAGCTGTCTACATCCAAGGGGCGAAAAATTGCTTGGCGGACAACTTGAGTCATCTTCTGCAACCTCACGAATGGACTCTTCATTTCTCGCCTCTTCATCACATTTTTTCACATTGGGGAATGCCTCAGATAGACCTTTTTGCAGCTCCCCACAACCACAAACCACAAGCCTCAGTTCTGCTCCAGGATATACTCTCCTCATCGCCTCGAGGCAGATGCTTTTCTTCTGGAATGGACGAATCTCTTCCTCTATGCATTTCCTCCATTCCCTCTCATACTCAAGACTCTGGTCAAGTTGAAGAACGATCATGCCACCATGATTCTGATTGCTCCTCGGAGGCCGAGACAACCTTCTACTTCAACTCAGCAGCAGGGAGCCATACAGTCTACCAGTTTTTCCATCTCTGCTTACACAGAGTCAAGGATCTCTGCTTCATCCCAACCTGCAGTCTCTACACCTGACAGCTTGATACCTATCAACATGACTCCTCTTCAGTTTTCCCAACCTGTCAGAGACATTTTAGAGGCTTCTAGGAAACCTATCACTAGACAATGCTATCACCAAAAAGGGACTAGATTTTCTACATGGTGTTTTCCTTATGATAAGGAGTCTCAGCATTCCTCCTTATCTTCTGTTTTGGATTACCTTTTGCACTTATCCAATTCTGGCCTCAAGTCTACATCAATCCGAGTCTATCTCAGTGCAATTGCGGCTTTCCATCAGCCTATTGAAGGGAAACCCCTCTCTGCTCATCCGGTGGTTTCCAGATTCATGAAAGGACTTTTCAATGTCAACCCTCCTCTCAAACCGCCTCCAGTGGTTTGGGACCTCAATGTTCTTCTTGCTCAATTGATGAAGCCTCCATTTGAACCAATGTCTACGGCTCATCTGAAGTATCTCACTTGGAAAGTGGTGTTTCTCATTGCCCTCACTTCTGCTCGACGAGTCATTGAGCTGCAAGCTTTAGTTGCTGATCCACCTTTCACTGTGTTCCATCATGACAAGGTGGTTCTCCATACTCATCCTAAATTCCTATCTAAAGTGGTTTCAGAATTTCATCTCAACCAATCTATTGTTCTTCCAGTGTTCTTTCCAAAGCCTCATTCTCATCCTGGAGAATCAGCTCTTCATACTCTGAACTGTAAACGTGCTTTGGCCTTCTATTTGGAACGCACCAAACCACACAGAACTGCTCTTCAACTTTTTGTCTCCTAAGATCCAAACAAGTTGGGACATCCGATCTCTAAGCGTACCATCTCCAACTGGATGGCTGCTTGTATCTCATTCTGCTATGCCCAGGCTGGATTACCCCTACACAGTAGAGTCACAGCCCATAAAGTCAGAGCAATGGCAGCTTCAGTAGCTTTCCTCAGATCTACACCTATTGAGGAAATTTGCAAGGCTGCTACTTGGTTCTCGGTTCATGCTTTCCCTTCTCACTATTGTCTGGATGTTTTCTCCAGATGGGATGGCCAGATTGGCCAGACAGTATTACAAAATTTATTCTCCTAATTTCCAACTCTCCCACCATCCCATTCTGGTTAGCTTGGAGGTCACCCATATGTGAGAATAGGCTGCCTGCTTGTCCTGGGATAAAAGTGTAAGACTTAAACTAGCCACCAAATGATACATTTAGATAGAAAGTGTTAAGAAAACTACACTCAAGTTCCTCAGTTTGCCACACAGTTTTTGACGTATGGTAGCTGTCCTCATAGGAACCGATAACGTGTAATTTTGTTTTTTTCTTTTTTTGTATATCAATAAACAACTTATAAAGTGCTTGTGCTTAGTTTTTCATAATATAATTGCAATAGTAGCAAAAGTAGCAATTACTTATCTTTTTTATTTTACGTAGCAACTGGGTCTGGCTCAATCCCCACCGACGCGTTTCATTTTTTCATCCTGGGATAAAGCACAGTTACTTACTGTAACAGGTGTTATCCAGGGACAGCAGGCAGCTATTCTCACAACCCACCCACCTCTCCTGGTTGGCTTTTCTCTGCTAGCTATCTGAACTGAGGAGACGCGCCCTACGCTGGGCGGGAAGACACTTGCGCATGTGCGGTGCGGTCGACTCAAAACTTCTAGTTTCTACAAGCAAGTCTGCTTGTGAGGCTTCCGCATCTGGGCTCCGTCAATGACGTCACCCTTATGTGAGAATAGCTGCCTGCTGTCCCTGGATAACACCTATTACAGTAAGTAACTGTGCTATTTCGCTGATTGTCCAGCTCTTTTTAGTGTAAACCGCCTAGAACTTTTGGTTATGGCAGTATAAAAGAATAATGTTATTATTATTATCATGACCAGCAGGTGGAGACTGAAACAAAACTGTGGAATTCTCTATAATAAAACCCTAGGCGCGCATGTGCACTTACAACGGCGTGATCCTGCCTCCATGATGTGTGCCTCCGTGACCGTGTTCTATTTGTGGCGCATGCAGCGGTTTGAGCAGTGGCGGTGACAGGTGGCGGTAAGAGCAAAAGAAGGAGGGTTCACTGCCGAGAGCAACGGCAGGAGGGTGTTCTTCGGCCTGGACGAGGCGGACAGGGTACGGGTGCTGCAAGGCGTCTGGCTGCTACTGCTGCACAGGGAAGTGGTGGGGGAGAGGGAAAAGGGGCTGCTGGGGGGGGGAAGACAGAAGAGAGCAACAGAGAGACAGGCAGGCATGGCGCAACAGAGATAGACAGGCAGGCAGGGGGCCAGGGAGAGAGACAGACAGAAAGAAAGACAGACAGGCCAGAGAGACAGACAGCGGCCAAAGAGAGAGAAAGAGAGACAAAGAAAAAAAGACAGACAGTGGCCAAGGAGAGAGAGAGAAAGAAAGACAGACATACAGGGGGCCAGAGAGAAACACAGACAGAAAGAAAGACAGACAGACAAGGGCCAGGGGGAGAGACAGACAGAAAGAAAGACAGACAGACAGAAAGAAAACAGCCAAGGGGAGAGAGAGAGAGAGAGACAGAAAGACAGACAGACAACGGCCAAGGAAAGAGACAGAAAGAAAGACAGACAGTCACAGGGGCCAAGGGGAGAGAGAGAGAAAGAAAGCGCTACTGCTGGACACAGGGATCAGACAAGGGATGGTGGTGGACAGCTGAGAAGAGATAGAAAGAAAGACAGACAGCGGCAAAGGAGAGAGAGACGGAAAGAAAGAAAGACAGACAGACACATCTATTCTAGCACCTGTTAATGTAACGGGCTTAAAGACTAGTAGTACATAAGAGGTACTTTCCCCTATTCCTATCAGTCTTCTTTCAGTCTCCAGCATGTGTGAGTGAGCTGTACCCATCTCCCTTGGTAGGGCTGTTGGAATTTGTTTAGGGTTTCTAGTCCTCGTTTTTGGCTGGATTGAGCTTGGGTGGGCCCTGTTAGGGCTCTGTCTGACCTCGGGGGTGTCAAACCCAGTGGGTTTTGTGCTGGGTCCCTCCCCCCATTTCCTCCACCTCCCCCATTTTTTTTAGAGGAACCTCAGCAGTAATCCTTGCCTCCTAATTCAAGCAAGGCATATTACTTTGAGAGCCTGTGGAGTCTATTCTGTGAAAAAAAAAAATACTGAGGTAGTGCCGGTCTGAAGGGTTGCTGTCCCTTCAACTTTTCTGTATTTTACTGTATTTTTTTGCTAACCGGCACTTTTTGTTTAGCTAGGTCGTATATGGAGCAGTGAGCACTTCACAGGGGAAAAAGTGCTCCAGACGCGAGGCACTCGCGGCCAGCCTGAGCAAGCGGTATACAGGCTGGTGCGGTAGTGGAGCTTCGTCGGCAGTGGCTGCAGGTGCACAGAGCTCCCCACCGCTAGTGCCTCACGAGTGGGCTGGAAGCAGTGGGGAAGCCCGGTCTTCCCTCACCGCCCACTGAGGGTTTTTCTCAGCCACCAACGGTAGGGGTACAAAGGATTCCCTTTCTGCTGGTTTGGCTCGGGACTCCCTCTCAGCTGATTTTTTAACAGCTGATGCTGGCTTGCCTGCTTAGCGACTGGGACAGTTCAGGCTTCCCAGCTGCTACAGGCCCTGAAGAGGTTGTTTTTGGTGGGAACTTCGCCATTTTCTCAGTCTGGCCCCTCCATTTTTTTCAACCTCAGGTGACCTTCCCCCAGTATTGGAAGAACAGGGGCAGGTTTCAGCTGGGTCCACTGCTATGGCAGAGTCCCTTGGGACCCCTGGGGGTTTTTTCCCTGATGCAATTTTTTCTTTGTGTAGAGCCTAATTTCAGGAGGCTGGGGGTCCCACGTGCACCCAGGGGGTTTCAGGGGTGTGTGTGTTTCCTCTGCACCCCCTGTGGCTTTGCCTCCCTCATCTCCTTTGGCATTCCCTCTTCCTCCTCCCTCGTCCAAGCACCTGAGGGTGGCTTGAGATGAGGATTGGTGATCTGAGGAACGTGGCGTCCTGGATGAGGATCTGGGCCAATATGAGGAATTCCAGGATCCTCTCGAGGGGATGGCTGCTGGCGGCGGGTTTCCTGTCTTCCAGCGAAGAGGCGACCATAGTGCGCCTTTTTCAGAGGGATGAGCTAACAGACCTGATTCAGCAGGTCTCCTCGGTGCTGTGTTTTGAAGAAGCGCCACAGGAGACTCTGTATGTGGGGGACCCTCTTCTTAGGGGGATCAGTACGGTTTCCCGCTCTTTTCCTATGCATCAGGATATTTGGGATATTGTACTGGCGCAGGCAAATTTGAACAGGACTCTTGCCTCCATCGGCAACCAGTGTAATTTTTGGTAATAGGGACTGATGTGCTCCCATTTTTTCAAACCGAAAATCAACTGTACTGCTGAATTTTGTACCACTCGTAATAGTAACATAACATAGTAACATAGTAGATGATGGCAGATAAAGACCCGAATGGTTCATCCAGTCTGCCCAACCTGATTAAATTTTAAATTTTTTAAATTTTTTCTTCTTAGCTATTTCTGGGCAAGAATCCAAAGCTTTACCCGGTACTGCCGAAATCTTTGTTAAGACTTACTCCAGCCCATCTACACCCTCCCAGCCATTGAAGCCCTCCCCAGCCCATCCTCCACCAAAAGGCCATAAACAGACACAGACCGTGCAAGTCTGCCCAGTACTGGCCTTAGTTCAATATTTAATATTATTTTTTGATTCTAAATCCTCTGTGTTCATCCCACGCTTCTTTGAACTCAGTCACAGTTTTACTCTCCACCACCTCTCTCGGGAGCACATTCCAAGCATCCACTACCCTCTCCGTAAAGTAGAATTTCCTAACATTGCCCCTGAATCTACCACCCCTCAACCTCAAATCTTTTAAAAGTTTTATATAGGCACCTAAGTAAATTATGTTACAGTAGTCAAGGATACTTAATATAGATGACTGGACTAACAAGCAGAACAATACTGCATCAAAATATATCTTAATGGTTCGGAGTTTACTTAGGACCGAGAAACATTTTCTGACTAACAAATCTGTATGTTGCTCCAAAGTAAGGTGCTCATCTAATGTCACTCCCAGAATTTTTATGGAGTGGTCAATAGGATAGTCCAAACCATTCAGATGTATCAGCGTATCTTTAATATTGTCATTGGGATTAGCAAGGAAAAATTTGGGTTTTTCAGAGTTTAGTTTTAATTTGAAATCAATCATCCATAGTTCAGTCTGGTTTAAAATAATAGATATGTGGAGTTTTTTTATCTCAGCTGTCAGACATATAAACGGAATAACTACGGTGATGTCATCAGCATAAATATAAAATCTTAGTTTTAAACTTTGCAACAAGTTTCCCAGTGACGCAAGGTAACTTTGAACCGCCTTTGGGAAAAATTTAGATTCAATTGTAATCCGTATTTTTCTGAGAAACATATGATATTTATTGTAATTCGCTGTATGTCCAGCTTTTTTCTTATTGTAAACCGCCTGAACTGAAGGTTTGGCGGTATATAAGAATAAAATTATTATAATTATAAAGGCGAACCTTGAGGAACTCCACATGGATTTACGATCTTTCTCTAGCATGGTTATAAGGCAGCAGTTCGAAAAGAAAAACTCTCATTATAGAAAAATTATGGCCATCTAGCCTTTGCCTAATAAACTCTCTCTTTTCTCAGATCAAGCCATTGAACACAACCAGGAAAGGCAAAATACCCTGAAGGAGAACCAGAGCAGGACACAAACTCTCAGTAGAGAGATCAACATTCTGAAGGAGGAGAAAACCAAACAGGTATACCTGACTTCTCTCCTCTTTTTAATAGAAAATATTAGGAGAGGACCTCGGAGATCAGCTGTTAGGTCTTGTATAGCATGAACAATAATAGTTGAGCAAACCGGACAGTTTGTGTTACTGTGTCATTAGAAACTGTGCTGACTTATTGACGGTACCATGCTATATTGAGATCAGTGATTGGCCTCGCAAGTCAAATGATGTGGAGGTGGGAGGGGCTTACAACTTCTGAAGTTTAGGGCGCACATTTACTGTGTTTCAGAGGCACTTGGCCCTGGTTAAAGGACTTGTGCTGTAGTGGTTAAGTTGCATAGAATTGGGATACTTCAATTAGCATCCAACAGTCTAAAATCTCTCATCAGCAACTCCTTCCCCTTCATTGCCATTTTATGGATTTCTTTTCACAAATATTTCTTAAATTCTTTTGCATGTACTGGAAACCTTGAGGTCAGTGGTGGTGGTGGTGGTGATTGGGGGGGAGGTTGATAAGCCATTTTAATTTCCTCTTTCTTTAGCACTCTCCAGACCGGTAGAGGTTAATCTTACAAGTGGGTATATATCTCATCATGACCAGCAGGTGGAAACTGAAACAAAACATAAGAACATAAGCAATGCCTCTACTGGGTCAGACCTGAGGTCCATCGTGCCCAGCAGTTCCGGACCTGTGTAGTAATCCTCTATCTATACCCCTCTATCCCCTTCTCAAGCAAGAAATTGTCCAATCCTTTCTTAAACACCATTACCGTACTCTGCCCTATTACGTCCTCTGGCAGTGCATTCCAGGTGTCCACTACACGTTGGGTAAAGAAGAACTTCCTAGCATTCGTTTTGAATCTGTCCCCTTTCAACTTTTCCGAATGCCCTCTTGTTCTCTTATTTTTTGAAAGTTTTAAGAATCTGTCCCTCTCCACTTTCTCTATGCTCTTCATGATCTTGTAAGTTTCTATCATATCCCCTATAAGTCTCCTCTTCTCCAGATAAAAGAGACCCAATTTTTCCAATCTCTCAGCGTATGAAAGGTTTTCCATACCTTTTATCAGACGTGTCGCTCTCCTCTGAACCCTTTCGAGTAACGCCATATCCTTCTTAAAGTACAGCGACCAAAATTGGACGCAGTACTCCAGATGTGGATGTAGTACTCCAGATGTGGACGCACCATCGCCCGATACAACGGTAGGATAACTTCTTTCGTTCTGGTCGCAGTACCCTTCTTGATTATACCAAGCATTCTATTCGCTCTCTTAGCGGCCCCTGCGCACTGTGCCGTCGGCTTCATTGTCATGTCCATCATTACCCCCAAGTCCCTTTCCTGTGTACTCTCATTCAATAATATCCCTCCCATCGTATAGTTGTACTTCAAGTTTCTGCTTCCCATATGTAATACTTTACATTTCTCAACGTTGAACTTCATCTGCCACCTCGTCGCCCATTCCCCTAGCTTGTTCAAGTCCCTTTGCAATTCTTCGCAGTTCTCTATAGTCCGAGTACCACTAAATAGTTTGGTGTCGTCTGCAAATTTTATTATCTCACACTGTGGAATAGTACATAAGAGATACCATCCCCTATTCCTATCAGTCTTCTTTCAGTCTCCAGCAGGTGTGAGTGAGCTGTACAGCTGTTGGAATTTGTTTAGGGCTTTTAGTCCCCGTTTTTGGCCGGATTGAGCTTGGATGGACACTGTTTGAGGATCCATCCGACCTCGAGAGTGTCAAACCCAGCGGGTCTCATGCTGGGTCCCTCCCCCCATTTCCTCCACCTCCCCCCCATTTTTTTAGAGGAGCCTCAGCAGTAAGCCTTGCTCCCCTAATTCAAGCAAAGCATTTTGCTTTGAGAGCCTGTGGAGTCTGTTCTGTAAAAAAATAAAAATCCTGAGGTAGTGCCGGTCTGAAGGGTTGCTTTCCCTTTAATCATGCTGTAAATTACTGTATTTTTTGACTAACCGGCACTTTTATTAATAATAATAAAATAATAATTTATTTTCTTAAATACTGGTTGTGAACCCAACCAGTAGTTCTGGGCGGTTCACAACAGGAGAATACTGAGACATTTCAGCACATGGTACAGTTTCATAGAACACACTATCTACGTACAATCTAAAATTATATAATAAAAGTAATACAATTGTTAAAAACATTCAAGTACAATATTAAAAATTATTAAAACAATTAAAACATACTATGACAATAAGAATAGAAACAGAAGACCTCATTAAAATATATCAAAATTAATATTCCTATTTGTGAAATAAATAGGTCTTTAATGATTTCCCAAATGTGAAGTAAGAATTAGATTGAACAATCGTCGGACTTAGCCAGGAGTTCATCTTCCCAGCTTGATACTCCAAAGTTCTGTCTAAAAAGGTCTTAAAACGACAGGCCTTTGGAGTAGGGAAGATGAACTTTCCAGAATTTCTAGTTTCTTTTGTTGAGTAAGAAAATTTCAGATAGGGGGACAAATATGAGGGAGATAATCCAAAAAGCACCTTATAACAAATGCATCCAAACTTAAAAAGCACTCTGGCCCCAAAAGGCAACCAATGCAACTTGGTATAAAAAGGACTAACATGATCATACTTTTTAAGATTAAAAATCAGGCGAACTGCAGCATTTTGCACCAACCGAAGTCTTAATATAATCTTTTTAGGTAACCCCAAACAGATTATATTACAATAGTCTAAAGTTGATAATATAATAGATTGAGCCAATAACTGAAAAGATTCGCTGTCAAAAAACTTTTTAATGGCTCTTAATTTCCATAAAAGCGCATAACTTTTTTTAATTAATAAATCTGTATGTTTCCTAAAAGTTAATGTGCGATCCAAAGTAACCCCCAGAATTTTCAAATTAGACACTATCTCGAAATTTTGGCCCTTCAGTTGGATACTTTTTTCTTGAATTTTCTCATTAGGGCTTGCCAATAAAAACCTTGGTTTTTTTTCAGGATTAAGCATCAACCTAATCTGTAACATCCATAATTCTACCTTTTCTAAGATTATAGAAATTTGAGTAATCAATTCATTTGAGATGTTCTTACAAGGTAGCAATATAGAGATGTCTTCTGCATAAATGTAAAACATTACTTCTAGACTTTGGAGTAAATGCGCCAGGGACACTAAATAGATATTAAACAATGTTGGGGATAAAGGAAAGCCCTGCCGTACTCCGCATGAGTTCCTCCAAGAGGGAGAATATTTCTCATCGGAAAACACTTTATATGTTCTTTGTTCTAAGAACCCTCTGAACCAATTTTGTACCTTACCACTGATCCTGATTGAGTCCAAGCAGTTTAACACTAAGTCGAAAGCACTGCTTAGATCCAATTGCAGGATCAGGGCACTTGTACCAGTACTGAACAGAATGGTGAGTTGATTTAACAGTGATGTTATTACTGATTCTTAACTGTGTCCAAAACAAAACTAGATTGATTTTCATGTAGGATATTATATTTCTCTAAATAATTCACCAATTCGGCATTCACCGGTCCCTCCATTAGTTTTTCAAATAATGGGATACTTGCAACTGGCCTATAGTTTTTTCGTTAGCAAGTGACTCCTTCTGTTTTTTTACTATAGGGGTTATTATTATTTTTCCTAGGTTTTTTTCAAATTGTCCGGACTGTAATTGAAAAGTAATCCATTTGTAGAGATGTGCTCTAAAGGTAGGCGATCTTCAATGGCCTGACTTATTTAAATGTCCAGATGAATATTTCTCAATAGATATACATGCACAAATATCTTCTATATATCAGTGCTCCAACCTGGACCATATATGCTTATATATTTTCTAAAGGAAGCCGCAGCCCCACCACTCCACTGCAAAAGTACTACCTTACTGCGAGAAGCTTTATGTGGCGCCTCATCATTGGCCGTCCTTGTTTTGTATTGCTTAGTTGTACCATATAATAGCTTTAAATAAATATTTGCATGTTTCAATAAATATAAATGCTGCAATAAAGTGCTTGTGCTTTTGTTTGTATATTACATTACATTACATTACATTAGGGATTTCTATTCCGCCTGTGCCTTGCGGTTCTAGGCGGATTACAATAGAGAAAATATCTGGGCATTTCCAGTAGAATTACATTACAGGATAAGAGTAAGTTACAGGAACCGTAAAGAATTATGATACTTCAATTTCACGGAAGATAATACATATCACAGAAGATAATACATATCACAGAAGATAATACATATCACAGAAGATAATACATATCACAGAAGATAATACATATCACAGAAGATAATATATATCACCGTAGATAATACATATCACAGAAGATAATACATATCAACTGAAACAAGTTAAGTCAGGTGGGGTGTAAAAGAGATACAGTAATTCTAGATCACAGACAAAGAGATACTATAGGTGGGTGTTTCCAAAGGCGTTGATTGGGAACTCATTGGATGGTGGTTTGAGTGATGGGAGATATTTTTTGAACAGTAGTGTTTTTATTTCTTTACGGAACTCTTTTATGTCTGTTGTTTTGGTCAGTAGTTTTGAGATGTCAGAGTCAATTTTAGCTGCCTTATATTTTAGCTTTATATTGTTGAGCTTGATTCACAGCCAAAACTCAGGAGTCTGACCCAACATGTTTCGCATATAATGCTTTATCAAGGGTCCCATGAGTGTGCTGTCGTCATCCGACTTCAAAAGTATGAGAGAAAGATGATGAGGAGCCACATAAAGCTTCTCGCAGTAAGGTAGTACTTTTGCGGTGGAGTGGTGGGGCTGAGGCTTCCTTTAGAAAATATATAAGCATATATGGTCCAGGTTGGAGCACTGATATATAGAAGATATTTGTGCATGTATAATACTAAAGGTACCGTGTTTCCCCGATGATAAGACAGGGCCATCAAATAAGACAGCCCCCCCTTTTTAGAAAAAATTGTAAAATAAGGCACCCCCCCCGCAAATAAGCCACCCACTGATACCTGCGCTTACCCGAATCGGGTGGTACGGTGGGTGACTCCGTGTGGTCCCTCCGTCTACCGCGGGGGTCGGCAACCCGCGGCTCCAGAGCCGCATGCGGCTCTTTTCCACCTTTGCCGTGGCTCCGGTAGTGTGTCACGCAGGCGTGCATCTTACAAGTCCGGCGTCGCGGCGGGAAATAGCCATGCTGAGTGAGCTCAGCACTACACAGATGAAAGCCTTGCTTGCTGATTGGTCCGGCGGCTTTCATCTGTGTAGTGCTGAGCTCACTCAGCATGGCTATTTCCCGCCGCGACGCCAGACTTGTAAGATGCACGCCTGAAAAAGAAATCATCCTGGCCGGGGTCGGTGTCATGCTCCGGAGATCTACAGCCTTCCTATCTCCCTCTCCCTTCTACCTGCTTCCGGCCACATCCCCTGCTTCGCGGCTCTCTTCGGCAACTCAGCAGCAGCGATCGACACAAGCTTCTGACGTCGGGGCCTACCCTCTGCGAGTCCCGCTTGTTTCAACTTCCTTTTTCCACAAAGGCGGGACTCGTAGAGGGAAGGCCTCGATGTCGGTAGCTTGTCTTGATCACCGCTGCTGACAAATTGCTGAAGAGAGCCACGGAGCAGGGGGGTGTTGCCAGGTGCAGGTAGAAGGGAGAGAGCCAGATGCAGGACTCGTGGGTGAGGGAGCAGAAGAGAGAGAGAAAGGATAGAGATACAGAGGGGACATGAAAGGGTAAATAAGGCATCCCCCCGAAAATAAGCCCTAGAGCATATTTTGGCCTTCCAAAAAAAATAAGACAGTGTCTTACCATCGGGGAAACACGGTAGGCGAGGCATTCATCAATACGTTCCTTGGACATATATCTAAACAACGATATTTTTTCTAGCTAGATCACATATGGACCAATTGAGCACTTCTCAGAGGAAGTAGTGCACAATTTGTTCCAGACGTGAGGCACTCGCAGCAGACCTGAAAACAGCTGTACGGGCTGGTGCAGTTGTGGAGCTCCATCGGCAACGGCTGCAGGCATCTATGGCTCCCCGGTCTTAGTGCCTCGTGAGTCGGCAGAGAGCAGTGGGGAAGCCCGGTCTTCCCCCACTGCCCCCGGAAGGATTCCTTCTCAGCTGATTTTTGTTAACAGCTGATGCCGGGTTGCCCGCTTTAGCGGCTGGGTTAGTTCAGGCTTTGCAGCCGCTACAGGCCCTAAAGGGGTTATTTTTGGTGGGAACTTTGCCGTTTAACAGACAGGCCCCTCCATTTTGTCTGTAACCTCAGGTGACTTTCCTCCTGTATTGGAAAACAGGAGTAGGTTTCAGCTGGGTCCCCTGCTGTGGCAAGGAGTCCCATAGGACCCCCAGGGGTTTTTTCCCTGATGCAATTTTTTCTTTGTGCAGAGCCTATTTTCAGGCAGTTGGGGGTTCCACGTGCGCCCGAGGGGTTTCGGGGGGATGTTTCCTTCCACACCCCCTGTGGCTTTGCCTCCCTCTTCTCCTTTGGCGTCCCCTCTTCCACCTCCCTCATCCAAATGTCCGCGGGCAGCTTGGATTGCGGATTGGTGGTCAGAGGAGTGTGTTGGCCTGGATCTGGACTCTTGAGGAATTCCAGGATCCCCTCAAGAGGACGGCCGCTGGTAGCGGGGCGGTAGGTTTCCCACCTTCTGGCGAAGAGGCGTCCATGGTATGCCTTTTTCAGAGAGATGAGCTACCAGATCTGATTCAGCAGGTCTCATTGATGCTGCGTTTTGAAGAAGCACTGCTGGAGGCCCCGCTAGTGGGGGACCCTCTTCTTAGGGGGATCTGTACTGTTTCCCGCTCTTTTCCTATGCATCAGGATATTCGGGATATTGTACTGGCGCAGTGGAATACGCTGGAGGTGCTGTTTTGGTTAGCATGTGCCATGGCTCATTTGTATCCCATCCAGGAGTGGATAGGACTACTTTAATGTCACCAGTGGTGACGCGGTGGTCTCGGCGATTTCTAAGCGACATACTGTGCCTGTTGAGGATGGTTCTGCCTTATGAGACTCTGAGGAGAGTAAGTTAGAGACCATTCTTAAGCAGAATTTTGATGTCTCTGCCTTGGGGGTCCAGGCGGCTATTTGTGGGGAGTTAGTGGCTCTCACCGTGTTTCAGTGGGTCAAGTGTGTCCTAGATCGTGAGTCTGATGACTGGTCCTTAGTGGATCAGGAGGTGGCAAAGATTGAGATGGCTGCTCTCTATGACTTGGTGCGGACGTCGGCTAAGTCTATGGCTTTGGAGTGGCAGTGCGACGTACCTTGTGGCTTCGCGCTTGGTCAGCAGATGCCGCGTCCAAAACTAAGCTTACCAAATTTCCCTTTCGGGGGTCTTTTTTGTTTGGAGAGGATTTAGATAAGTTGGTTCAGACTCTGACGGACTCTAAGGTGCCCCACCTGTCTGAGAACCGTGCCCGCCCGGCGTCTGCGGGAGTTCCGCAAGTATCGCCCTAGGCATGGGCTTCCAGGCTTCGGGGTTTTCCTGGGGTCGGTTTTATCAGCACTTGCAGTCCTTTCGGGCGGCCCATCAGGGAGCTGGGAATCCCTACGCCAGTTCCCCCGCTGCCTGTCCTGCACAATGACTCATTGCCGGCGCCCCCTTTGGTTCCGGTGGGTGCCCGGCTGCGCAATTTTTTTCCTACGTGGGCCGAAATCATGTTCAATCAGTGGATCTTGCAGGTGGTGCAGGATGTTATGCTCTGGAGTTTGCTTGCTCTCTGCCAAATCATTTTCTAGCCTCTCCGTGTCAGATGGCATGAAAGATGCAGGCCTTTCACCAGACTTTTCAGCACTTGCTAGATCTCAAAGGAGTTGTTCCAATGCCCCCTCAGGAGTGTGGTACTGGCAGGTACTCCATTTACTTTGTGGTGCCCAAGGAGGAAGGGACCTTTCGGCCCAACCTAAATTTAAAAGGGGTCAACAGGGCTCTCAGAATTCCCTCTTTTTGCATGGAAACACTGTGGTATGTCATTCTGGTGGTTCAGCCTGGGGAGTTCCTGACTTCTCTTGATCTGATGGAGGCCTACTTGCATGTTCTCATTTGGGCTTCCCATGTTTCAAATTTATTATAAAATTTGATTAATCGCCTATTCCGAATTCTAAGCGATGTACAAATTGATAAAAATTACAAAGTTGAGGAAGACAAACATAACTGACAAGTGCTAAACCTACTAATACATATTAATAAGTCAACTTGCACATACAATCAAAAACACAAGGAAAACTGGGAATGAAATACAATCTGGTTATAAAGAAAACAATTAGGGTTAAAAACAATAGGAAAGGGAAATGAAAACTATTAAAAAAATCCAAAATGGATTAAGAGCCATAAGCAATTCATTTAATCATTGAATGCATCTTTAAAAAGAAGACTCTTGAGTTTGCTCTTAAATTTTTCAAAATTCTTTTCCTCTCTTAGATAATTTGGAAGAGCATTCCAGGATTGAGGAGCCATGACTGAAAAAATAGACTGCCGCCGCGTGTTGATAATTTTTAGGGAGGGGATGACCAATAAATGTTGGTCATTTGACCTCAATAATCTAGATGAAGTATAAGGAATTAAAACTTTATAAATAAATGCTGGGGTTTTAAATGTCAAAGACTTAAAAGTGAGCAGGCATAATTTGTACATTATACAATGAGCAACTGGAAGCCAATGTGCTTTTTTAAGTAAGGGTATGACATGATCAAATTTTTTAGCTTTCATAATAAGTTTGATTGAGGCATTCTGGATAATTTGCAGACGTCTGATTTCCTTTTGAGCCAATCCTTTGAACAGGGCATTACAGTAGTCAATTTTAGAAATAATCAAAGAATGAACATAAGAATTTGGATACTGAACGAATTTGACGGAGTCTAAAAAAAGTTTATTTGACAACATGACTGATATGGTCATGATAAGATAATTTATCATCAAAGATAATCCCAAGAATCCTAATTCTGTGAATCAACTTCAAGGAGATGCCCTTAATAGTAATTGGGAAGGAAAGTTTATGACAATCTTTCCAAGGGAACAGCATGATATGTGTTTTATTAATATTAAAGGGCTAATCTATTTGTATCAAGCCATTGATGAATTTGTTCAAGTTTTCCATTTATAGCTGATATTTCACAAGAACTATTGGGGTCAAGAGGATATAATAGCTGTATGTCGTCTGCATATGCAAATACGGAGAAGCCAATAGACTGACAGAGTGTCATAAGGGGCGCAAGGAAGATATTGAATAGAACCCTGCGGAATGCCATAAGTTGCAGAAAAGCTTTCTGAAGTTGAATTGTTAAAGAAGACAGTAGAAGAACGATTATCAAAGTAAGATTTAAACCAAAGCAAGACCTGGTCTGTAATGCCAATGGATTTTAGTCTATTTAGTAAGAGATTGTGGTCAATAGTATCAAAAGCTGATGAAAGGTCAATTGAAATCAGAAGAACAGATGTGTGATGATCTAGATGGTAGAGTATAGAAGTTGTCATGCCAATTAGTGAATGTTCAGTGGAATGATATTGTCTAAAACCTGTTTGATTTGAGTGTAAGACATTCGTTTTTTTCTACAAATTCTGATATTTGATTAAATACAATCTTTTCTGTCAATTTTGCCAAATAAGGGATATTTGCAGTTGGCCTATAGTTTGATTTTTCTTCTGGACTGATTTTATGATCTTTCATGATGGGACGAATGATTGCTTTTTTCCATGCTAAAGGCATGACACTTTGTTGCAGACTTTCATTAATTAAGGTAAGTATTGGAGGACCAAATATTGCAAAATATCTCTTAAGAAGAAAGGGAGGGATTGATTCGAATTGCGTTCCTTTGGTATTGATAGTTTTAATAAGGGATTATAGTTCTCTGAGATTAGGAAGATTGAACTGTGAACATTTCGAAGATAGTGATAGTCTTGGCTCCAAGTGTTCCAGAACAGGAGTAGGATCTTGTTTCATTATTAAATTATTCCTTATGTTGTTAATCTTCTCTATAAAACAGGTTGCAAGTTCTTGTGCTGTAGGTAAAGAATTGTAGATTTGAACTTGTTTTTTAGAAGTAGGAGTAACTGATTTTAGAATAGCATAAAGCATGGAAACATTTTTGGCTTTTAGAATTTGATTTGAATAATATTTCATTTTTGCTTGGTTTATTTTTTCTTTATACATATTGGAGTGGTCTTTAAATTTTTCGTAGTTTGATTGACTCTTAATTTTCCTCCAGCTTCGTTCAAGTGATCGAAGTTGTTTTTTGATTAGACTTAGTTCTGCTGTAAACCATGGATTTTTCGTGCAGAGATAAATTTTATTTGAATCTGAGCTAATTTGTCTAGTAGAAGCTTAGTGGAAGCATTCCATTGGGATAGAAGATCTAAAGAATGAGTTTTTAAATCCAAGAGATTTGGATTAAAATTTGCTGCAATTGAATCTGCTGATAAATTATTAAAGTCTCTATAGTTACTGGTTTGGTGAGTTGTAGCTATTTTAGTAAAAGAGGCTGAGTAATTTATTGATACTAGAAAGTGATCTGACCAAGGCACTGGTTGACAAGAACCTAATTGATAGTTGGCGTTAGTAAAGAGAGAAGTTATGACCATGTCAATGGTATGGCCTGCTTGATGAGTTGGAACTGTTTGAAGTGGATATAAATCTAGGTGATCAAGATGGGAGAGAATATCTTTAGTGTAATTATTATTGAGATCTTCAAAATGAATATTAAAATCTCCTAAGATCAAGGGATTAGTAGAAGAGGATCCAAAATCAAACAGAAGTGATTGTAAATGTGAGAGATTTTCACAGTTAATAGGCGGTGGAAGGTAGATAAGAAGTGCATCTAATTTTGGTTTAGTCCGTAGAGTAAATTGTAGGAATTCAGTTGGTGAATTTGTTGAGGAGTATTCTAAACCTATTGCTAGAGGATCAGCGCTTCTTTCGCTTTTCGATCTTGGGTCAGCACTATCAGTTCTGTGCGCCTCCCTTTGGTCTGGCCATGGCTCCCTGGACGTTCACCAAGGTTTTGGTGGTCGTCGCAGCAGCCTTGCGGTCAGAGGGCATTCTGGTGCATCCCTACCTAGACGACTGGTTGATTAGGGCAAAGTCGTTGCAGGAGAGTGTCGGGTGCAGGCTAGATATGTTTTCTTTTGTCTGCACTGTCATGTCCTGGCATGCAGAGGCAAGAGACAGATTCCAAAAAATCATTAGACATGTCTAGGACAAAGAAAAATGCACATTTTGGGTTAAATTTCACAGTAATTTCAGAGTAAGAGGCTGCCACTGCTGCCACTGGTGCCACTGGTACCACATAGAAACATAGAAAACATAGAAACATAGAAAAATGATGGCAGAAAAGGGCCATAGCCCATTAAGTCTGCCCACTCTACTGACCCACCCCCCTAATTCTACCCTCCTAGAGATCCCTGCCCTAATGACCCATCCCTTAACCCATCCCTCCCCTAATGACTCATCTCCTTAACCCTGCCCTCTTAGCGATCCCACCTGGGCATCCCATTTACTCTTAAAATCAGGAACGCCGCTGGCCTCGATTACCTGCACCGGAAGTTCATTCCAATGAGCAACCACTCTTTCAGTGAAGGAATACTTCCTGGTGTCGCCATGAAATCTCCCGCCCCTAAGTTTTAGCAGATGCTCTCTTGTAGCCGAGGGTCCTTTGAGAAAGAAGATATCATCTTCCACTTCGATGCGACCGGTGATATATTTAAAAGTCTCAATCATGTCTCCTCTCTCCCTACATTCTTCGAGAGAGTATAGTCACAATATATTCAGCCTCTCCTCGTATGCGAGATCCCTGAGCCCCGAGACCATCCTGGTGGCCATCCGTTGAACCGACTCGATTCTCAGCACATCTTTACGGTAATGTGGCCTCCAGAATTGTACACAGTATTCCAGATGAGGTCTCACCATGGCTCTGTACAGATTTTGAAACCTTATTTAGGGCCCGAGAGTCTATAGTGAGCCTACTGGAGCCCCCTGATTTAGCAAATGACCAAGCTGGAGAGCCACATGCTGAAGAGATAGGTCCACTCAGACCCCTCTCCTCCATCTTAGGCACCAGTTCTGTTTCTGGAGGAAGTACTGGGTGCTGTGTTTGTGGTTGAGGACCTTCATCCTCTAACAAAATTTCTGTGTACCTTTTCCCACAATCTAACTTCTCTTTGCCCAAACTGAAACATCTGCAGCCTCTGAGTGAGTTACACTACGATCATGCTGCTGCACTGGCATGCGTGTCTAACTGCACAGCAATACCCTTATGAACCAAAGTTTTAGAAGCATTTGGAATTCCGGTACCCTGCCATAATGCAAGACCAGCCACCTCAACTATTTCTTTGCCTGTATTCTCACTCGAGCTGGCAATAGTTTCTACGATGTCTTTGATTTGTTCCTTTTCTACAGGGATAGACACACACTTTGAAGCTGTGTCATTTATACCCTGAATCTCGTACATTTCCACATTTTTCTGATCTCCAGTTGGAAGCGTTCTATTTGTAAAACTGATTCCAACCCCTGTATCAATCAAAGTTAATTTATCCAGACCCTCTATGGTAGTATTAACGTTGGGGCAGCCGCAAGTGTCCAATATCAAAGGTATCACATACCTCCAGTTGAATTCTGAGTCTGACTTCTTTTCCTTATCCGCTGCGTCTCCAGAAGTGAGTCCACAGATAAGTAAAGGCTTGAGTCACCTTGGTATTCGAACACAGAGAGTCAGGACAGCCCTATGCCCTAGTGCTGTTTATCCTGGCTGTCAAATCACTCTTTCTTTGTCCAGTTCTAACTGCATTGTATGTCTATCCTGTTCCCATTTAATTTTCTCTTTTTCTAATGCTTCTGTCTGTGCTCTGAGCTCATAGAAAGGAATGTAAGTGGAGAAATTTCTGTAATTACCTCTGCCATGCCCTCTATTTCCTGTGTGTGTGGTTCCTTTGTATTGGGAAGATCCCTCCGCATGCCACTTTCTAGCTTCTGATACTGAAATAATTTGAGCTGGCTAGGTCTTCCATACAGACCCAATCCAGAGCAGTAAAGTGTCAAAAGGGGTTGCTTTAGGGTCCTCAGAAAACAACAGAAGGTGTTTAGTAATCTCAGGGAATAATAATTCTTTTTTTTTTTGTAAATCTTATTCATTTTTACAACTTACAACAAGTGCATCAGTAAATGACATTTGAACTTGGATACATCACTTGATTTTCTAGTATAATCAACTTAAATTAATGAAATTTAATCCCCTCCCACCCACCCCTTCCATAACTTATGTAATCTCATATATCATATAATGAAATCTTTCCTTCCAATCTAAACATTTAATGAAATATCTAAAAACTACCCCCAACCCCCTCATTTGCAATTGTACTATTAAGGGAAAATTGTTATCTATTCATCACAATATTCTGTTAATGGACCCCAAACATCTTGAAATTTACTAAAATTCCCTTTCTGTGTGGCTATTGTTCTTTCCATTTTATATATATATGACACAATGATTTCCACTAGAAACTATAATTTAATCTACTCCAATTTTTCCAGTTACAGTGGTGCCTCGCATAACGGCCGCCTCGCACAGCGAACGCTGCGCACAACGAACTTCTTGTCTTGATTCGTACAACGGACTTCGTTTCACACAACGAAGTCGCCCGAGCTGCATCGCAAACCTCCCCCCGCCGCCACCGCATATTGTTAAACCTCCCCCCGCCGCCACCGCATATTTTTAAACCTCCCCCCCGCCGCCACCGCATATTGTTAAACCTCCCCCCGCCGCCACCGCATATTTTTAAACCTCCCCCCGCCGCCTGGGCCTGCGCTGATCTCTGAATGGCTGCAGTCAGCTCTCGCGGGACTCACAAGAACTAACTGCAGCCAGCTCTCGCGGGACTCACAAGAACTAACTGCAGCCATTCGGAGATCGGCATGGGCCCACACAGGCGTGCAGAGGAATTGCTCCTGATCTCTGCGCTTCTGGCCTGTACGCCACTGGCTGGGAAAGATGGGAGGAATTAAAAAAGGTACTGGGGAGTATGTGGGGGGTGATTATAATACACAGCAAGGATCAACAAAACCCCTGTCTCCCCTCCCCTTCACATATATCCCCTCTATATCATGCTAACAGCTCTAACAAGATAAATTTATCTTTTTTTATGTCATCTTAGCATATTTTATGCTACAGAACGAATTATTTTTTTTTACATGTATTGTTATGGGAAAACGCGTTTCACATAACGAACTTTTCGCATAACAAACTTGCTCCTGGAACGAATTAAGTTCGTTGTGTGAGGCACCACTGTAAATGTAATATGTTGTATGGCAACTCCAGTCATAATAAGTAAAAGCTTATTATTTTTGGAAGATATTTGACTCTTTGCTCTCATTGACATGCCAAATAATATAGTATCATATGATAATGCCACCGGATTTTCTAACAAACAGTTTATTTGGCCCCATATTGATTTCCAAAAAACCAAAATGAATGGACAATAGAATAATAAATGATCTAAAGTCCCTGCTTCGAGATGACAATGCCAGCATCTATTAGACTTAAGGCTATCTAATTTTTGTAAACAAACAGGGGTCCAGAAAGCTCTATACAACAGAAAAAAACAATAATAATAATAAGGGGATAATAATTCTAATAGAAATTCTTTATGCTCTCTCTGACCATAATCTGCTGAACTGGGTCAGTGTTCATGCTCTTTAAGTACAGAATGTATTACCCACACCCTATATGCAAACTGCTCTAGTATATCAGTTGGCAGGGGTGAAAGAGTTCTAAGTACTTGCAAGGAGGTGCATCGAAATAGTTGTTCAATGCCCATCTTTACAAACTGGTGTGGGTGAATGAGAAGATCCAAATTTATAATAGTGTGGACCCAGGGCCAAGTGCATAAGCTTATCTAAATCTGCATTGTTCCTTTTGTATTTCCTTAGACCCCAGTGAATCAGTATGTCAGTAGCCCATTTGCACCATTCATTTATGTTAAAAGGCATAGAGCCCACTTTCTCCACTATTCTTTCAATGTCACTATCTTTCATATGTCCCTGCAGCACTACTGTTACTGGTGCTGTGTCACTTATAGGGGTACTATTGGTATTGCTCTGGCATGGCAGTGAATTTTCCTCACTTTCGTTTGTCTGTTCTTCCTCCTGTTCTGCATCTGCAGCTAGTTTACCTTTTCTCTGGCCTGCTACAAAAACTGTGTTCTGTTTCTCTATAAATTGACTACTTGGTTATATGGTGAAGGTGGCACAGGTGCCGAAGGCAAAATCTGTGAGGAGACAGCATTAACCTGTCCCTTTCAGGCACATTTGGACTTTAAATACTTTAACTGTGCCTTAGCCTCTTCTAATTGTTCATTTACAGCTAAAAAGGAATTTGTAGCTTGAACTATTTGGGTTCTTAGCATGGATATATTAATTTGTGTCTCATCTAAGTCTTTGGACAACTGATGGCACTGAGTGTTCAAGTCAGTATTTTCTTGTCTTATGCTAATAATTCCTCTACATAGGCCTTGGATGAAAAGGCACTTTTGTTTATTTGTTTTCTTTTTAAACTCCTGAGAATGATTAACCATTTTTTTTCTGAATATCGTACCATGTGTGTTTTAGAAAATTCCCCTCATATGGGCCACCCTTCCTGTCAAAATATTTCTGTACAATATCTGTGAGTTCTTGAAAATCAAAAGGGTTCATATTTGAGGCTGCAGAAGTCTGTCTGGTTCGTGGGCCTTGCTCATATATTTATATGGCCTTCTAAATGTCCCTGTCTGTGTGTAGCCTTTGAGATTGAAATGCTCCCACTTATGAAGGAGGGAGACTTTAGTAATAGGTAGAAAAATGAGGTAAAGCATGTTAGGTAAGAGTCACCAGCATACTTGCCCACACTTTAAATGCAAAGGTTACTACCTGAAATTTATAGGCAGTAGTTTAGCAGGAAAAAATATAAGAAATTTGTTAAAAGAACAGAGATGCCAGCTGCCAGTTCCAGCCTAATCTGTACTGGTCCTTCACCAGGGAGGAGACTGGCAAGAAATAGAATCAAAAGCACAAAGTAGTAAAAAAACAAAACAAACGTATGTTAGAACAAAGGTGCCAGCTGCTAATTCCAGCCCAGCCTGCCCTGGTCCTTTACCAGGGCAGAGGCTGACCAGAAATAGAATTAAAAGCATGAAGTAAAAAAAATAAAAGTTATTAGTACAGATGTGACGTGTCTTAATTGAGTGACTGTTTTAACATTGGAACATGCTTTTCTTCAGAGCAGCTCAAATATTAAACCAAATTTTGTTACATGTAACACACTCCGGCAAGCCTATAATAGCAAATCATAAAATGTAAACTGGCACAGGTAAAACTACAAAGCCTTTTGATAGTAAAATCCTATCTCACTCGGTCTATACTCAATCATCAATCAAAACTGCACAAGGACTTTTGAGTGTAAAATACCATCCCTCACCTTGTCTATTGATCATATAATACTGATTGTACCAGAAAAAATGAAATTCTACTTACCCAGCTGAAAATGTTCTTGAGGAACCGAGATGAACCCCCAAAATGTAAGATTTTGGAGGGGTAAGTTTGAAGCGGCCTTACAATCCACCAGGTCCCGGTTTCGATACCCTCGTTGAAGATTCAGTAGGAAGTAAAATTACTGACAAAGATCGCTAAGAGTGCTTGCAAAAAGAATATATATATTGTGCAGAAGAAATAAGCTTAATATTACAGAAAAGCAGAATTTTATAAAGATACATCAAGCATTACAATTAATGAGAGAGAAAAGACATTTTACCTGCCTTACAGATTCCAGAGGAAAGAGAGAGAGGGGGGAGGGGTGATGTTCCAGACAGAGAAGAGAGGGGGTGTTGCAGAGAGGGTTTTTTTATAGGTTGGAGTCTTATTCTAAACATAGAAACTATTATATGACCCAGTAAACTGTTTGAAACAATGGTGAATAAGGTGAGTGGAGTGTGATAGATTGGAGAAGAAAAGAGGGAGAATTTCCAGTATCTCTCTGAATGGTTTCTGATTAACCTATCTGTGTTAGATCATGCATTTGGGTTTGTATATCTTAAGCTGTCCATCTTAAGCACCAGACATTAACACATCTTAGCTGTCTTTAGCACCTCTTCGCTTTACCAAGGTCCTTTGTTACCTTTAAGCACTGATGTAATTTAGGCTGTCTGTGGCAATCTGGGCTGTCTGCACTGACATACCCTAAGGTCAGACATGAATGATATGATCTCCCATAGATCTTTGCTGACATTGGTAAGGCCAGGAAGTTAAGGCAGGGCTGACAGAGAGCACCCGGGTTACGGCTCGGGTGGTGGAGTTTCTCCAGTTGCTGGGCTGGGTGGTCAACCTTTCCAAGAGTCGGTTGGCCCCATCTCAGCATCTGGAGTACTGTGGGATTCTGTTCAACAGCTCTTTGGGGAAGGTCTTGCTTCCAGAGGCCCGGGTAAGCAAATTGCAATTGCAGAGTTGCCTTATGGTGTCCCGGTGTCCTTGGGCGCAGGATTTCCTCCAAGTCTTGGGGTCAATTGCAGCTTCCCTAGATGTAGAGAGGTGGGCGCGGGTCCACATGCGTTCTCTTCAGTTTGCTCTGCTCTGGAGGTGGTCGCCCCAGAGGCACAATTTGGATCTCCCTGTTCCTCTGCGAGGCTTGGTGCACTGCAGTCTTTGTTGGTGGCTCCAGACATCTCATCTTGTTCAGGGAACGAGGCTGGATCAACCACAGTGGATGGTGCTTCTCACGGATGCTAGTCTCCTCAATTGGGGAGTTCAGTGTCTAGGTCACTCAGCTCAGGGCACCTGGTCCACAGAGGAGATGTGGTCAATCAATGTGTTGGAGACCAGAGCCGTCCATCTGGCGCTGTTAGCTTTCCGCTCTTGCTTGTCGGACAAATCAGTCAGAGTTTGGTCGGACAATGCCATGGCGGTGGCTTACGTCAATCGTCAGGGAGGCACCAAGAGCACTCAAGTAGCGCAGGATGGGCAGGACATCTCGACCTCACACATAGCTGGAGTGGAGAATGTTCAGGCGGACTTCCTCATCGTCACGTTCTAGATCCCGGAGAGTGGTGTCTAAGCCCTGTGGCCTTTCAGTTGATAGTGCAGTCTTGGGGTCGGACCCTGATGGACCTGATGGCCATGAATGTCGACGCCAAAATGCTCTGCTTCTTCAGTCATCACAGAGACTGGCCAAGGGCCTGGATGCTCTGGTTCAACCATGGCCAATGGAGGGGCTGTTGTATGTGTTCCTTCCATGGTCATTAGTGGGCAGAGGAGTTCTCTGCATCATTCGTCATCCGGGTCTCATAGTTCTGGTGGCTCCGGATTGGCCTAGATGTCCGTGGTACACAGATCTGATGAGGCATATGGTGGCGGATCTTCTTCCTCTGCCTCTCTTGGACGACCTTCTGACACAGGGTCCCATTCCAGTGTTCGATCTGGGTCCCTTCTGTATTACGGCTTTGGCTCTTGAGAGGGGTCGCCTAGGTAAGAAGGGGTATTCAGATACAGTGATCGACTCTCTTGGAGTCCCGGAGGCTTTCCACCTCTCGGGCTTATGTGAGGGTTTGGTGTCTATTTGAGGAGTGGTGTGCTGCGCATGGAGTGGTCTCTTTTTGCGCTTCCCTGCCTAACATCTTAGAGTTTTTGCAGGATAGCCTAGATAGGGGACTGGCTTGGTCTTCTCTCTGGTTTCAGCTTGCAGCTTTGTCAGCCTTTCAGGGGTTGTGGAAAGGTCAGTGTTTTTCTGCCATTCCTGATGTGATTCGCTTCTTGCGGGCAGCCAAATTGCTCAAGCCTCCCATACAACCCTCTGTTCCATCTTGGAATCTGAATCTGGTTCTGTCCATTCTGGTGTGACCTCCTTTTGAACCATTGGGCGACTGCTCTTTGAAGGACCTTACTCTTAAAGCGGTCTTTTTGGTGGCCCTTACTTCAGCTAGACGTGTTTCTCAGCTGTAGGCTTTCTCTTGTAGGGCTCCCTTCTTGGAGTTTTCTAGGGAGCGGGTTGTCTTGAGGCCTGTTCCTTCCTTTCTGCCAAAGGTGGTTTCTCCTTTTCATTTCAATCAGGCAGTGATCCTCCCGGTGTTGGGTAGTTGGGAGGGATCTTCTCAGCAGAAGCAGTTGCACCAGTTGGCTGTCGGTCAGATCATCTTTTTGTCCTTCTAGCGGGTCCTCGTCGGGGGGATGGCATTTCTAAGGCTACTATGGCGCGCTGGATCAAGGAGACTATTGCTTCCACTTATCTTCTGAAGAAGAAGTCTGTTCCAGAATTTCTCAAAGCTCATTGCATTAGGGGTCAGGCAGCTTCTTGGACTGAGTCTTCGCTTGTGCCTCCAATAGACATTTGTAAGGCTGCGGTTTAGTCTTCTTTCCATTCATTTGTCAGACACTACCGGATAGACGTTCAGGCGCGTCGGGAAGCGGTGTTCAGTGAGCGGGTTCTGGTTTCGGCCCTTCGGGCGTCCAACCTAAGATGGGGACTGCTTTAGTACGTCCCACTTGTAAGATTAACTTCTACTGGTTTGGAGAGTGGTAAAGAAGGAGAAATTAGATTCTTACCTGCTAATTTATTTTCTTTTAGCTTCTCTAGACCGGTAGAGATCTCCACCATGTCTATTGTCATGTTGTTGTGGCTGTTGCGCGGCAGTTTTTGTTTATTGCTGCCGGTTCTAGTATTTTTCTAGGGCCAGGGAGAATTGAAGAACAGTGGCTGTGGCTTGGCTGGCTTAGCTGGCGAGCTGTGGGGACATTTTCTTTCTGGTAATTCTCCTCTGCATTTTCCAACAGCATTTGGGTATGTTAGTTATTACTCCTGTTTGGAGTATTGTTTATTTCTGTTTCCAGTTCTTAGTTCTGCTTGGCTATTCGGCAGACTGATAGGAATAGGGCAAGGTATCTCTTATGTACTATTCCACAGTTTTGTTTCAGTCTCCACCTGCTGGTCATGATGAGATATATACCCACTTGTAAGATTAACCTCTACTGATCTGGATAAGCTAAAAGAAAGTAAATTAGCAGGTAAGAATCTAATTTCTCTTTCCTTCTGTATACTTCCTGCTTTAAATGTAGTTTTTCTGCCTCCCTTTTCCTTCCTGAATAGATAAAAGCCTAATAGTCATCTCCCAGTCATGAAATTTGTCAAACCATGTCTGTGTGTTAGCATCAATATCATCAGGTGTTTTATCATTCCCAGAGACCAGATTCAGGTATCATAAGTGTTATATTATTTACAGTTCCTGGATTTGATGAGCAATATCGATAAGCAAAGGAATGAAATGTACCGCAATAGCAGGTCAGTAACGTGTAGCGAACTAGTTTATAAGTGTTAAAAGTTTGCATTCATATTTATGGTGAGGGTTTGCTTTTATGAATCTCTTTGTGATTTAGAACATCAGCAGTGCGAATTGGCCAGTTACAGGAAGTCCTTGAAGAAAGAAAGTCTGTTGTGAATTCATTGAGAGCTAAGTATGGCTACACTGTCCTAGTGACAGAGCACAGTTTCTCCACTTGCCCTTATTTCTTGATAAATTATTAATACCCCAAAGTTCTCCCCGTTCCTTAAGATCTACTGACCAAAAACTTCTTTTCATTCCATCCTTAAAAGAATCCTACTATACTAGGAAAACTAATTTCGCTATAACTGCCCCCACCTTATGGAATTCTCTCCCTCAATTTCTTCGCGATGAACTTCATTTACCAAAATTCAAGACTAATCTCAAAACCTTCCTATTTCAAGATGCTTTTGACAAATTTTAATCACCAATTTTTTTTTTTTTTTTTTTTTTTTCTCTCTTTTTCTTTCTTTTATGGTCAGTTTACCTGTAATTCATAAATCTAACTTTTCTTCAGCGCATATCACTTTTACCATATACCCTCATCCCTCTTGTTCTACCCCTTCCCTCTATCTCATTTCTTCTAATATTATGTAACTTTTCCTCACCTCCCCACTTATCCTCACTTTCTAGTTTGTCTGTATACGTAATATATGTTTACTCTAATATTCAATACACCTAACTATTCTCCCTTCTACCTATTTTAAATTTTATTGTTAACCGGTCAGATATTCGTTTTATGATCGGGATATTAAAAACTAATAAACTTGAAACTCCATGTCCCTAATAAGAGTAATTGGTTCTGCAGCCCATGAGCCCCTTTCCAATAACAGCTTTTTTGGACTCTTCCTATGCAGTACATGCTTTCCTGTGAATAGTGGAATTCAGTCATATTTGTTTCATTCCATTCACCAAGGGATTAGTGTTTGTTCCAAGTTTTCTTCTTCTATAGAAATTTTGTTCTAGTTTGTTGGGGTTGTTTTTTTTTTAATCCCAGGACAAGCAGGCAGCATATTCTCACATGTGGGTGACGTCATCCACGGAGCCCCGACGCGGACAGCCTTTCAAGCAAACTTGATTGAAGATTTCAAGTTTGCTGGTGCTGCACCACGCATGTGTGTGCCTTCCCGCTCCACTAGGGGGCGCATCCCCTCCTCGTGGTCTTCAGTTCTTAGTTTTCCGCGGAGCCAGAAAGCCCTGTCGTTTTTTTCTCTCCATGTTCAAGTGCCTTTCTAGCATCGCGGTTTCGTTGTTTTTTCGGACCGGAGTCGCTGTGCGCCTCGTTTTTTTCTTGGTTTAGTGCATTTTGTTGTTTTTGTTCAGTTCGGCATCCGGGGACTCCAGGTTTGCCGTGGCCGCCTGGCCTCGATCGGCCGCAGCCTGTTTTTTCTCTGTGTCCCAGCCCTTGTCCGGGTTTAAGAAGTGCACCCAGTGTGGTCGGCTCCTATCTATTACCGACCCTCATTGTTGGTGCATCCTGTGCCTGGGGGCTCATTATCCGACCGATTCTTGCCCCCGGTGCGCCACTTTTCAGTCGCGCGCCCTGCGTCGTCTTCGGGCCCACATGGCGGACCTTTTCGCGGAAGAGCAGGCCCTGGTTTCAGCCCCGGTCTCGGCCTCGACGTCAGCCCCGGGATCAGCCCCGGCCTCAGCCCCGGCCTCGACGTTGGCCTCGAAGACCTCGGCCCCAGCGAAGCCTTCGGTCTCGAACGGCACCGTTTCAGCTGTGAAGCCTTCGGCTCCAGGTAAGTCCCCTCTTCCGGGTCTGCGTCAGCGATGAAGTCAACCTCGGAGGCTACGACAGTTCATGGCGGGGCGTTGCCCCTGGCTTCGTCGAGGCATACTAAGCCCTCCAAGCTCCACCTCATGGGAATACTCATCCTCGAGGTTGCCCTCCGTGGAATGCACTGCTGCAACTGACTTGCCTGCCATGGTGTCCGTGCCCATTTTCCAGGATATGCTTCGCGCCATGATATCCTCGGAGCTCTCCTCGGCGTTGGCCCACCTGGCCCCAGCCTCAACCTTGCGTGCAGACCAGCCTGAGCGTCGTGTCGAAGCCCCTGAGGGCAAGGTGCGTCGGTCTCGGTGCTTTTCTTCCTCGGACTCCTCGCCTCAGGGCGTTCTTCGCCTTCGGGGCGCCCGACGTCGAAGCACCGGTCAGAGCGTACCTCGACCCCGTCTCGATGTTCTGCAAAGTGGCTCCGGAACTCTTCCCCCGAGGCGGGGTCGATCCCCGGGTGTTCGCACTGCAGGGGCTCTCCGGGTTTCGGAGTTGTCCCTGTCCAACCCCAGGCTTTTCAAGTCGCCTTCCCAGTTCGGGGCTCCAGTCCGAGAGGCTCCGACTTCGAGGGGTTCTTCCGCTTTTTCCCGGGGCTTTTCTCCTCGGCGTCAGCGGGCCGTGGTGCCTCGGACCCCGGGGTCTTCCCCTCAGGGGTCCTCGAAGCGCCGCCTGTCCTCGACCCGCCACGTTCCCTCAGCGGGGCATCCTGGGGTTCGGGCCAGGATGATACTGATCGGCCGCCTCATTATTCTCGGGAGGCTTCTCCCTCCTTCTTGGCGGCGGGCGCCTTGGTCTCGTTCGACCACCCCCCCAGGGGTCTATCCGAGGGTCGTTCCTCCTCCTTCACGAGGTTCATGCAGGATATGGGGAGGGCGCTCGATCTTGATCTCCAGGCAGACTCCAAATATACCAAGGAGTTTCTGGCGGAGATGGACCTGCCGTGTCCCCTGCGGGAGTCTCTGCGGCTCCCCTTGATCCTGGTCTTGTGCCAAGCATTCTTCCGGAATTTGGAAACCCCTATGCGGACCCAGCTATTCCGTCCAAAATGGAATCTAAGTATCGGACGGTCCACTGCCCGGGATTTGAGAAGGCTCAACTGTCCCACCAATCCCTGTTGGTGGAGTCTTCGCTCAAGAAGTCCCATCACTCCAGGGTCTCCGCAGCTGTTCCGCCAGGACGGGAGGGGAGGACCATGGACAAATTTGGCAGGCGTCTCTACCAGAATTCTATGATGGCCAACAGGGTCTTGAACTATAATTTTACCTTTACATTGTCTCCGTCTATCAGGGTGACTTACCCGCCTCCCACCAGGCGGAGTTTGGGCAGTTGGTGGACACTCTTTCTCAGCTTCGTTTGCACCTCTTCCATACAGCTTACGATGCTTTTGAGCTTTCCTCCCGGGTTTCCGCCTTTGCGGTAGCCATGCACCGGTTGCATCATGGATATGGACCCCAATCTGCAGGACCGCTTGGCCAATCTGCCCTGCGTGGGGAATGAGCTCTTCGATGACTCGATCGATCCAGCCACTAAGCGCCTCTCGGAGCATGAGCGTTCCTTTGCTGCTTTAGTGCGGCCTAAGCTGAAGCCCACTCCTTCTAAGGTCTATCGGGGTGCCGCCCCGGAGGTACCCGCAAAAGTCTACCCCTGCTTTCTCACGCCTGCCTCCTTGCTGGCAGCAGCAACAGCAGCGGGCTCCTCCGAAGCCTCAGAGCCCGGCGGTGTCTAAGCCGGCGCCGTCTTTTTGACGGGCTGAGCGGATGGGGGCTGGCTCCCTCCGCGATGGTTTCTGTCCCCCTTCCCATCGGAGGCCATCTCCGAGCCTTTTACCCCCTCTGGGCTAGTATTACCTCGGACGCTTGTGTCCTGACCGGATTAGGGAGGGGTATTCCTTGAACTTCTGGGAGTTGCCCTGGCGTGTCTCTTTCCAATTGGGCGCAGCTCCCCTTGCTCCTTCTGGAGGCCCAGGCACTTCTTCGCCTTCGTGCGGTGGAGGTGGTTCCCCCCTCCCAGCGGGGGCGGGGGTTTTACTTCAGGTACTTCCTGGTCCCCAAAAAGACCGGGGACCTCCGGCCGATCCTGGACCTCCGGAGGCTCAACAAGGTTCGGGAGAAGTTCAGGATGCTCTCCCTTCCCGTTCTGTATCCCTTGCTCGACGAGGGGGACTGGTTATGTTCCCTCGATCTGAAGGAAGCATACACTCATGTTCCGGTGCATCCAGCTTGGCGCTGGTTCCTTCGTTTTCAGGAGGGAGATCTGCATCTCCAATACCGGGTCCTCCCGTTCGGGCTCGCTTCCTCCCCGCGGGTCTTCACAAAGTGTCTCGTGGTGGTGGCGGCGGCCCTATTGTCCCAGGGTCTACAGCTTTTCCCCTACCTCGACGACTGGCTGATCAAAGCCCCGTCGAGGGAGGGGGTTATCTCAGCGACCCGACAGACTATTACATTTCTTCAGAGTCTAGGGTTCGAGGTAAACTTCCCCAAGTCCCAACTGTGCTCCAGTTTATTGGGGCCGGGCTGGACACGGTTCGCCTACGGTTATTCCTGCCTTCTCCTCGGCAGGTCATGCTAGTGCGGCTGAGCCAGCAGATTTCCCTGCGGGCTTTGGTCTTGGCCAAGCAGATGATGGTACTCTTGGGTCATATGGCCGTGCATGTCACGCCGTTTCCACGCTTCCATCTTCCCTCAGTGGACTCTGGCCTCTCAGTGACGTCAGGATCGGGATCCCGCTTCTCATCACATTGCGGTGATTCCCTCCTTGAAACGCTCGCTCCGTTGGTGGACCAACTCTTCCAATCTTTCCAGGGGGTTGCTCTTTCTTGCACCTCAGCATCACCGTGTCCTGACAACGGACTTCTCGGCGTATGCTTGGGGGGCACATCTCAACGGTCTGCGTACGCAGGGCCTGTGGTCAAGTGTGGACCATCGTTGCCACATCAATGTGTTGGAGCTTCGGACCATATACAATGCGGTGGTGGCCTTTTGCCATTTACTTCGGGATTGGGTGGTCCTGGTATGCACGGACAACCAGGTGGCAATGTATTATGTCAACAAACAGGGAGGTACGGGTTCCCTGTCCCTCTGCAAGGAGGCTCTGCACCTTTGGAATTGGGCGTTGCGCCACAATGTCTTTCTTCGTGCGGTTTACATCCAGGGCGAACGAAATTGCCTGGCGGACAAGTTAAGCCACCTTCTGCAGCCGCACGAATGGTCACTCCATTCCCAGACTCTGCAACAAGTGTTTCTTTGGTGGGGGACTCCGCAGATAGATTTCTTTGCCTCGCCCCTCAATCACAAGCTGCCTCTGTTCTGCTCCAGGGTGCTCTTCCCAGATCGTCTCGAGGCCGATGCATTCCTTTTGAATTGGACAGGCAGGTTCCTGTATGCGTTTCCTCCCTTCCCGTTGATTCTGAGGACTCTTGTCCATCTGAAGTCTGCTCGCGCCACCATGATTTTGATAGCGCCTCGGTGACCTCGGCAGCCCTGGTTTTCCCTGCTTCTTCAACTCAGTGACATGGATCCTCTGCTTCTATCTGTGTTTCCTTCTCTGCTGTCTTAGAGTCGGGGTTCGCTGTTGCATCCCAATTTACAGTCACTACATCTGACGGCTTGGTTCCTTTCCACTTGACACCTTCCCTGGGGTTGTCCCGGTCGGTACGGGATGTTCTGGACGCCTCCCGAAAGGCTTCTACTAGACAGTGTTATGCCCAGAAGTGGACTAGATTCGCCTCGTGGTGTGCTTCCAATCGGGTGGAACCTTTGTCTGCTTCTTTGTCTTCAGTTTTGGATTATTTGCTTCATTTTGTCTCGGTCTGGCCTCAAGACCAATTCTGTTCGTATCCATCTTAGTGCGATTGCCGCCTTCCATCGGCAACTTGATGGGAAGTCGCTATCTGTCCACCCCTTGGTTTCTCATTTCATGAGGGGTCTCTTGAATGTCCATCTTCCTCTCAAGCCTCCCCCTGTGGTTTGGGATCTCAATGTAGTCCTCGCTCAATTGATGAAACCTCCTTTTGAGCCCATGGACAGAGCTCATGGACAGAGCTTCCTTACTTGGAAGGTGATCTTCCTGCTTGCCCTCACGTCTGCTCGCAGGGTTAGTGAGCTACAGGCTTTGGTTGCGGACCCACCTTTTACTGTTTTTCACCATGGCAAGGTGGTTTTGCGCACTCATCCCAAGTTCTTGCCTAAGGTGTTGTCAGATTTTCACCTTAATCAGTCTATCGTTCTTCCAGTGTTTTTTCCGAAGCCCCACTCTCATCCTGAGGAGGTGGCGCTTCATACTCTTGACTGTAAGAGAGCGTTGGCTTTCTATCTTCAACGCACCCAGTCTCATCGGACGGTTCCTCAATTACTTTTGTCTTTTGATCCTAATCGGTTGGGACGTCCTGTTTCCAAGCGCACCTTGTCCAACTGGTTGGCTGCTTGTATTTCCTTCTGCTACGCTCAGGCTCGTCTCTCGCTGCTTGGTCGGGTCACGGGGCATAAAGTCTGAGCGATGGCGGCTTCTGTCGCTTTCCTCAGGTCCACGCCAATTGAGGAGATCTGCAAGGCTGCCACTTGGTCTTCGGTTCATACCTTCACCTCTCACTACAGTCTGGATACTTTGTCCAGGAGCGACGGCCAGTTTGGCCATTCGGTTTTGCGTAATCTGTTTTCCTAAATTGCCAACTTCCCTCCGTCCCTTTTTTGGTTAGCTTGGAGGTCACCCACATAGTAACATAGTAGATGACGGCAGATAAAGACCCGAATGGTCCATCCAGTCTGCCCAACCTGATTCAATTTAAATTTTTTTTTTTTCTTCTTAGCTATTTCTGGGCGAGAATCCAAAGCTTTTCCCGGTACTGTGCTTGGGTTCCAACTGCCGAAATCTCTGTTAAGACTTACTCCAGCCCATCTACACCCTCCCAGCCATTGAAGCCCTCCCCTGCCCATCCTCCTCCAAACGGCCATGCACAGACACAGACCGTACAAGTCTGCCCAGTAACTGGCCTAGTTCAATCTTTAATATTATTTTCTCATTCTAAATCTTCTGTGTTCATCCAACGCTTCTTTGAACTCAGTCACAGTTTTACTCTCCACCACCTCTCTCGGGAGCGCATTCCAGGCATCCACCACCCTCTCCGTAAAGTAGAATTTCCTAACATTGCCCCTGAATCTACCACCCCTCAACCTCAAATTATGTCCTCTGGTTTTACCATTTTCCTTTCTCTGGAAAAGATTTTGTTCTACGTTAATACCCTTTAAGTATTTGAACGTCTGAATCATATCTCCCCTGTCTCTCCTTTCCTCTAGGGTATACATATTCAGGGCTTCCAGTCTCTCCTCATACGTCTTCTGGCGCAAGCCTCCTATCATTTTCGTCGCCCTCCTCTGGACCGCCTCAAGTCTTCTTACGTCTTTCGCCAGATACGGTCTCCAAAACTGAACACAATACTCCAAGTGGGGCCTCACCAATGACCTGTACAGGGGCATCAACACCTTCTTCCTTCTACTGACTACGCCTCTCTTTATACAGCCCAGAATCCTTCTGGCAGCAGCCACTGCCTTGTCACACTGTTTTTTTGCCTTTAGATCTTCGGACACTATCACCCCAAGGTCCCTCTCCCCGTCCGTGCATATCAGCTTCTCTCCTCCCAGCATATACGGTTCCTTCCTATTATTAATCCCCAAATGCATTACTCTGCATTTCTTTGCATTGAATTTTAGTTGCCAGGCATTAGACCATTCCTCTAACTTTTGCAGATCCTTTTTCATATTTTCCACTCCCTCTACGGTGTCTACTCTGTTACAAATCTTGGTATCATCTGCAAAAAGGCACACTTTTCCTTCTAACCCTTCAGCAATGTCACTTACATACATATTGAACAGGATTGGCCCCAGCACCGAACCCTGAGGGACTCCACTAGTCACCTTTCCTTCCTTCGAGCGACTTCCATTAACCATCACCCTCTGGCGTCTGTCCGACAGCCAGTTTCTGACCCAGTTCACAACTTTGGGTCCTAACTTCAGCCCTTCAAGTTTGTTCAACAGCCTCCTATGAGGAACTGTATCAAAGGCTTTGCTGAAATCCAAATAAATTACATCTAGCATATGTCCTCGATCCAGCTCTCTGGTTACCCAATCAAAAAATTCATTCAGGTTCGTTTGGCACGATTTACCTTTTGTAAAGCCATGTTGCCTCGGATCCTGTAACCCATTAGATTCAAGGAAATACACTATCCTTTCTTTCAGCAACACTTCCATTATTTTTCCAACAACTGAAGTGAGGCTCACCGGCCTGTAGTTTCCTGCTTCATCCTTGTGACCACTTTTATGAATAGGGACCACATCCGCTCTCCTCCAATCCCAGGAATCACTCCCGTCTCCAGTGCTGCCTGCTTGTTCTGGGATAAAGCACAGTTACTTACCGTAACAGGTGTTATCCAGGGACAGCAGGCAGATATTCTCGCAACCCTCCCACCTCCCTGGGGTTGGCTTCTTTGCTAGCTATCTGAACTGAAGACCACGAGGAGGGGATGCGCCCTCTAGTGGACCCGGAAGGCACACACATGTGTGGTGCAGCACCAGCAAACTTGAAATCTTCAATCAAGTTTGCTTGAAAGGCTGTCCGCGTCGGGGCTCCGTGGATGACGTCACCCACATGTGAAAATATCTGCCTGCTGTCCCTGGATAACACCTGTTACGGTAAGTAACTGTGCTTTTTGTTTAGACCCGCAAAGAAGGTGTTTTGTTGGGTTTTTATTTTCTCACTTTAATTTTGAGAAGACCACATTGTTAGGTAAAGATTTGATAACTTTATCGAATCTTCAAATGCCCTTCACCCCAACCAAACAGGTTTTCGAAAACATCATAGTACAGAATACTCGATGATTGGTCTTATAACAAATATCCATTATTTCCTCGACCATCACAAATCAGTCGCCCTTTTCTCTTTAGACTTATCAGCCGCATTCGACACAATTGATCATGAACTTTTATTAAATCGGATGCAATCACTAGGTATAGGCGGTCAAGTTTTACAATGGTTAACTTCATTTCTATCTGACCGTACTTCCCGAGTCAAATTTAACGATGTTTTTTCTTCAAATTATTCCTCAACCTATGGGGTGCCGCAAGGATCAATATTATCTCCTCTCTTATTTAACATTTTCTTATCACCTCTTCTTACTATTTCTCAATCACTTGGCTTTACAACTTTCTCCTATGCAGATGATATACAACTCATACATCCTATTGACCCAGAAAAAGGTGAAGAAATACAAGCCATTAACAAAAAACTAGAAATAATAAAAAACTGGTTAAATTGTAACAAACTGGCACTAAATATACAAAAATCTAAGACCATGCTTTTCACCTGGAAAGCAAACCTAACACCAGTATCACCATTTATTCTAAACAACATCCCTATAGAATCTGTACCTAAACTTAAAATTCTCGGAGTAATAATTGACGTAGACCTATCATTTCACAGTCATATTAGCGAAATAGTTAGATCATGCTTCTATAGACTACGTCGTATTCGATCAATTTCCACCTTTCTTGATTCCAAATCTATCAATATTCTTATTCATTCTCTTATCATATCTAAATTAGATTATTGTAACTCCCTCTTCATTAATATAACCCAGAAAGAAAAAAGACGACTTCAGATAATTCAAAATACCGCAATAAAATTAATCCATAAAGCTAAAAAATATGATCACGTCACTCCTCTACTGATTAAATCACACTGGCTACCCATTTCCCATCGTATTACTTTCAAAATTATACTCTTAGTACATAAAACATTGACTTTCAATGAACCACAATTTATTTCTAAAATGATCATTCCATATAGCTCCGTACGTTCTTTACGATCATCTACTTCAAATTTATTATCTATCCCCTCCTTAAAAATTATTGGCATAAGAAGAAACGAAATATTTTCTGTTATGGCACCCACGTTATGGAACTCATTACCAAACTACATAAGAATAGAAAAAGACTTACATACGTTTAAAAGATTTTTAAAAACTTTTATTTCAAGATGCATTTGAACATATGATATAACACACATAATTTTTATACTTTTTATTACAAATATTGCACCTTCCAAATCCCCTTGCTCCCCACTGTGTTTTCCCTTTCATGTAAATTTCAATAGATAAAAATGATGTAACTTTCCCCTTCTTTCCTACCTAATCATGTTATTCCTTAACCTCAAATGTATTGTATTGGCTGTTCCCTAAAATTTTTATACTGTTTTAAATTGTCTGTATTATGTCTAATCTGTCAAAATTATATGTGAAACCACTATCTGTGGTTTTTTAGAGTGTACATCGCCTAGATATTTCGATAGGCGATTCATAAAATGCTAATAAACTTGAAACTTGATAACAACTTGGGAAAACTTTGTGGCCTTTCACACTATGTATATATTGCTATTAAAGGGCCAGTAACAGTTGAGTGTTGCTTCAGGGATTTTCAATTTTTTCACTTTGTAGACTGCAAATGGCAGAAGCTGAACTAGCACTGTCTAAACAGAAGGTGCATGACCTGGGTGAGCTGCTGAGTCAGGCAAAAATAGAAGCATCTACCATGAAGGAGGAGCTGAGAAAGGAGCACGAGGTGGGTGTGTAACAGGTCAGCCTTGAAAGGGTGGTTGAAAATTTTGGGCATTGTGTACTGGCAAAGGCTTAAGAGTAGAGACTTGGGCTGGAGGAGGGATGAAAGACAAAGATGTGGGATGGAGAATAGTTAAGAGAAGGAGATCCAAGAAAAGGAATGAATGAAGGGGGTAGGGAATGAATGAAGAAAGCTCTGTATCTTTTTTGAATTAAAATTATTTTCCTTATTGGTTAAAGGAATCTGCTGAACAAGAAGCAAAGATCTTTCGTGATTTAACAGTTGTAAAGGAGAAAAATCTTTTATATCAAAGCAAGGTAAGATGCATCGTCTTGCTGTAAAGCAGGGGTATCAAAGTCCCTCTTCGAGGGCCACAATCCAGTTGGGTTTTCAAGATTTCCCCAATGAATATGCATGAGATCTATTAGCATACAATGAAAGCAGTATATGCAAATAGATCTCATGTATATTCATTGGGGAAATCTTGAAAACCCGACTGGATTGCAGCCCTCGAGGAGGGACTTTGACACCCCTGTTGTAAAGTAAGATGATGGTTGTGATGGTGAGTGTGTGCTGTGCTGTGGTTCCACGCTTTATGGGGATATTTTTTTCTAGGTGGATGAGTTAGAGAGAAAATGCAGAACACAGCAAAACCAAATGTTTGAGTTGAGGCAAGAATTAACCACCACAGCTGCTGAGCTAAAGCTGAGGGCTGTACAGGCAGAAGGTAAGCAGAGGTTTAGACTCCATTTTTCCTGTTTAACATCTTAATGGGTCTGCGGAATTTCCAAAACACTCTCATGCATTATTATTCTTTCAGTACAGTAATTGCTTTGCACTGATGCAGAGGTTTGGTACCAAAAAAATTTCTCAATTGCAAAATGTTCCATATGCACTGCAGAAATAAAACGTTTTTATCACCTTTCCAGACCGGTAAAGCCTCACTGATGGTAGTAGCTCACTTTGACCAGCAGTTGGAGACTGAGACCAAACTTTGGTTGTAGCATTGATAGCCATAGCCCCCTCTAGCAAACCAGTCTTTGCTCATTCTCTCAACAGGTGAAGGTGAACTGTGCCAGTCTCCCTTTAATTAGGCCTGTTGGAATTTGTTTAGCACTCCTTGTCCCCTTCTTGTGCCAGATTGAGCTTGGGGGGACCCTGTTTGGGGATCCGCCCGACCTTGGGGGTGTCACTTTCGACGGGTCATGAGTTGAGTACCTCCTCCACTTTCTTCCACCTCCCCCCCTTTCTTCCACTTCTCCATATTTTTGTACCGGCAAGGCATATAGCTTAGAGAGCCAGTGGAGTCTGTTCTGACAGAAAAAAAATATAATCCTGAGGCAGTGCCGGTCTGAAATGATCCTTCAGTGCTTTGTAATTGATTTTTCTTTGTTAACTGGCACTTACAGCTAGGTCGCCTATTGCGCAATGAGCATTTTTAAAGGGAAAAAGTGCTCATTGTGCTCCAGACAAAAGGCAGCCACGGCCGGCCTGTGCACGTAGAATGCAGACTGCCATGAAGGGGAATCCTCGTCGGCATCGGGTGCCAATATCCAGGAATCCCCTTTGTGAGTGCCTCGCACGCCAGCAGCTTGACAGCATGGAAGCCCGGGCTTCTCTCGCTGCCCACACAGAGATTCCCCTAGCTGCCAACAGTCAGGGAAATAAAGTTTCCCTTACTGCCGATAGTGCTGGGGACTCCCTTACCACTGCTGCCAGCTTTCCTGCTTTAGCGGCTGGGGCGATTGAGGCCTCTCAGCCACTACAGGCCTTGGGGGTTCTGTTTTTGGTGGGCTCGACTACGATTTTGGCGGGAAGCACCACCATCTTGTCTGTAGCCTCAGGTGATCTTCCCCCTGTATTGGAGAGATATGCAGGTTTCTTCTGGGTCCCCTGCTGTGGTAGGGAGTCCCATTGAGCCGCCAGGAGGTTTTCCCTCTGATTTTTTTTTGCTTGGTGTAAGGCTTATATTCAGGCGTCCAGGGGTCCTGCTTCCATCTCAGGGGTGGGGAGGAATTTTTCCCTTGACGGCCACTCCAGTTCGACCCCCCTCAGTGCCGTTTGCGTCCCCATCTCCTTTCTCGTCCAAGCGGCCGAAGGATTTTGCATATGAGGAGCCGTTTTCTTTTGATGAGGACCTGGACCTTATGGGAGACCTCAAGGATCCTCACGGGGGGGACAGGTGCTGTTAGCGGTGACTTAGTGGTTCCATCAGCTGGCAATGATGCGTCCATGGGGTGCATTTTTCAGCCGGAAGAGCTCCAGGAACTTATTCTTCAGGGCTCCTCAGTGTTGCGTTTCAAGGAAGATAAGAAGGAGCCCATGCGTGTGGTGGACCCTCTGCTTAGGGAGATCTGCTCTGCACCCCGCTCTTTTCCTATGCATCAGGATATTGTTCTTGCGCAGTGGAAAGTGCCGGAAGTGCCCTTTTCGTTTTGCACGTTCTATGGCCTGCCTGTATCCCATCCCGGAGGGGGCTAGGGACTCCTTCATTGAAGCAATCCCTTCTCTGGTGGATGCTTTCTTCCAATCTCTCCAGAGGTTTGCTGTTTCAAACAACCCCTCATCATAAGGTCCTCACGACAGATTCCTCGACCTTCGCTTGGGGGGCTCATCTCGATGGTCTGTGTACTCAAGGACATTGGTCCAGCACAGATCGTCAGAGCCACATAAATCTGTTGGAACTCAGAGCGATTTTCAAAGCTTTTCAACATCTTCTTCATGATCACGTAGTTCTTATTCCTACAGACAATCAAGTAGCCATGTACTATGTCAACAAGCAGGGAAGAACAGGATCCCTCCCTCTTTGCAAGGAAGCTCAGAAAGTTTGGAATTGGGCAATTCTTCACAACACTTTTCTTTTTTTTTTTTTTTTAATTCTTTATTCATTTTAAAACTTATAACAATGCACAAGATTACAACATTGAAAACTTTTACACAGCACTTAAAATTCTCTCTATTATCAACATAAATAAATAGAGTTTATTCCCTTCCCACCCACCCTTCCTCAATTATTTCAAACAAACATATCATGTATATATTGTAATCTTTTTTTTAAATTCTTATTCATTTTAAATCATAAACAAGTGTACAATAAATTATCCATTAAAATTTCAATATAACACTTGAAATTCTTAATCATATCATCAAGAACAAAAATATACATCCCCACCCCACACCCTTCTTAAAGTAATTAGAATTGTTGAATCATTTTAAAACAGACAATAAGTATACAGAATTACATCCATTATAATTTTATTACAACACTTAAAATTCTTAATCAAGACCTCTAAAACAAAAATAGAAATCCCCTCCCTCCCACCCTTCTTAAAGTAAATAAAACAAACTCTCAAATAAAAATTATACCACCACCCCCATCCCCCAGTGTGTAAATATAATCTCCCATAAAAAGTAATGTCTACTCATTACAATATTTTTCCATTGGCCCCCCAGATCTTTATAAACTTATTGTAAATCCCTTTCTGCGTAGCAATAGCTCTTTCCATCTTATAAATATGGCATAATGAATTCCACCAAAATGTATAGTTAAGATTAGAGTAGTTTTTCCATTTATTGGTAATATGCTGAATGGCGACCCCTGTCATTATTAACAAAAGTTTATTATTACATGATGAAATTTGACTTTTTTTCCTCATAGATATACCAAACAGAACGGTGTCATAGGATAGCGCAACATGGTTCTCTAGAAGACAGTTAACTTGAGTCCAAATTGAATTCCAAAATAACATAATATAGGGACAAAAAAAAATTCAATGATCCAATGTCCCTACTTCAAGATTACAGTGCCAGCATCTATTAGATTTAGAGCTATCCAACTTTTGTAAACGAACTGGGGTCCAAAACGCTCTATGCCAGTGTTCTTCAACCTTTTTACACCCGTGGACCGGCAGAAATAAAAGAATTATTTTGTGGACCGGCAAACTACTAAGACCGAAATAAAAAAAAACATTTTCGCCCTGTCTCCGCAGGCTCGGTCCCCACAAACCATGTGATCCCATCTGCACAAGCCTCAGTTATGATTTTATATTGAACGTATTTTATTAAAGTATAAAAAGAAACAATATTCTGTACAATTGTCATTTTATAAATATAAATATTTAGAGCAAGAACCAACAAAACCCCTGTCTCCCCTCCCCTTCACATATATCCCCTCTACTATCAAGAAAACTGAATAAGCCAAATTATTACAGAATGCTACACAGAAATATCATGCTAACAAAATACTGCATGATAGGAATAGTGTTAGGCTTTGCAGTCCCCAGTTATGTCTCTAGCAGGATATATATTTCAAATCTGATATATTTTAATGACAAAATAGAAATAAAATGATTTTTTTCTACCTTTTGTGGTCTCTGCTTTCATCTTCTTTCCACTCTTCCTTCCAGCGTCTGCCCTTTCCATCCACTGTCTGGCCTCTCCCCCTTTCATATGTATCTGACTTCTTTCTATGCCCCTCTCCCCTTTCCATCCAGCCTGTGCCTCCTCTCTCCTTTTTACATCATTCATTCCATCTTCACTGCTTTCTTCATTTTTATCTCTCCTACACCAGATCTAGCATCTTTATCCCTCTCTCATTTCTCTGCTGACCGCCTTTCCAGCATCAATCTCTCTCTACTTTCTCATTCCTCTGTCTCTCCCCTTTCCCTCATCTGATCTCTCCATTCCACCCTGACCCCCTTCCCCTCCTGTAATCTCCCTGCCAGCTCTTTCTTTCCTTTTTCCCTTCTCCCTTCCCTCCTTCCCCCTATCCAACATTAACTCTCTTCCTATCCCTTTCCCTCCTCCCTCCCAGTAGTATCTCTCCTTCTACCTCCCTCCAGGTCCAGTAGCAGCTCTCCCTTTATCCAGCAGCTTCCCAGCCTCCAACAGTGGCTTCCTCTCCTTCCAGCAGCTCTCAGTACTTGCCTGCAGCAGTGATTTAGTTAGGCAGCCTTGGGTCCGTTGCCGCCTCTGAGGAAAGGGGAAGTTGCCAAAGTGAATCACTGCCCTGGTAAGTACAGAGCTGCTAGGAGAGGAGACAGCCACTGTTGAAGGCTCCCCATGATTTTACTCCTGCTTTTACCCTGCACATTCGTGACCCCCCCCCCCCCAAGCTGGCAAAAACAGCTTTGCACCGCAGGCCCTGCCGCCCAAGATGAGCCGGAGGCCCCTATCCGCTGCATCCTGCACGTGGGCAGACTCTCAGCACAAACGCTGCTGATGGCCCCAATCGACATGCTGACCTCCCCCCGCACGCTGACCATCTCCTCTCTGCCTGCACTTTCCCCGCGGCCCTCTTCGGCGACTCAGCAGGGGCAGCGATCAAGACAGGCTGCCAACGTCGGGACCTTCCCTCTCTGAGTCCCGCCTATTTTGTTTCAACTTCCTGTTTCCGCATAGGCGAGACTCACAGAGGGAATGGCCGACGTCGGCAGCCTGTCTTGATCGCCCGAGGCTGGGAGGAACAGAAGATTTCCGCGAACACCACCGGGGCAGGAAATTTAAGGGCGTCCATCTCGCCGGTCCTGCGCGGACCGGCAGGAATTTTCTGCGGTCCAGCGGTTGAAGGACTGTGCTCTATGCAATAAAAAGAACCAAGTTTGCCTCATAGATGCTGACACTGTACATATCATTCTCCAAGACCAAATTTGTGGCCATTGAGATGCAGAAATTTGCTGCTTAATCTCAATGCTCCAAATGTCTCTTAGACCATTTTTAGGTTTTTTATTTATATATCCAGATATTAATTTATACCACAATGCGGCTTGATGGCCTAGGAAGTCTGCTTGGAAACATAGGAACTCTAGACTAAATTGAGTATCAAGATTTTTCCATTCAGGGAACCCCACCTGAATAGCCTGCTTCAGCTGCAACCATTTAAAACTTTGTGATTTATTAAGACCAAATCTATGTTGTAGCTGTGAAAATTCAAGCAGCTTACCGTCTGAAATAACATCATTTAGAGTTCATATTCCAGCAATAATCCAGTCCTTCCATAGAATTTTATTTCCGACAATTTGAATCTTGGAGTTTATCCATAATGATTGATTTGTTGATTTCTTGATTGGAATAGGTGTTAAATTACTAATGTATCTCAATGTTTCCATGTGTCGATTAAAATTCTATTATCCTTATATCTTCTAGGTATTTTAATACTAGGAATATGAGCTAAATGTAAGGGAAACAAAAGACGCCATTCTAGATATAACCAATCAGGTGCATTATCAATGAGTTTTGGGAGGATCCAATACATACTCTGACACATAATATAGGCTTGATGATACCTATAAAAATTTGGAAAATTTACCCCCCCCCTCCACAATTGACTTTTGAAGAGATACTAAAGCAATTCTGGAATGTTTACCAAGCCAAAGAAACTTTGTAAGGATACCATTAAGCTTTTTATAGAAGGACCCATGAAAAAAAACTGGTATCATGCTCATTTGATAACAAACTACAGGCAAAATCATCATTTTAATTGTTTGAACTCTCCCCCACCAAGAAAGATGCAAAGGATTCCATTGTTCACATAACTCTAACTCTTTTTAATAAAAGTTTTTCATTCTCTTTTACTGTATCATCAAGAGTATTTTTTATCATAATACCTAAATATTTTAAACCTTCCTCTTTTCATATAAATGGAAAAGAATCAAATAATCCTTTAGAGCAATGCACATTTAGAGGAAGAATTTCAGACTTACTCCAATTAATTTTAAATCCTGAAAATTTTCCAAAAGTATCAATCAGTTCCAATAAACATGGAATGGTAGTCTCCGGATTCCTCAAATAAAGCAGAATATTATCTGCATATGCTGAAACTTTGTATTCCCAGTCTAAAAAAGGAATACCTACTATCCCCTTTGCTTGATGTAAAGCCAATAATAAGGGTTCTAATACAACATCAAACAACAAAGGCGATAAAGGACAGCCTTGTCTAACTCCCCTTTGCAAATCAAACCTCTCAGATAAATTATTATTAATATTTAATCTTGCAGAAGGAGAGCTATATAATGTTTTAATCTAATCTAATCTAATCCTTAGGTTTGTATACCGCATCATCATTTGTATGAATCCGGAACCAATACCAAACCATTCTAAAGCCTGATACATAAATTTCCATTCAACCCTATCAAAAGCTTTCTCTGCATCTAAAGAAACAGAAAAAGCCGGATCTTTTATATCTTTTGTTTAATTTAGCATATGTAAAGCTAATCTAGAGTTATTAGAGGAATGTCTTTTAACAACAAATCCTGTTTGATGCATATCAATAATATGAGGGAGAGCCTTAGCCAAGCGCAGAGCCAATATCTTAGCCAATAATTTCCCATCCACATTTATTAATGAGATAGGCCTGTAATTTGAAACCAAAGTAGAATCTCTATTTGGCTTTGGCAACACAATAGTTAATGATTCAGCCATAGTACCTTTAATACAACCGTTATTAAGTTGTGAGTGATATAAATTTAACAAATGCGGTAAAAGAAGAATTTGAAATGATTAATAAAATTCAACTGTGAAACCATTCCCTCCTGGAGCGGATCCAACTCTAAGAGACTTCAATGCTGTTTCTACTTCTTTTAGAGATATGGGCTAGTCTAAACTCCGTTTTATATAATCAGGAATCTTCGGACCAATAATTAAATTTAAAAATTCCATTCCATCCTTTTCCCTATCAATATAAGGCTAAGAAGAATATAGGTTTTTGTAATATTGTAAAAATTGACTTAAAATATCTCCAATTTGATTATGCAAAATTCCTTTAACATCTTTAATTGCAACAATATTATTCTTTCTTTTCTTTGCTTTAAGATAATTTGCCAATAATCTTCCGGCCTTATTGGAATTTCCATAATACAAAGCTTGTTTGTAGAACAAATATTTCCTAATTAACTTTGAAGATAACTCATATTTTCCCTTTGCTTTTAAAAGAGCCTGCAAAGTATCATGCTCCCAATTAGCAATTAATTTAGATTCTAATAATTTAATTTCCTTTTCCAATTCAACATATCTCAATTTAAATTGTTTTCTAACATAAGCAGAAGAGGAAATTATCCCAGGACAAGCAGGCAGCATATTCTTGACTGATGGGTGACGGCACCGACGGAGCCCCGGTACGGACAATTTTAGAGTGATTGCACTCTAAGAACTTGGAAAGTTCTAGCAGGCCGCACCGCGCACGCGCGAGTGCCTTCCCGCCCTACGGAGGCGCGTGGTCCCCAGTTTCTTAGTTTCTGCGGAGCTAAGAAGACGCGTCCTTTTCAACGGCTGTTGAAAATATTTTTTTGTATCGCCTTCCCGCTTGCATAAACCCTGTGAGGAAATATTTCCTTTTTTTCTTTTATTCTTTTTTGTTTTTCAAAAAAAAAAAAAACTTTGATTTTTTTCGGTTCGCCCCGGCAGGGCCTATTGCCACCATCGAGGCCTCGGCCTTCGATTTGGCAGAAGCCGTTTTTACTTTCATGCCCCCCCAACCCGGGTTTAAGAAGTGCCAGCGGTGTGCACGGCCCATTTCTCTGACTGACCCGCACAACTGGTGCTTACAGTGCCTGGGTCCAGATCATCGGGCTTCCACCTGCACCCGCTGTGCCACATTAAAAAAACGGACTTTGAAAAACCGTCAGATTCAGCAACGATTGCTGTTTGGTGCCGATATGTCTGACCCTGCGGCATCGACACCGACATCGGCCCCGTCTCAGTCGGCACCCACCTCTTCGACACCTCGTGACACCGCGCCGGCGTCGCAACCATCAGGTAAGCCGCCTTCCCCGCTGGAACGTCCTCCGGTCTCTGTAGCAGCGAGCCAAGTCCTGCCGACCTTGAGGCGCCCGCGGAAGCGCTCCGCCCCTATTGAGGTGAGTCCCTCGACCTCGGGCTCCTCATCCTCGGGGCGTCGAGCGGCACCGCAGGTACCGCAGAAGAAAAAAGCAGTACCGGTGCCTTCGCTGGACGAGCGAATTGCTGCCGTCCTACAGGTGCAACTTAAAGAGCAGTTGCAACAGCTCCTTCCTGCTCTATTGGCACCGAACCTTCCAGTCCCGGTCCGGTCTGAGCTGCCGGTACCGACAGTGGAGCAGCCTCTATTGTCCACGTCCACTTTGTCGGTACCGGTACATTCTGCTTCCTCGGTCTCCATGCCAGTTCTGGCACCGGAACCGAGAGCTCTACATCAGGCTGTCCAAACTTCGGCTCCAATACAGCCTTTAACATCTCCCGGTACCGCTTCTTTGAGGTCAGGTAAGTCGGTACGCAAAACCCGACACCTTGAACCCTCCACACCGGAGTCTCGGGATCGCAGTTCCCAAATTAGGGATCCTGATCTGTGGGGTGACTCCGAAGAACCTCTTCTCTCTGAGGATGAGTGTTCGTCTGGTGAAGAGGATCCGTCTGTCCCAGATCCCTCCTCTAAGCCGGATTCTACTTCTTTCACCTCTTTCTTAAAAGAGATGTGTGAATCTCTTTCTATTCCCTTGGAGGCTGAGTCCAAAAAACCCAAAGCATTCCTTGATGCACTGGACTTTGACCAGCCTCCAAGGGAATTTCTCAAACTGCCCCTCCACGATATCTTGAGAGAGACTTTTTATAAAAATCTGGAGACACCTCTGACTATCCCAGGAGCTCCTCGCAAATTGGACTCCTTGTATAAAGTCATCCCCATTCCTTGCTTCGACAAGCCTCAACTTCCACACGAGTCTCTTTTAGTGGAATCCACACTTAAGAAGTCTGCAGGAGCTAGTGTATATGCTTCAGTCCCTCCTGGCAGAGAAGGAAAGGCCATGGATAAATTTGGCAAAAGATTATATCAAAATGCTATGTTGGCTAATAGGTCAGGAAATTATGCTTTTCATTTTTCCTTTTACCTAAAGCACCTCATTCAGGATCTCTCTGCTTTTGAGAAGTACCTCCCTGACCGCAAGAGATCTGCTTTTCGACAATGTTCTTCCTCTCTTCTCCAGCTTCGGAAGTTCCTGGTCTGTTCGATCTACGATACATTCGAATTGACCTCCAGAGCCACGGCCATGTCTGTTGCCATGCGTCTTCTGGCATGGCTCAGAGTATCAGAGCTTGATGTTAACCATCAGGATCGCCTGGCTAATGCTCCATGCCTAGGCGATGAGCTTTTTGGCGAATCCATGGACTCCACCACGCAAAAATTATCTGCCCATGAAACTCGCTGGGATACTCTTCTAAAAACCAAAAAGAAGACTCCACCTACCTGGTCTTTTCGGCAGCAATCAGCCTACCAACGCCGTTTCGTGCCTCGTCCTTTACCATCAGCTCCTCAACAGCCTAGGCGTCAGTTCCAGCAGCAACGGCAAACTCCTAGGCCAGCACAGCAGCAACAGGTGAAGCCTCCTCCACCGCAGAAGTCTACCCAACCCTTTTGACTTCGTTCTCCAGGGCATAGCCAGTGTTCTACCATCTGCCCATCTTCCCCAACCCATAGGAGGTCGTCTTACTTTCTTCATCAGTCGTTGGGAAATTATCACCTCTGATCAGTGGGTCCTCAACATCATCCGCCACGGCTACTCTCTCAATTTTCAGACTCTTCCTGCCCAAAGTCTGCCAAGAGAGTCTGCTTTGAACACTCCTCAGTCTTCCCTCCTTCTTCAGGAGGTTCAATCCCTCCTCCTTCTGAACGCCATAGAAGAAGTTCCTCTAGATCAAAAAAGGCAGGGATTCTACTCCCGTTACTTTCTGGTCCCCCAAAAAACAGGAGATCTCAGACCCATTCTCGATCTTCACGATCTCAACAAATGCTTGGTCAAAGAAAAAATTCAGGATGCTTTCTCTGGCCACTCTTTACCCTCTTCTCAATCAAGGCGACTGGCTATGCTCCCTCGATCTCAAAGAGGCATATACCCATATTCCGGTCACTCTGGAATCCCGACAGTACCTCCGCTTCATGATCAATCACTGTCATTACCAATACAAGGTGCTACCCTTCTGTCTTGCCTCCTCTCCAAGAGTGAACACTCTTGGAGAGGAGGCAAGACCGAAGGGTAGCACCTTGTATTGGTAATGACAGTGATTGATCATGAAGCGGAGGTACTGTCGGGATTCCAGAGTGACCGGAATATGGGTATATGCCTCTTTGAGATCGAGGGAGCATAGCCAGTCGCCTTGATTGAGAAGAGGGTAAAGAGTGGCCAGATTGTGGTGGCTGCTTTTCTACGCTCTCACCACCTGCAGGTTTTTCCTTACCTGGACGATTGGTTGATCAAGGCCACTTCCTCTCAGACAGTGCTCCGGGCCACCAACCACACCATCCTTTTTCTACAACTCCTGGGGTTCGAGATCAATCTACTAGAGAGCTGCACGGGAACGGGGATTACGGGAATCCCGCGGGGATACCGCGGGTTCCCCCTTTGGGTCACGGGGATCCCGTGGGGACGACCCCTAGGGTCGCGGGGATCCCGTGGGGACGCCTCCGAGGGTCGCGGGGTTCCTGCGGGGTTGGATCGCAGTGCACTCGAGCCGCGAGGGTAGTCTCCTCCTTACCTGCCCTGTCGCAGCACACAGCCGAACGGAAATCTTCCCGATGTCAACGCTGACGTCGGAGGGAGGGCTTAAGCAAAGCCCTCCCTTCCTCCGACGTCAGCGCTGACATCAGGAAGACTTCCGGTCGGCTGTGTGCGGCAGGGCAGGTAGAGAGAAGGCAATGACGTACGAAAGAGGGGGGAGGGGGCGGTCCGCCCCGGAGAATGTGCACAGCCGGTCAGGTCCCCCGATCGACCGACAACAGGCCGGCCGACAAATTTCCCTGCCCTGTAGCCGCGAATCTAAATTACCTCTTACAGCAGCTTCACTACTCCAGCTGCTGTAAGAAGGTAATTTAGATTCGCGGCTACAGGACAGGGAGATTTGTCCGACCGGGCCTGTTCTGTTGTCGGTCGGGTGCAAAAGCGCCACAAAGGTGGAGGCAGGGAGGGAGGAAAGGTGGAGTGGAGAAGAAAAGACGCTTAAGGGGGGAGAAGGCCGCTGAAAGCACTGGAGAAGACAAAGGGGTGGAAAAGAACGACAACCTCCTGGGGACACAGGCAGCTAAAATAGACTCTGACATCTCAAAATTACTGACCAAAACAACAGACATAAAAGAGTTCCGCAAAGAAATAAAAACATTACTGTTCAAAAAATATCTCCCATCACTCTAACCACCACCCAATGAGCTCCCAATCAACGACTTCGGAAATACCCACCTATATTATCTTTTTATCTGTGATCTAGAATGTACTGTAATTCTTCTACACTACCCCCGATTTAACCGATCGAGTTGACATGTATTACCTCTGTAAAATGCATTATCTTCTGTTATATGTATTATCTTCTGTAATAAGTATTATCTTCTGTGAAATTGTAGTATCATAACTCATTACTGTTCCTGTAACTTACTCTTATCCTGAAATGTAATTCTACTGGAATGTCCCAGATATTTTCTATACTGTAATCCGCCTAGAACCGCAAGGCACAGGCGGAATAGAAATCCCTAATGTAATGTAATGTAATGAAAGGACATGGGGTAAACGGGAGGAAGGGGGGGGAAGGACCCTGAAAGCACTGGGGAAGACAAAGGGGTGGAGAATGCCACTGAAAGGACATGGGGAAAACAGGGGTGGAGAAGGCCGCTGAAAGGACATGGGGAAGACAGAGGGGGGGAGAAGGACGCTGAAAGGACATGGGGAAGGCAGAGGGGGGAGAAGGATGCTGCCTGACAGGACATGGGGAAGATGGTGGGGGAGAAGGACACTGAAAGGAAATGGGGAAGCGGGAATGGGAAGAAGACGCTGGCAGGGAAGAAGACAGAGGTGCCAGACTATGGGGGGAGCGGAGGGAAAAAGATGGGTGCCAGACCAATTTGGGAGGGGGGAGAAAGGGAGAGGCACAGTAACAGAGCAAATGGAAGACACAGAGAGAAGAGAGGCAGTGGATGGAAGGAATTGAATGAGAACATGAAGAAAGCAGAAACCAGGCAATAAAGGTAGGAAAAAAATTCTTTTCTTTTTTTTTTTGCTTAAGGATAAAGTAGTATATTAGTTGTGTTGATAAAAATTTATAAACATTAGAGGCTCTGGTAGAAACCCGTTTACAAAGTATGTATTCTTCCCAATTAATATTTCCAAATTAATAAAGTCTTTTTGCTTATTTTTAAATGGGTTTCTACCAGAGCCTTTAATTCAGTAGCATAATTAAATGAAATAACTATTTCTGTAGTTTATAGGGACAGGCGGGGACGTAGGGGATTCCTCGCGGGGACGGGTGGGGACGGAGGGATTCCTCGCGGGGACGGGTGGGAGTCCTCACGGGGACGGGTGGGACTTTGGCGGGGACGGGTGGGGACAGGTGGGATTTCTGTCCCCGCGCAACTCTCTACAATCTACCCAAATCCCATCTCATCCCCACTTAGAGACTTCAATTCATAGGAGCGGTCCTGGACACAGTCCTCATGAGAGCATTCCTGCCGTCCAACCGCCTTCAGGCTCTTCAATATCTTTGTCAGCAGGTGCTTCCACAACGTTCCATCTCTGCCAAGCAAATGATGATACTCTTGGGTCACATGGCCTCGACAGTTCATGTCACCCCCTTCGCACGTCTTCACCTGCCCACTCCTCAATGGACCTTAGTTACCCAGTGGTCCCAAGCGACGGATCCTTGCTCACGGCACATATTTGTGACATCATCTCTTCGTCAGTCTCTGCAATGGTGGTTGATATCCTCCAATCTCTCCAGAGGTCTTCTGTTCCATCTACCTCCTCATCAACTAGTCATCACCACCGACGCCTCCCCTTATGCATGGGGAGCTCATTTGAACGAGTTCCAAACTCAAGGCCTTTGGACAGCCCAGGAAAAGAAGCATCACATCAATTTCCTGGAACTCAGAGCAATGTTTTATGCCCTCAAGGCTTTCCAACATCTTCTCTTTCCTCAAGTTCTACTACTGTGCACAGACAATCAAGTTGCGATGTACTACATCAACAAACAGGGTGGGACAGGCTCTCGCATTTTGTGTCAGGAAGCCCAGAGGATTTGGTCTTGGGCCACGGATCACCAATTATTCCTGAAAGCTATCTACATTCAGGGAGAGCAGAATTCCTTAGCGGACAATCTCAGCAGAATTCTCCAACCTCACGAGTGGACTCTCGATCCTTTGACGCTACAGTCCATTTTCGCTCAATGGGGCACTCCTCAGATAGACCTCTTTGCAGCTCCTCACAATCATCAGCTGCCCCTCTTCTGCTCCAGACTCTACTCTCCTCACCGTCTGGCAGCGGATGCATTTCTTCTAGATTGGTCCAATCTGTTCCTGTATGCTTTCCCTCCTCTGCCTCTCATGTTACGAACCTTGTTCAAGCTCCAGAGGGAACAAGCCACTGTAATTCTCATCGCTCCACGGTGGCCCAGGCAACAATGGTTCTCCCTTCTACTTCAACTCAGTTCCAGGGAGCCTATTCTTCTTCCACTGTTTCCTTCTCTGCTTACACAGCATCAGGAGACCCTTCTGCATCCCAACCTCCAGTCTCTGCACCTGACAGCTTGGTATCTCTCGGGCTGAATTCAACTGATCCTCTTCTGTCTCAGCCCGTTCGTTCTATTCTGGATGCTTCCAGGAAACCGGCCACTCTGCAATGTTACTATCAGAAATGAACACGGTTTTCTTCCTGGTGTCTTCTTCATCATCTTGATCCCACTTCCCTTGCAGTGGAGACCTTGTTAGACTATCTTCTTTCTTTGTCTGACTCTGGTCTCAAGTCTACTTCCATCAGAGTCCACCTCAGTGCTATTGCTGCTTTTCATGAGCCAGTTCATGGGAAACTTCTCTCAGCTCATCCTTTGGTTTCCAGATTCATGCGGGGTCTTTTCAATGTGAAACCACCTCTTAAGGCTCCTCCTGTAGTCTGGGATCTCAATGTGGTTCTCTCCGCCTTAATGAAGCCTCCGTTTGAACCTTTGGCTACAGCTCCTTTCAAGTTCCTCACTTGGAAAGTGGTCTTCCTTATTGCTCTTACCTCTGCCAGGAGGGTCAGTGAGCTCCATGCACTAGTTGCGGATCCACCTTATACAGTCTTTCATCATGACAAGGTGGTTCTGCGTACACATCCAAAGTTTCTCCCTAAGGTTGTCTCTGAATTCCATCTGAACCAATCCATTGTTCTGCCTGTCTTCTTTCCGAAACCTCACTCTCATTCTGGAGAACAGGCTCTGCATACTTTGGACTGTAAGCGGGCTTTAGCTTACTATTTAGACCGTACTAAGCCCCACAGATCATCTCCACAACTCTTTCTGTCCTTTGATCCGAATAAATTGGAACGTCCTGTTTCTAAACGTACGTTGTCCAATTGGCTTGCAGCGTGCATTTCATTCTGTTATGCTCAGTCCGGACTGACATTGGAAGGTTCTGTCACGGCCCATAGAGTTAGAGCTATGGCAGCATCTGTAGCTTTCCTCCGTTCCACTCCTATTGAGGAAATCTGCAAGGCTGCTTCTTGGTCCTCAGTTCATACTTTCACATCTCATTATTGTCTGGATGCTTTCTCCAGACGGGATGGACACTTCGGCCAATCTGTTTTACAAAATTTGTTTTCCTAATGGCCAACCTTCCCTCCATCCCTCTTTTTGTTAGCTTGGAAGTCACCCATCAGTCAAGAATATGCTGCCTGCTTGTCCTGGGATAAAGCACAGTTACTTACCGTAACAGGTGTTATCTAGGGACAGCAGGCAGATATTCTTGTGTCCCACCCACCTCCCCGGGTTGGCTTCTTAGCTGGCTTATCCTAACTGGGGACCGAGCGCCTCCGTCGGGCGGGAAGGCACTCGCGCGTGCGCGGTGCGGCCTGCTAGAACTTTCCAAGTTCTTAGAGTGCAATCACTCTAAAATTGTCCGTACCGGGGCTCCGTTGGTGCCGTCACCCATCAGTCAAGAATATCTGCCTGCTGTCCCTGGATAACACCTGTTACGGTAAGTAACTGTGCTTTATAAAGCCTCTCATGGTAGCCTTAAAAGCATCCCATACATTTTCATTGGAAACATCTTCAGTTAAATTAAACTAGAAAAAGTCAATAATTTGTAATTTAAAATCTTCAAGGAATTTTTCATCCACAAGCAATGCATTATCAAATTGACAAATAGGTCTGGTAAATTCTTGTTGATCTAGATATAACTCAATCCATACCCCTGCATGATCAGATATAATAATTGGATCTATGACCACAGTAATTACGTGATGAACTATTTGTGTAGAAATAAAAATATAATCAATTCTTGAAAAAGATTTATGAACCGGTGAACAAAAGGAAAATTCCCAATCATTAAAATGAAGAATACGCCAAATATCTTTCAAATCACATGAATTAACCAAATTATCTAACCCTAAAGATTTTATATTTTTACATGGTTTTTTGTCGATTTTAAAGGATCCATTACAGCATTGAAATCCCCCGCCACCACTAATTTAGTAGTAGCCAGTGGGAGTATCAACCTCTGCAAAGATTTTAAAAAATCCTGTTGATTTGTATTAGGGGCATAGATATTTAACAAAGTCAGGGTATTATTTCCCATTCTCATATCAACATGCAGCCATCTGCCTAAAGGATCAGAATTTATGTTCAATATTTTTATTAATTTTCAAAGAAAACAGAACACGCCATAGTACATGGTGGTCAAATGAATACATGAATACCAACAATCATCCGAAATTCACCACACAACCGAGCTCCCTTCCACCCACCCCCCACCCTATCCCACTCCCCTTGCAACCAAGAACACAGAAAGCAAAAAAGTAGAAACATTCTCCATTCCAGGATCCAGTACAGTGAGGAAAATCAAACATTAAGCAAATGGCTACGAGCTCTAGGGGTCAAAGTGAGCCAAAAAGGTTCCCAGGAGTGACTAAAAGCACGGCCTAATTTTGAGTCCAAAGAAGAAACTTGTAAACGTTCCATAGAAGCATGCTGCAACATCAAGGTGTGCCAGTGGGACAAATGTAGAAGAAGCCGATGAAATCCAACAGTGCAAAATCACTTTTTTCCCCATCAGCACTGAGCGGGCCAAAAAGCTCCGAAACCCTCTTGGGGAAGGGAGCGGTAAGTAGTCCAATGTAAACAATATGAGCGGACTAATCATGAAATTGTAATTACACATAGTCTGGATGTGTCGGCGAAGCTGCTGCCAAAAGGTTTGTACCTTCACACAAGACCAAAACTGATGTCCAAGGGTAGAAGGAGAGTGTGAACATTTGAGACATTGATCAGATGCACACATCTTTGCCCTGAACAAGTACGAGGGAGACCTGTAAAGACGCAACAAAAATTTGTAGTTCATTTCAATCAATGTCACGCTGGGAGTCAAACGAGCCGTTTTAGGGATCCCCCTCTTAATCATTTGGGCCGTCACCACACAGGCAAGGTCCAAAGACCACTTAGCAGCATACTTCTCATAAGGAAGCTCACCCAGACATTCCTGAAGATGACGGTGGTGGGATCTCATCGGGATCAGTACCTGTGCAGACAAACTCAAAGGCTCAGAAATGGACTCCATCCGCTGGTCAGTGAGAGAGTCACGTAGCAAAGAGCTAACATAAGAGGATAACTGAAGGTAAGATAGCTAATCGTTCACCTTCCAGCCTTGATCCCTAGTTTAAGTCAGCAAAGGATTTCAAGGAGCCATCTGAATGGACCAGTTGAAAAATGTAGAGGTTTGCGTTGTCAGTCCACACATGTGATGAGAGAGGTGGAAGACCAGAAGTAAAATTCCCATTTACCCGCAGTGGTAAATAAGGAGTCACTTGAGGGGAGACCCGGAGTTGCTGACGCAAAAGTTTCCAGATGCGTCTCAGGGGTCGCAAGAAGAGGTTCCCCGCTGAAGAGGTCTGTGGAGGCAAATGTACTACATGTAGCAGGTAGCTAAAATGAAAGGGAGCATAAAGTGAAAGTTCCTGTCAAGTAGCTGAAAAGTAGCTAGTCCCTCGGAACCAGTCATTTAAATGACTCATCTGACTCGCCTGGGATAACAAGCGAAGGCTTCGCAAACCCAAGCCACCTAAGTCCCTAGAATGTGCCAGATGAGCTAAAGACATACGGGCTCTCTTTCCATTCCACAAGTATTTTTGTAAGCTCTTCCCAATAAGTTTATCATGTTTAGATGATAACAGGTAGCATTTGAAACACATAAAGCCATTGAGGCATCAATACCATGTTGTACAATGCTATTCTCCCCATTAATGTTAAAAAGGATCAGAATTTATTAAATTAAAACTGGCATTACATTTTCTATTAATTAGAATAGCAACTCCAGCTTTTTTCCCTACTGAAGGGGCAAAAAAACACTTCTTCATCCAACCCCCTTCCAGTTTCATTGATTCCACTATATTCAAGTGAGTCTTGAATATAACAAACATCAGCGTTCTGTTTTTTTTCAGAAAGGCTAATATTTTTTTTCTTTTGTTCTGATGATTTAGACCATTTACATTAAGTGAAAATACTTTAAAAGCCATCATGGTAAATATAAATAATAAAATTATTGGAGATCAGAAAACAGAAAAAAATATTGAATCATATAAGCAGACATCATCTTCTTAAACTGAAACCCTTGAGATTGAACACAAACCCATATAAATCCCCCAAATCCACCCCTCCCCCACCCTTCCCCCCATAAGTTCACTAAATGTGTAAACTTGAAAACACACATAGATAAATCAAGTAAAGAGAATTCACCCCATAGAACTATCAAGAAACAAATGATCCATAACAATAAGTTACATAAGAATATATGAACAAATAATCCCTTTCCCAAAATCCCTAATATCCAGCCCAAACCCCTTAAAATAATATTCTGCAAATAAACACGAAGACAAAAATATATTTAGAATCCCAACCAGTGTTATACCAAAAAGAAACACATAACAAAAATCTTTTGTCAAACCTATATTCTTGAATAAATAAATGTCATTAGACCAAACAAATCAAAAATATAAAAAAGAAAAATCTGTGACAAGAAAGCTAATTATTATATAAGTAACACAATATGAGAATATTCATAAAAACTGTATTAGCTTCAAAAGATTGACAACATAGTAAAGATTCCACTACCCCATAAAAGGATAACAGTTACTATTCAAAATCCAGTAAATTATAAACTGTAAGTAATAGCTGTATTTCAAACTCCAATACAGAGATATACATATTCAAAAGAAATTGAAATGTAAAAACAACTCCTGAAAGAAAGAATATTAAATTACATGACATTTATGTAATCATCTGTTCCTCTTGCTTCTGCAAAAACTCTTGCAGCTCTTCTGGCTCCTTGAAATTCATTGTTTTATTCTTAAAAGTCACTCTCATTAACACTGGATAAATCAGCCCATATTTTGCCCCAAGACTTCTTAGCTGTGGTCTCATGTCAAGAAATCTTTTCCTCTTGGCTGCAGTGGCAGGAGCAAAATCCGGCACAAAATGTATGCGAGAGTCCTGAATCTTTAAATTCTTATTTTCTTTAGCCAACCGAACAATATCCAATACTTGCTGATGTTTTAAGAACTTGAATATAATTGGACGAGGACCCCTTTGAGTATCACTCCTCCTGACTGGTATCCTATGAGCTCTTTCAATTTCTATAGGATATTTCGTGTGTAGAGGGAGGATTTTAGGGAGGAGGTTCTCCAGAAAGGAAGTAATATTATTTTTTTCTGCCCCTTCCGGAATCCCTAGTAATCTTAAATTACTCCTCTTCTCCCTATTACTACAATCTTCCAGCATTTGCGTGAGTATATCAATTTTCTTTTGTGCCAGCTTCAGTTTAAATAAATCTATTTCAACTGCCAGCATTCGATCGTTGAGATTTACAATCTTATTCTCAACTAACTCCATTTTCCTGTTGAGAATATTTACTTCCAGCTTTACCTCTTTAATATCTTTGGAGTTTTCTAAAACAATCTCTCTAATGGTTTTAAGCTCCCTCAAGATTTCAACTGTATCTACAGTTTCCTTCTCAGCCTGTTTTTTCAAAGGGGTCGGAGGCTCGGGTTTGGCTCTTTTAGCGCTTGCCGGTGTCACAAAAGCTGAATCAGCCTTAGTATTTTTCCCGGACGCCATAGTTATTAATCAACTCTTCTGTATCCGACAAGAAAAGTCAATTTTTGTAACATATAATCTAGTAAAAGATCTATCGGGACAGAGCTCACCGTTCACCCGACTGCTGTCATGCGCTTCCAAGCCACGCCCCAATATATAGTAATCTTAATTATTTGATAAAATTTCCTACCAATCCTCTCCCCCTATGTATAAATATACTATCAATGGAAAATGATGTCTACTCATTACAATAATTTGCCATTGGCCCCTAGATCTTTATAAAGTTATTATAATTCCCTTTTTGCAAAGCAGTTACTCTTTCCATCTTATAAATGTGACACAATGAATTCCACCAGAAACTCAAACTGTGCGAGGGAAACAGAATTCTTAGAGGCTGTGAGGGACTGCTTTATGGATCAGCTTGTCAAGGAACCAACAAGAGGAAATGCCACTCTTGACCTAATCCTCAACGGAATAGGGGGACCTGCAAAAGAAGTGGAAGTAGTAGGACCACTAGGAAACAGCGATCACAACATGATCCAGTACAAATTAGGAGTAGGTACAGCAAAAGGGAAGAGAACCACAGTGACAACATTCAACTTCAAGAAAGGGAACTATGATGCTATGACAGCAATAGTAAGGAAAAAACTCATAAACAGTTCAAGGAAAACAGAAACTGTAGAGCAAGCATGGTCTCTATTCAAGGGCACAGTGCAAGAAGCACAACATATGTACATCCCCAGATTTAGAAAAGGGTGCAAAAAAAACCGAACAAAAGACCCCGCATGGATAAACAATGAGGTAAAGAAAGAGATAGGAGACAAGAAAAAATCATTATCCCAGGACAAGCAGGCAGCATATTCTTAACGTATGGGTGACGTCACCGACGGAGCCCCGGTACGGACATTTTTACTAGAAAGTTCTAGTTGGCCGCACCGCGCATGCGCGAGTGCCTTCCCGCCCGACGGAGGAGTGCGTGGTCCCCAGTTTCTTCGTTTCCGCGGAGCGAAGAAGACGCATGTGCTTTCAACGGCTGTTGAAAACTCTCTTTTTGCCTTCCCGCTCGCGCTTTTTTGATCCTTTTTTCTAATTTTTTCCTTTATTCTTTATTCTTTTTCTGTTTAAAAAAAAAAAAAAAAAAAACTTCGTGTTTTTTCTTTGTTTTTTCAACCGGCCCCGGCGGGGCCAGTTGTAATCATACAAGCCTCCGGGTTCGATTTCGCGGAGGCCGTGTTTCCCTTCATGCCCCCCCAACCGGGCTTCAAGAAGTGCCAGCGGTGTGCACGCCCGATCTCTCTAACTGACCCACACAATTGGTGCCTCCAGTGTTTGGGTCCAGAGCATCGGGCTGACACCTGCACCCGCTGTGCTACTCTCAAGAAACGCACACTTAAAAACCGGCAAATCCAGCAGAATATCCTTTTCGGCACCGGTTCTGCCATGGATCCGGCCCCGGCGTCGACGGCACCGCCTAAATCGGCACCGACCACATCGACACCGCCTGACCCTTCTTCGGGGTCGATAGCACCAGGTAAGCCGGCTAAGAAGCCTCCCACTTCCCTCGAGCGCCCTCCAGCCACAGCGGCGACACCGGTCCTTCCGGCGTCCCGCCGATCCCGTAAACGCTCCGCTCCGATCTCGGTGAGTGCCTCGTCATCGGCCTCCTCATCGCCGGAGCGTCGAGCAGCACCTGTGGTACCAAAGAAAACTAAAACGGTACCGGTGCCCCCATTGGAGGACCGCATCTCGGCCATCCTCCAGGACAAACTGCAGCAGCTGCTACAGCAGCAACTCCAACAACTCCTTCCGACCCTGCTGGCACCGCTCCTTACGGTACCAGACCGGCCCGAGCCTCGCACCATCCCACCGGTGTCCACCCCCTCGGTACCGATGAACACCTCCATGCCGGTCTTATCTGCCCAGCCTGAGCTTCAGACTTGCTCTGCGGAGGACCCCTCCCGGACCCGGGATAGACTCCGGTCTTCCCGGGACCGTGATCGGCACCATTCCTCCCGGGACAGGGATCGACGCCGGTCTTCATCTCCCGGCACCGTATCCATGCGCTCTGGCAAGTCCCTTTCTAAAACCCGCCATACTGAGCCTGCCATCAGGGACCCAGACTTATGGGAGCAATCCCCACTCGGTACCGAGGAGGATGCCTCTTCTACAGATGAGGAACCCTCTATGGCTGAAACCACTTCCAAGCCTGAGCAGTCCTCCTTCACGAAATTCCTTCGGGAGATGTCAGCGGCTCTGTCAATCCCACTAGAGTCCGACTCTAAAAAGTCCCAGGCTTTTTTAGAGGCCTTGGACTTCGACCAACCTCCCAAGGAATTTCTTAAACTCCCCGTACATGATATCCTACGGGAAACGTTTTATAAAAATTTAGAAAACCCCCTTACTGTTCCAGGTGCCCCCAGAAAACTGGACAGTTTATACCGCGTTATCCCTATTCCGGGCTTTGATAAACCTCAATTGCCCCATGAGAGCCTCCTAGTAGAGTCCACTTTAAAAAAATCCCAGGGCTCCAGTGTTTATGCCTCCACCCCTCCTGGCAGAGAGGGAAAGACAATGGACAAATTTGGAAAGCGCCTGTATCAAAATGCCATGCTGGCCAACAGGGCAAACAACTACACCTTCCACTTCTTTTATATGAAGCACCTGGTCCAACAACTTTCCGCCCTGCAAAAATACGTTCCTGAGCGTAAGGTCCCGCTTTTCCAACAACAGATTTCCAGCCTCCTTCAGCTCAGAAAATTCATGGTGCGCTCGATTTATGATTCCTTCGAACTCACTTCCCGAGCCTCCGCATTGGCTGTGGCCATGCGACGCCTGGCCTGGCTGCGGGTGTCTGACCTTGATATAAACCACCAAGACCGCCTCGCCAACGCGCCCTGCCTTGGTGATGAACTTTTTGGAGAGTCTCTGGATTCCACAACACAAAAACTTTCGGCTCATGAGACCAGATGGGACACGCTCATTAAGCCTAAAAAGAAGACTCCACCTACACGACCTTACAGGCCTCAGTTCTCTTACCAACGCAGATTCTCTGCCAGACCGCTTAATCCTCCTCAGCAACAATCTCGCCGTCCTCGCCAGCAGCAGCACATAAGAACATAAGAAGCGCCATCTCTGGATCAGACCTTCGGTCCATCAAGTCCGGTGATCCGCACACGCGGAGGCCCTGCCAGGTATACACCTGGCTTACCCTATAGCCAACCATATCTCTATATGCCTCTCTCAAGGAGATAGGCATCTAGTTTGCCCTTGAAGCCTAGGACTGTCGATTCTGCAATAATCTCCCCTGGGAGAGTATTCCAGATGTCAACCACTCTCTGTGTGAAGCAGAACTTCCTGATATTAGTCCTGAACTTGCCCCCCCTTAGCTTCATTTTATGTCCTCTTGTCCGTGTCAAATTGGACAATGTAAATAATCTTCTCTGCTCTATTTTGTCGATTCCTTTCAGTATTTTGAAGGTCTCGATCATATCCCCACGCAGTCTCCTTTTCTCAAGGGAGAACAATCCCAGTGTTTTAAGTCGATCCTCATATTCCAGTTTCTCCATACCCTTCACTAGTTTAGTTGCTCGCCTCTGCACCCTCTCCAGCAGTTTTATATCCTTCTTTAGGTAGGGAGACCAATGTTGGACGCAGTATTCCAAGTGGGGTCTGACCATTGCCCTATAAAGCGGCATTATAACTTTCTCCGATCTACTCGAGATTCCTTTCTTTATCATGCCCAACATTCTATTTGCCTTATTTGCCGCTGCCGCACATTGTGCCGACGGCTTCAGGGTCCTATCTATCAGTACACCCAGATCCCTTTCTTGTTCACTTTTTCCCAGAGTTGCACCTGACATTCTGTACTCGTATTCCTTATTTTTACTGCCTAAATGCATTACCTTGCATTTCTCCACATTGAACTTCATCTGCCATTTCTCCGCCCAGTTTTCTAACCGACACAAATCGCTCTGGAGTTCCTCACTGTCCTCCTGCGATCTGATTGCCCGGCAGAGTTTTGTGTCGTCTGCAAACTTGATGATCTCACTGGATGTTCCGTTTTCCAGGTCATTGATATAAATATTAAAAAGGATCGGCCCAAGTACCGAGCCCTGGGGTACACCACTAGTCACTTTCTCCCAGTCGGAGAACTTCCCATTTATGCCCACTCTCTGCTTCCTATTTTCCAGCCATTTGCCTATCCATCTTTGTATATCTCCCTCTATGCCATGGCTTTGTAGTTTCCTGAGAAGTCTTTCATGTGGAACTTTGTCAAATGCTTTCTGGAAGTCCAAGTATATTATGTCCACCGGCTTTCCACTATCAATTTGCTTGTTCACAGTCTCAAAGAATTGGAGTAAATTCGTCAAACACGATTTCCCTTTCCTGAATCCATGTTGACTGGGTTTCATCAAGTCGTGTGTGTCCAAGTGCTGAACTATGCTATCCTTGATCAGTGATTCAATCATCTTGCCGGGGACAGACGTAAGACTCACAGGTCTATAGTTGCCCGGTTCTCCTCTCGATCCTTTTTTGAAGATTGGCGTGATGTTCGCTTTCCTCCAGTCGTCTGGTATCTGACCTGTTCTGATTGACAGGTTTGCAAGTTTTTGCAATAACTCTCCGATTTCAACCTTCAATTCCTTCAAGACTCTCGGGTGAATTTCATCCGGTCCAGGGGATTTGTCACTTTTAAGTTTGTCGATCTGGTAGTATATCTGATCTAAGTTCACTTCAACTGTGGTGAGGCTGTCCTCTATTTCTCCTGTAAACAGTTTCTCTCCTTCAGGTATTGTTGAGGTGTCCTCCTTCGTAAAGACGGACGCAAAGAAGGAATTTAGTTTGTCTGCGATTTGTTTATCTTCCTTGATGTACCCTTTTCTTCCCTTGTCGTCCAGGGGTCCCACTGCCTCTTTTGCAGGTTTTTTCCCTTTCACGTATCTAAAGAAGGGCTTGAAGTTTTTAGCCTCCCGGGCTATTTTTTCCTCATAGTCCTGTTTTGCATCCCTCACCGCCTTGTGACATTTCTTCTGTTTATCTTTATGTTTGTTCCAGGCTTCGGTTGTCTTCGTGCATTTCCATTTTTTGAAAGAGTCCTTCTTTTCTTTTATGGCTTCCTTCACCTGTATGGTAAGCCATGCCGGTTCTCCTTTGCCTTTAGTTCTCCGATCTTTGGAAATCCTCGGAATGTAGAGATCTTGTGCTTCTGCAATAGTATTTTTCAATAGGCACCATGCCTGATCTACTGTTTCAAGTTTGTCCACCATCTTCTCGAGTCGTTTTGTTACCATGGCTCTCATGCAATCGTATTTACCCTTTTTAAAGTTTAAGGTGGTGGTTAAGGTTTTGGTATGTTTCCCTTTCCCGATGTCAAGTTTAAAGTTGATTACATTGTGATCACTCGTTCCCAGTGGAACCATGACTTCTACTTCTGTTATCGGTCCGGTGAGACCATTTAGGACCAAGTCCAAGGTGGTGTCTCCTCTTGTCGGCTCTTTTACCATTTGCTCCACGCTCAGGCTCGCCCTCAATCTCACCAGCCAACCAAGCCTCTGCCTCAATCTAAACCTCCTCGGCCCTTTTGACTCCGTTCTCCAGGGCATAGCCAGTCTCCACCCGTCAAAGCCTCTCCCTCAGCCTATCGGAGGCCGCCTCACCATCTTTCTCCAACGCTGGGAGGTCATCACATCAGACCTGTGGGTACTCAACATCATCCGTCACGGATACTCACTAAGGTTCCAGACTCTTCCCTTGGACAATCCTCCCGTAGAGTCTGCTTTTCACTCCTCCCAAACTTCACTCCTCCTCAGGGAGGTCCAATCCCTCCTCCTCCTCAATGCCATCGAAGAAGTTCCACCAGACCAAAGAGGTCAGGGATTTTACTCCCGCTACTTCCTGGTACCCAAGAAAACGGGAGACCTTCGTCCCATCCTTGACCTCAGGAACCTCAACAAGTGTTTGATCAAGGAAAAGTTCAGAATGCTCTCCCTTGCCACGCTTTACCCTCTTCTATCTCAACACGACTGGCTATGTTCCCTAGATCTCAAGGAGGCCTACACACACATTCCAATCCATCAGGCTTCGCGTCGCTACCTCCGATTCCAGATACAGAATCACCACTATCAGTACAAAGTGCTACCCTTTGGTCTCGCATCATCGCCCAGGGTGTTCACCAAGTGCCTCATTGTGGTAGCGGCCTTTCTCAGGTCTCACAACCTACAGGTGTTCCCCTACTTGGACGATTGGTTGGTGAAAGCAACTACATCTCCACTTGTGCTGCAAGCCACTCACCAAACCATCTCTTTCCTCCATCTCTTGGGGTTCGAGATCAATTACCCCAAGTCGCATCTGCTTCCCACACAGCGCCTTCAGTTCATCGGAGCAGTTCTCGACACCACTCTGATGAGGGCGTTCCTTCCCTCCGACCGGCACCGAACCCTGCTCCACCTCTGTCGGCAGGTGCTCCTTCATCAATTCATCCCTGCTCGACAGATGATGGTCCTTCTGGGCCACATGGCCTCGACAGTCCATGTGATTCCTCTGGCGCGACTCCACCTCAGGACACCTCAATGGACCCTTGCCAACCAATGGTCACAGACCACGGATCCTCTTTCTCATCCCATCTCTGTGACATCGTCTCTTCAGCAATCTCTTCAATGGTGGTTGAACTCCTCAAATCTTTCCAGGGGTCTTCTTTTTCATCTACCCCCTCACTCCATGATCATAACCACAGATGCCTCCCCCTATGCTTGGGGAGCTCACATAGGAGATCTTCGCACCCAGGGACTCTGGACACCTCAGGAGCGTCAACATCACATCAATTTCCTGGAGCTCAGAGCCATGTTTTATGCTCTCAAGGCCTTCCAACACCTTCTCGACCCCCAGGTTCTTCTCCTGTGCACAGACAACCAAGTCGCCATGTATTACATAAACAAACAAGGCGGCACCGGATCTCGCCTCCTTTGTCAGGAGGCCCTCCGCATCTGGACCTGGGCCACGGCCCGCAATCTCTTCCTCAAGGCTGTCTATGTCCAGGGCGAACAGAACTTCCTGGCCGACCATCTCAGCCGCATCCTTCAACCTCACGAGTGGACTCTGGACCCTCCCACACTCCACTCCATCTTTACTCGCTGGGGCACTCCGCAGGTGGACCTGTTTGCAGCTCCTCACAACCATCAGCTGCCCCAGTTCTGTTCCAGACTCTTCTCTCCGCATCGTCTGGCCCCGGATGCATTCCTCCTCGACTGGACGGATCGGTTCCTCTATGCCTTTCCTCCACTGCCTCTCATGTTGCGGACCTTGTTCAAACTCCGCAAAGACAGGGCCACCATGATTCTCATCGCTCCTCGGTGGACCCGACAGCACTGGTTCTCCCTCCTGCTTCAGCTCAGTTCCAGGGAGCCCATTCCTCTTCCTGTGTTTCCTACTCTACTTACACAGCAGCATCAGTCTCTACTACATCCCAATCTGTCTTCCCTCCACCTGACAGCTTGGTTTCTCTCGGGCTGACCTCTCCAGAGACTCTGTCTCAGCCTGTCCGTCACATTTTGGATGCCTCCAGGAAGCCTGCCACTCTCCAATGTTACCATCAGAAGTGGACCCGGTTCTCCTCTTGGTGTCTCCTGCACCATCACAATCCCACCTCTTTAGCGGTGGAAACTGTTCTGGACTATTTGCTCTCTCTGTCCGATGCTGGCCTCAAGTCTACCTCAATCAGAGTCCACCTCAGTGCCATCACCGCGTTTCATGAGCCTATCCTCGGAAAACCTCTCACGGCTCATCCTCTGGTTTCCCGGTTCATGAGAGGCCTCTTCAATGTCAAACCACCTCTGAAGCCTCCTCCTGTCGTCTGGGACCTGAATGTGGTTTTATCAGCCCTCATGAAACCTCCTTTTGAGCCTCTGGCTACCACTTCGCTCAAATTTCTAACATGGAAGGTGCTTTTCCTCATAGCCATCACCTCTGCCAGGAGGGTCAGTGAGCTGCATGCACTGGTCGCCGATCCACCGTTCACTGTTTTTCACCATGACAAGGTGGTTCTGCGTACCCATCCTAAATTCCTCCCTAAAGTGGTTTCAGCCTTCCACCTCAACCAGTCCATTGTGCTACCGGTCTTTTTCCCAAAACCCCACTCACATCCTGGGGAACAGGCGTTGCACACGCTGGATTGTAAGCGTGCCCTTGCATACTATCTTGACCGTACTAGGGCTCACCGCTCTTCCCCTCAGCTCTTTCTGACCTTCGATCCTAACCGTCTGGGTCGTCCTGTCTCTAAACAGACGCTGTCCAATTGGCTTGCTGCCTGTATTGCATTCTGTTATGCTCGGGCCGGCCTCTCACTGGAAGGTACTGTCACGGCCCACAGGGTCAGAGCTATGGCTGCTTCTGTGGCTTTCCTCCGTTCCACACCTATAGAGGAAATCTGCAAGGCGGCCACTTGGTCCTCAGTTCACACGTTCACTACTCACTACTGTCTGGATGCCTTCTCCAGACGGGATGGACACTTCGGCCAATCTGTATTGCAAAATTTATTTTCCTAATGGCCAACCGTCCCTCCTCCCTCTCTGTCACATTAGAGATCACCCATACGTTAAGAATATGCTGCCTGCTTGTCCTGGGATAAAGCACAGTTACTTACCGTAACAGGTGTTATCCAGGGACAGCAGGCAGATATTCTTACGACCCTCCCACCTCCCCGGGTTGGCTTCTTAGCTGGCTTACCTTAACTGGGGACCACGCACTCCTCCATCGGGCGGGAAGGCACTCGCGCATGCGCGGTGCGGCCAACTAGAACTTTCTAGTAAAAATGTCCGTACCGGGGCTCCGTCGGTGACGTCACCCATACGTTAAGAATATCTGCCTGCTGTCCCTGGATAACACCTGTTACGGTAAGTAACTGTGCTTTCCGGAAATGAAAAAAGGACCAAACTGGGGAAAACTGGAATGAACACAGGAAACGCCAAAGAGAATGTCATCAAGTGGTTAGGAGAGCGAAAAGAGAATACGAAGAGAGGCTGGCCAGGGAGGCAAAAAACTTCAAATCATTCTTCAGATATGTTAAGGGGAAGAAACTGGCGAGGGAGGAAGTAGCACCGTTGGATGATGGAGACAAAAAGGGAGTGATACAGGAGCAAAAAGAGGTAGCCGACAGGTTAAACAAATTCTTCTCGTCAGTCTTCACAAGTGAGGACACATCCAGTGTACCAGAACCCGACGTGATCTTCCATGGTGATCAAGAAGAAAAACTGTCAACAATAGAGGTGAGCCATGAGGATGTCCTCCAACAGATAGATACATAGAAACATAGAAAAAGACGGCAGATAAGGGCTGCGGCCCATCTAGTCTGCCCACCCCAGTGACCCTCCCCTATTTAACTCTGTGCAGAGATCCCACTTGACGATCCCATTTCTTCTTAAAATCAGGCACGCTGCTTGCTTCGATCACCTGAAGTGGAAGTCTATTCCAGCGATCAACCACTCTTTTGGTGAAAAAGTATTTCCTGGTGTCGCCGTGTAACTTCCCCCCCTGATTTTCCATGAATGTCCTCTTGTCGCCGTCAGACCTTTGAAAAAAAAGAAATCCTCTTCTACCTCGATACGGCCCGTGAGGTACTTGATTGAAAAGCGACAAATCACCAGGCCCGGACGGAATCCATCATAGAGTACTAAAAGAACTAAGAAATGAGAAGCGGGAATACTCCAACGAGTTTGCAACCTATCCTTGAAAACTGGAAAGATTCTGGAGGACTGGAAGATAGCAAATGTTACACCTATCTTTAAAAAGGGGTCAAGAGGAGACCCGGGATACTATAGGCCGGTAAGTTTGACATCGGTTCCAGGCAAGATGGTAGAAGCACTGATAAAGGACAGCATCTGTGAGCACATAGAAAAAAATGGGCTGATGAAAGCGAGCCAACATGGCTTCTGCAAGGGAAGATCGTGCCAAACAAACTTACTGCACTTCTTTGAGGGAGTGAACAGCCAGTTGGACAAAGGGGAACCCGTAGACATCATTTACCTTGACTTCCAAAAGGCCTTTGACAAGGTACCCCTTGAGCGGCTACTTAGGAAGCTGTGGAACCACGGGGTGGAAGGGAACGTACACATGGGTCAAACACTGGTTGGCAGGCAGAAGACAGAGGGTTGGAGTGAAGGGTCACTACTCGGGCTGGAGGAAGGTCACGAGCGGAGTTCCGCAGGGGTCTGTACTTAGACCGCTGCTGTTCAATGTATTTATTAATGACCTGGAAACGGGGACGAAATGTGAAGTTATAAAATTTGCGGATGACACTAAACTCTGTAGAAGGGTTAGAACTACGGAAGAGTGTGAAGACCTACAAAGGGACCTAAACAAACTGGAGGAGTGGGCGAATAAATGGCAGATGAACTTCAATGTAGGGAAATGCAAGGTCATGCATATAGGGAGAAAGAACCCGATGTTCAGCTACCAAAAGGGGTGATTAGTAATTGAGTGAAGTAACCTTGAAAGAGATTTGGGTGTACTGGTGGATACAACAATGAAGTCAACGGCACAATGCGCAGCAGCCGCGAAGAAGGCAAACAGAATGTTGGGTATTATTTAGAAGGGTATTACGACCAGAACAAAAGAAGTCATCCTGCTATTGTATCGGGCAATGGTGCGCCCGCACCTGGAGTACTGTGTTCAGTATTGGTCACCGTACCTTAAGAAGGATATGGCAATACTTGAGAGGGTCCAGAGGAGAGTGACACGAATGATTAAGGGCATGGAAAACCTTTCATACACTGAAAGATTGGAGAGGCTGGGGCTCTTCTCCATGGAAAAGCGGAGATTCAGAGGAGACATGATAGAGACCTACAAGATCATGAAGGGCATAGAGAAAGTAGAGAGGGATAGATTCTTCAAACTTTCAAAACATATAAGAACAAGAGGACATTCGGAAAAATTGGAAGGGAATAGATTCAAAACAAATGCTAGGAAGTTTTTCTTTACCCAGCGTGTGGTGGACACCTGGAATGCACTTCCAGAGGACATAATAGGACAGAGTACAGTACTGGAGTTCAAGAAATGATTGTACAATTTCCTGCTGAAGAAAGGGATAGAGGGGTATAGATAGGGGGCTACTCCGCAGGTCGCCACGTGAGCGGACTGCTGGGCATGATGGACCTCGGGTCTGACCCAGTGGAGGCATTGCTTATGTTCTTTTGAATAACTAAGATTAGTATAATTTTTCCAATTATTGGTAATATGTTGCATGGCAACTCCTGTCATAATCAATAAAAGTTTGTTATTATTACATTACATTTCAGATTTCTATTCCGCCATTACCTTTCGGTTCAAAGCGGATTACAAAAAGAGTTATGGAAGAAGGGTTACAAAGTTAGATCAGAGATCGTTTCCAAGAGAGGGATAAGAAGGATCAGGGGTTGGGGAGGGGATGGTAAGAAGGAGTATTCATGGTATTAAGCTTTATTAAGGGATTTCTTGAAGAATATAGTTTTTACTTCCTTTCTGAACATCTTGTAGTCTGGGTTTATTATCAATAGGTTGGAGATTTGGTTATCTATTTTTGCTGCTTGAGTGGCTAGTAGGCCATCGTATAGTTTTTTCCGTTTTACTTCTTTGATTGGGGGGTAAGTGAATGGGGTTTGTGTTTTTCTATGCCTGGTAGAGGTAGTTTGGATGAGGCGGTCGTTTAGGTAGATTGGGCTGTCTCCATTTATAGTTTTAAATAGTATAAAGTAGAATTTAAATTGTATTCTTTCCTGGATTGGAAGCCAATGTGAGTTGATAAATGCCTCAGTAATGTGGTCATGTTTCTTCAATGTGTAGACGAGTCTCAGAGCTGTATTCTGAATTGTCTGTAATTGTTTAATCATTATGGCAGGGGAGGTAGAGGATGTTGCAGTAGTCTAGGATACTTAGGATTAGAGATTGTACTAGGAGCTGAAATTGTGTTTTTTCGAAGAATTTTCGGACTTGTCTAAGGTTTCTCTGCGAAAGATTTCTGTATTGTTTTGTTTATTTGTGGTTGCATGGTGCAAATGAAATTTGCATGGTGCAAATGAAATTTGCATGATGAAATTTGACTTTTTGTTCTCATAGACATACCAAATAGAATAGTATCATATGACAATGCTACATGGTTTTCTAATAGACAATTTATTTGAGACCAAATTGATTTCCAAAAGGTCATAATACAGGGACAGCAAAAAATTAAGTGATCCAATGTCCCCGCTTCCAGATTACAATGCCAGCATCTATTATTCACAACACTTTTCTGACAGCAGTCTACATTCAAGGAGAGAAAAGCTTTCAGGCGGACAAATTGAGTCGTCTTCTACAATCTCATGAATGGATACTCAATTCGTCGCCTCTCCATCACATTTTTTCTCAGTGGGGAACCCCTCAAATAGATCTATTTGCGTCTCCCCATAACAACAAACTGCCTCAGTTTTGTTCCAGGATCTACGCTCCTCACCACCTGGAGGCAGCTGCTTTTCTTCTGGAATGGACGAACAAATTCCTGCATGCGTTTCCTCCATTCCCTCTAGTTCTAAGACACTCGTCAAATTCAAACACAAACATTCCACCATGATTCTGATAGCTCCTCGGTTGCCCAGAGAACCTTGGTTCTTCCTTCTCCTTCAACTCAGCAGCAGTGAGCCACTACTTCTACCAGTTTTTACGTCTCTGTTTACGCAGAGTCAGGGTTCTCTACTTCATCCCAACCTGCAGTCTCTGCACCTGACAGCTTGGTACCTTTCAATGTAACTGCCAATTTCCAGTTCTCTCAATCTGTCAAGGACATACTAGAGGCTTCCAGGAAGCCTACTACTAGACAATGTTACAACCAGAAATGGACTAGGTTTTCAGCTTGGTATACCCTTCATCATAAGGAGCCTCAATCTACCACCTTGTCTTCAGTTCTGGATTACTTGTTGCATTTATCTCAATCAGGTCTCAAATCGACATCTTTTAGAGTCCATCTCAGTGCAATTGCTGCTTTCCATCAGCCCTTGGATGGGAAATCTTTATCTGCTCATCCTGTGGTTTCCAGATTTATGAAAGTACTTCTCAATGTCAAGCCACCTCTCAAACCGCCTCCCATGGTTTGGGATCTCAATGTTTTTTTCAGTTGATGAAGCCTTCTTTTGAACCAATGGATTCGGCTCATCTTAAATATCTCACTTGGAAAGTGGTTTTTCTCATTGCTCTTACATCTGCTCTCAGAGTCAGTGAGCTACGAGCTTTAGTAGCGGACCCACCTTTCACAGTATTTCATCACGGCAAGGTGGTCTTCCGTACTCATCCTAAATTCTTACCAAAAGTAGTTTCAGAATTTCATCTCAATCAGTCCATTGTACTTGCAGTGTTTTTTCCAAAGCCTCATTCTCATCTTGGAGAAACAGCTCTTCATACTCTGGACTGCAAGCGTGCTATGGTCTTCTACTTACAAAGGACTAAGCCACAAAGATCTTCTCAAATTTTTGTCTCCTTCGATCCAAATAAGTTGGGACATCCAGTTTCCAAGAGAACCATCTCCAACTGGTTAGCTGCTTGCATCTCTTTCTGCTATGCTCAGGCTGGACTGCATCTAGACTGTCGAGTCACAGCCCATAAAGTTAGAGCCATGGCGGCATCTGTAGCTTTCCTTAGATCTACTCCTATTGAGGAAATCTGCAAAGCTACCACTTGGTCCTCGGTTCATACTTTCTCCTCTCATTATTGTCTGGATTCTTTTTCGAGACGGGATGGCCACTTTGGCCAGGCAGTATTACAAAATTTATTCTCCTGAATTGCCAATACTCCCACCATCCCATTCTGGTTAGCTTGGAGGTCACCCATATGTTGAGAATATCTGCCTGCTGTCCCTGGATAACATCTGTTATGGTAAGTAACAGTGCTTTATATACAACAGATATAAATTCTCAAAACTGACACATTTCAATCACTATATTGAAAAATAAAATATAATGGAAAGAGCAATTGCTTTGCAGAACGGAAACTATGATAATTTTATGAAGATCTGGGGGCCATTAGAAAGTTATTGTAATGAGTGAACATCATTTTCCTTTGTTTGGGGTGGCTTTAGGGAAAAATAGTTTATCTATTTTAATTTGATATGTTTCTATTTGAAATATGTTTATTTATAGAGGTTGAGGGTGGAGGTGGGATGGGTGGTAAATTATTTATTTATTTTATGTTTATATGAGTAAGATTTTCAAGTGTAATATGTTTGTTATGTACTGTTATAATTTTGTACACTTGTTGATAGATTTAAAATGAATAAAGAATTAAAAAAAGAAAAAGAAAATCATTTTACCTACCGGCAATCTTCTGTAGGCTGCTGTAATTAGCTTTAAAGGCAAGACCGGGAGGCCATGGGGGAAGCCAGAAGACACTAGAGAGAAGGGGGAAACATGCAGGTCTTCGGCGAATCGGGCAGTGCTGGCGCTGTACCGCTTAGGGAAGTCAGCTGGCAGGTGCCTCTCTTCCTCCTCAGTGTGCCGCAGCACACTTGGAATCTCAGGAGGAACACAGTTTGAGATACATTGCTCTAAAATAATGGGACATCAGAAAGTCTTCCCCAATACAGATGACTGGCCATTTTATTGACATCATTAGTTAATTCCTTATTAAACATACATAGTTGGTACATCTTCCCATCACAATCCATTTACAAATTGACGTCACATGGTTTCTTAATTTTACTTTGCTAGCAATTTCCTTAGCAACAGTAACTTAACTCATCACATGCTTTTGGTTTACTGAGGTCACGCTGACCCTGCAGACATGTTCTGTTCTATTGCAAATATCTCGTTCACAGAAACAATCACATGATCTTCTATAACTCCAACTCATCAATATTTGCCCTAACCATGTAAGTGGAAGAAAACTGTTCTTATAAACAGATGTATTTTTCTCTCTAAACCAGTGGTTCCCAACCCTGTCCTGGGGGACCACCAGCCATTCGGGTTTTCAAGATATCCCTAATGAATATGCATGAGAATGATTTGCATATAATGGCAGTGACAGGTATGCAAATCTCTCTCATGCATATTCATTAGGAATATCTTGAAAACTTGACTGGCTGGTGGTCCCCCAGGACAGGATTGGGAACCAGTGGTCTAAACAACTATTGGAAGAAAAATATGTTTATATAAACAAATGTGTTAGTGTGACTTTAAGCTCACTTTCATGGAACCATTGTTATGGTCCCAGCGTCTTGTTCCAGACATTAAACCAATATATTTTGTTCTGTGAAGGAAAAATATGTACTCTGCATGCTATGCTGTGTCACAGGTTATTGAAGGATTTCTATTATTCAGCTACATTTTCATACATTAATCTTTAAGTTTTAACTAAAAGTGTATCTAATAAATATTGGTTTTGCCCCCCCCTTTATATTCTGCATAATACAATTCTCCTCATCACTCTATCTTTGTTTGGCTCTTTGACATATGCTCTGTCTGTCACTTGCTCTGTCTGTAAAGATTCACCGTCTCTGTCATTGAGCTTCTCATTTTTTTTAACCTGCCAGAGCGCCTTGAAAGTGAGAAAAAGAGATTTCATCAAGCACTCGAAGATGCTGAAGTGCTACGGCACAGAGAGGTGAGTAGTCTTTCTAGATTACAATTGATCCAGAACACTGCTGCCAGATTGATTTTCAGGAAATGTAAGTTTGATCATGTGACACCATTACTTTACAATCTGCATTGGCTTCCCGTATATTTTAGAGTCCAGTTCAAATGTGCCTGTGTCATTTTCAAAATTCTCTTTGGCGTCTTCTCTCCGTTAGTTCCTCTATCTTGGAGTCTTAATAGATTCTCTTTTGCAAGGGGCAATCAACAATTTAAGCTATCTTGTTCTTCTAGTAAAGGTATTAAAAGAACCAAAGTTTTTGGTCAATCTCTGTCCTTCAAGTTCACCCAACTTTGGAATGATCTTTCACTTTTTTTGTGAAGTTTTAGTTCTCTTTCATCCTTTCGCAAGTCTCTGAAAACCACCTTGTTCACCAAACACTTTGGTAATTAATTCCTCTCCCACTTCTGCTATGTTACTATGTACTTAATTTAATTACTGTTTTATATTTTCATTACCTTATCTAACTACTGTAAACAGAGTTGAGCATTCTTGGATTGAGGACTGGTATACAAAACTAAGCATTAGAATAGATTAGATTAGTAAGGAATATGAAACTGGAGTTTCCAAGAGAGACATTTGAGAATTCTCACCACTTTGGTCCTGATTAACTGAGACTCGCACTTGGCTAATAAAAATAATTTCCAGTTAAAGGGAAAAATTTTATCATTGCTCACTTTTTTGTTAACATCCATCAACACTACTGTCTTTTCTGACTTTCACATTTGACTACCTCTGACGTGTTGTGTTTTTTGTTTTTTTTTTAATTATCAATTTTCAAATAAACAATCAAGTATATACTTGTACAGAAAGGAGAGGCATTAAAGAAAAATACACATTCCAAGTAAATATTAATTATAATCAAGGCAAAAATAATCATAATCTCCTCCTCAAGTCCTCAATTCATGGATCCAAGATGTAAAGCAGTGAGGCAGTAAGAAAATCATAGTAATATAAAGAAAAAGGAAAAACAGGGATACTGATAGCTGAGGAAGTGACCAAATCAAACAATGAGCACTCATATTGTTGTTGTTATCCCAGCTTTCAGGTGTGCAGCTGACAGAAAGGTTGTCAGTTGTATAGGATCAAAGAAAACATATTTTTGCTTTTGATATAATATCACACATTTGCATGGGTGTCTTAAAAAGAAGGAGGCTCCAAGAGCAATAACTCCCGGCTTCAAAATCAAAAATTCACGACGACGCTTCTGGGTGTCTTGTGCCAGATCCAGAAATGCAGAGTAATGCATTTGGGGATTAATAATCGGAAGGAATCGTATATGCTGGGCGGTGAGAAACTGATATGCATGGACGGGGAGAGGGACCTTGGGGTGATAGTGTCCGAAGATCTAAAGTTTCAAGTTTTAAGTTTTATTTTAACTTATTGAATCGCCTATTTATTTTACTAAGCGATTTACATAATAAACCCCCCCCCCCCCACATATACCAGTATTCACAATAAGTTTCAAAGATTTGACAAATTGACATAAAAACTAACAGTTACATAAGGAATGGAGGGCAGAACTACAATATTATTTATTAGAAAAGAAGACATGAATGGTAAGAACAATAGGAAAGGGAAATAAATAAAAAAGAAGATAATCATTTGATGTGATTATAGATTGAAAGCATCTTTAAAAAGAAAGCTCTTCAGAGAGCGTTTAAAATGATTCAAGTCATTATCCCAGGACAAGCAGGCAGCATATTCTTGACTGATGGGTGATGGCACCGACGGAGCCCCGGTACGGACAATTTTAGAGTGATTGCACTCTTAAGAACTTAGAAAGTTCTAGCTAGACCGCACCGCGCGTGCGCGAGTGCCTTCCCGCCAGACGAAGGCGCGCGGTCCCCAGTTTCTTAGTTTCCGCGGAGCTAAGAAGATGCGTGTTTTCCAACGGCTGTTGGATAATCTCTTTTTTGCCTTCCCGCTCGCGTATTTTTCCTCGTGAAACTTTTCACGTTTTCTTTTTTTATTCTTTTCTTGCTTAAAATTTTAAATAAAAAAGTCTACTTTTCTCGACTTTTTTCGATCGGCCCCGGCGAGGCCTGTTGGCACCATCGAAGCCTCGGACTTCGATTTTGCTACTGCCGTTTTTCCCTTCATGTCCCCTTCACCGGGTTTTAAAAAGTGTCAGCGGTGTGCACGCCCTATTTCTTTATCCGACCCGCACAAGTGGTGCCTTCAGTGCTTGGGTCCGGACCATAGGGCGGAGACGTGCACCCGCTGTGGTTCTCTTCAAAAGACAACTTTGAAGAATCGCCATATTCAGCAGCAGCTTCTTTTCGGTGCCGCTATGGAAGTTCCACCGGCATCGACAACTTCCTCCAAGTCGGCACCGGCGGTTTCGACACCGCAAGATACATCTTCGGTGTCGCACCCCTCAGGTAAGCCGGCTAAGAAGCCATCCCCTACAGTTCTCGGCCCGCCAGTCGAACATGCAGTGAGCCAAGTCCTGCAGAATGTGCGCCGGCCCAGCAAACGCTCCGCTCCCATAGAAGTGACTGCCTCTTCATCGGCATCGACTTCGCCTGAGCGTCGAGCTGCACCGCAGGTACCGAGCAAGAAAAAAGCGGTACCGGTGCCATTGGGACCGTCTCTGGATGAGCGCATAGCATCCATCCTCCAGGTCCAGCTTAAGGAGCAATTACAACACCTGCTCCCGGCTCTGATAACTCCGAACCTTCCAGTCTCGGTACCTACTGAGCCTACGGTACCAATCGTCGACCAGCCTATTTTGTCGGCATCGACGTTATCGACACCGCTTAAATCTGCCTCTTCTATGTCTATGCCTATTTTATCGGCAGAGCCGAAGTCTCTTCGTCGAGCTGCTCACTCTGTCTCTGATCTGGTACCGCTCTCTGACACCCGTACCGCTTTACAGTCACCAGGTACGGTGTCGATGCGTTCCGGCAAATCGGTACGCAAAACCAGGCATACCGAATCCTCTACTCCTCTATCTCAGGGCCGTCTTCCATCGGTACGTGACCCTGATTTATGGGATGACTCCGAGGATCCCCTCGGTACCGAGGAGGATTTTTCATCGGACGAGGCTGACCCATCAGTGCAGGATCCTGCTAGTAAGCCAGAGCACTCTTCCTTCACTAAATTTCTTAGGGAGATGTCAGACACCCTTTCTCTCCCATTAGAGTCTGATTCTAAGAAGTCAAAGGCATTCCTGGATGCTTTGGACTTTGACCAACCTCCCAAGGAATTTTTAAAATTACCCCTTCACGATATCTTAAGGGAAACTTTTTACAAAAATCTGGAGACTCCTCTCACCATCCCAGGAGCTTCAAGGAAATTGGAATCACTTTATAAAGTTATTCCTATTCCAGGGTTTGACAAACCTCAGCTTCCACACGAATCTTTGCTGGTGGAGTCAACCCTAAAAAAATCTGCAGGCTCAAGTGTGTATGCTTCTGTCCCTCCTTGCAGAGAGGGCAAGGCTATGAACAAATTTGGTAAACGCCTTTACCAGAATGCTATGTTGGCCAACCGTTCAGGTAACTATGCATTTCACTTCTCGTTTTACCTGAAACATCTTATACAGTAGATGGCCACTTTTCAGAAATATATTCCTGACCGCAAACTTTCTGCTTTTCAGCAATTCACTACCAGTCTCTTGCAGCTCAGGAAGTTTATGGTCCGTTCCATCTATGACACATTTGAACTGACATCCCGAGCTACTGCAATGTCTGTAGCTATGAGACGGTTAGCATGGCTTCGCGTCTCAGAACTTGATGTTAACCACCAGGACCGCCTTGCCAATGCTCCCTGCCTGGGTGATGAGCTCTTTGGAGAATCTCTGGATACCACCACCCAGAAACTTTCGGCTCATGAGACGAGGTGGGATACCTTATTGAAAAACAAAAAGAAACCCCCCTCCTACTCGTCCTTTTAGGCAGCAGACATCGTACCAGCGCCGTTTCTCTGCTCGGCCAATTCAGCCTCATCCTCCTCAACCTCGGAGGCAACGGCAGCAACAGCACCAACAGGCTCGCCAACAACAGCCGCCTGCAATTAAACCTGTTGCTCAGCCTAAACCAACTCAGCCCTTTTGACTCTCTTCTCCAGGGCATTGCCAGTCTTCCTCCTTCATGTCCTCTTCCACAGCCTATCGGAGGTCGCCTAAATACTTTTCTGGCTCGATGGGAGGTAATCACCACTGATCAGTGGGTGCTCTCTATCATCGCCCACGGCTACTCCCTGAATTTTCAGACTCCTCCGCCGTTAGGCCTGCCAAAAGAGTCTGCTTCCAACAAGTCTCAATCCCTCCTCTCTCAAGAGGTTCAATCCCTCCTTCTTCTCAATGCCATCGAAGAAGTTCCTCCAGATCAGCGAGGTCAGGGATTTTACTCCAGGTACTTTCTAGTTCCCAAAAAGACCGGAGACCTCAAACCTATATTAGATCTCAGAGATCTCAATAAATGTTTGGTCAAGGAGAATGCTCTCTCTTGCCACCCTCTACCCTCTTCTCACTCAGGGCGACTGGCTATGCTCTCTCGATCTCAAAGAGGCCTACACACATATTTCTATCCATCTGACGTCCAGACAATATCTGCGCTTTCTCATCAATCAAAATCATTATCAGTACAAGGTGCTACCCTTCGGTCTGGCCTCCTCTCCCAGGGTATTCACCAAGTGTTTCATTGTGGTAGCAGCCTATCTCTGCTCTCACAATTTTCAAGTCTTCCCTTATCTGGACGACTGGCTGATCAAGGCTCATTCTCCTCAGGCGGTTCTGCTTGCCACAACCAGACCATTCACTTCCTTCAACTGTTGGGTTTCGAAATTAATCTACCCAAGTCGCACCTCATTCCAACCCAGCGACTTCAATTCATTGGCGCCATTCTGGACACTGTTCTCATGAGGGCGTTTCTTCCATCCAACCGCCTTCAGACTCTCCTTCATCTCTGTCGGCAGGTGTTTCAACAGATTACCATCTCTGCAAATCACATGATGGTGCTCTTGGGGCACATGGCTTCGACAGTGCATGTCACCCCCTTCGCACGTCTCCACCTACGCACTCCTCAATGGACCCTAGCAACCCAGTGGTCCCAAGCGACGGATCCTTGCTCGCAACACATATCTGTGACATCGTCTCTTCGACAGTCGCTTCTTTGGTGGTTGACATCTTCAAATCTATCCAGAGGTCTGCTGTTCCATCTACCTCCTCATCATCTCGTGATCACCACAGATGCATCCCCCTATGCCTGGGGAGCTCACTTGAATGAATTCCAAACTCAGGGGTTTTGGACTGCCCAGGAAAAGAAGCATCACATCAATTTCCTTGAACTCCGAGCAATGTTTTATGCCTTCAAAGCATTTCAACATCTTCTCTTTCCTCAAGTACTACTCCTTTGCACAGACAATCAAGTTGCAATGTACTACATCAACAAACAGGAAGGGACAGGCTCTCGCCTGTTATGTCAGGAAGCCCAATGGATTTGGTCTTGGGCGACAGCTCGTCATTTATTCCTGAAAGCTGTCTACATTCAAGGGGAGCAGAATTCCTTAGCAGACAATCTCAGCCGAATTCTCCAACCTCACGAATGGACTCTCGACCCCTTGACTCTCCAGTCCATTTTCACTCAATGGGGCACTCCTCAAGTGGACCTTTTTGCAGCTCCTCACAATCATCAACGGCCCCTGTTTTGCTCCAGACTCTACTCCCCTCACCGTCTGGCACCCAATGCATTTCTCCTGGATTGGACCAATCTCTTCCTATATGCATTTCCTCCTCTACCGCTCATGCTACGGACATTGTTCAAGCTCAAGAGGGAACAAGCCACTGTAATTCTCATCGCTCCACGGTGGCCCAGGCAACACTGATTCTCCCTTCTACTTCAACTCAGTTCCAGGGAACCCATACTTCTTCCACTGTTTCCTTCTCTGCTTACTCAGCATCAACAGTCCCTACTGCATCCCAACTTACAGTCTCTGCACCTGACAGCTTGGTATCTCTCGGGCTAACTTCGGCTCATTCACTCCTTTCTCAGTCTGTCCGTTCTCTCGTTGATGCTTCCAGGAAACCGGCCACCCTTCATTGTTACCAACAGAAGTGGTCTCGGTTTTCTTCCTGGTGCCTCTCACATCACCACAATCCAACGTCTTTAGCAGTGGGACTCGTGTTGGACTATCTTCTTTCCCTGTCTGACTCTGGTCTCAAATCGACTTCTATCAGAGTTCATCTCAGTGCCATTGCTGCTTTTCATGAGCCAATTCATGGAAAACCCCTCTCTGCTCATCCTTTGGTTTCCAGATTCATGAGGGGCCTTTTCAATGTGAAACCACCTCTTAAAGCCCCTCCTGTTGTCTGGGATCTCAATGTGGTTCTTTCCGCTTTAATGAAGCCTCCTTTTGAACCTTTGGCCACAGCACATTTAAGATTTCTCACTTGGAAAGTGGTCTTCCTTATAGCTCTCATCTCTGCCAGGAGGGTCAGCGAGTTACATGCACTAGTGGCCGATCCACCTTTCACTGTTTTTCACCACGATAAGGCGGTTCTACGTACACACCCAAAGTTTCTCCCTAAGGTTGTGTCTGACTTTCATTTTAATCAGTCCATTGTCCTACCTGTTTTTTTCCCGAAGCCTCATTCTCATCCAGGTGAACAGGCTTTGCATATCTTGGACTGTAAACGTGCTTTGGCTTACTATCTCGAACGCACTAAACCTCACAGATCATCTCCTCAACTTTTTTTGTCATTTGATCCTAACAAGATGGGTCATCCTGTATCTAAACGCACTTTATCCAATTGGCTTGCTGCTTGCATTTCCTTCTGTTATGCTCAGTCGGGCCTGACACTGGAAGGTTCTGTCACGGGCCACAAAGTTAGAGCTATGGCAGCGTCTATAGCTTTCATCCGCTCCACTTCCATTGAGGAAATCTGCAAGGCTGCTACTTGGTCCTCAGTTCATACTTTTACATCTCACTATTGTCTGGATGCATTCTCCAGACGGGACGGACACTTCAGCCAATCTGTTTTACAAAATTTGTTTTCCTAGTGGCCAACCTTCCCTCCATCCCTCTTTTTGTTAGCTTGGAGGTCACCCATCAGTCAAGAATATGCTGCCTTCTTGTCCTGGGATAAAGCACAGCTACTTACCGTAACAGGTGTTATCCAGGGACAGCAGGCAGATATTCTTGCGTCCCTCCCACCTCCCCGGGTTGGCTTCTTAGCTGGCTTATCTTAACTGGGGATCGCGCGCCTTTGTCGGGCGGGAAGGCGCACGCGCTGTGCGGCCTAGCTAGAACTTTCTAAGTTCTTAGAGTGCAATCACTCTAAAATTGTCCATACCAGGGCTCCGTCGGTGCCGTCACCCATCAGTCAAGAATATCTGCCTGCTGTCCCTGGATAACACCTGTTACGGTAAGTAACTGTGCTTTTTCTTCTCTTAAATACTGAGGTAAGGTATTCCACAACTGTGGAGCTATAACCGAAAAAATTTCATGACGACGAGTTCCAATAACTTTCAATGAAGGGACTACTAAAAGTTTTTCATTAATAGACCTTAAAGAACGTGATGAGCAATGAGAAATAAGTAATTTATCAATAAATTGGGGTTCATTTGAAGATAGGGTTTTAAAAACTAAAAGCAAGATTTTAAAAGTGATACGGTGAATGACAGGTAACCAGTGTGATTCAATGAAAAGTGGAGTGACATGATCAAATTTTTTACGATTATGTATCAATTTAATTGCCATATTTTGAATTATCTGAAGACTTCTCTTTTCTTTTTGGGTAACATTTATTAATAGAGAATTACAGTAATCGATTTTCAAAATAACCAATGAATGAATCAATACGTTAAGTGATTTTGGTTCTAAAAATTTTGCAATTGATCTAATTATACGTAATCTGTAAAAACAGGATCTGACAGTGTTACTTATGTGTTCATGATAGGAGAGACTATCATCAATAGTAACACCTAGTATTTTTAGAGATTTTACCAACTTTAGATGAACGTTATCTAAAATAAATGGGGCACTTAAAGTTATATTATTTTTCCAAGGGAAAAGGAGAGTTTTAGTTTTTTGTGTATTCAAAGCTAACATATTGAGGCTAAGCCATTGTTTAATGTCCAGTAACTTTCTATTTATTTCATATATTTCCTCTTTATTGTTTGGGTTCAATGGATGGAGTAATTGAACATCATCAGCATAAGTAAAAGCAGTGAAGCCTATAGATTGACATAGACTTAATAGTGGAGAAAGGAAAATATTAAATAGTAGTGGCGATAATATGGATCCTTGGGGGATACCATAATTAGAAGTATATGGTTCTGAAATTGTATCTTTGAGAGTAACAACGGATGAGCGATCAGTGAGAAAAGAGTTGAACCATTCAAAGACTTGACCGTCTATTCCAATTGATCTCAATCTATCAAGGAGTAATGCATGATCAATGGTATCGAAAGCTGCTGATAGGTCAAGAGAAAACAAAATAACCGAGTTATGATGATCTAAATGATAAAGTACGTTTGTGGTCAGTCCAAGTAACGAGTATTCAGTAGAATGATTTTTCCTGAAACCCGTTTGGTTAGGGTGTAGAACATTAGTTGTTTCAACAAAATCAGATAATTGTTCAAATACCAGTCTTTCAGTTAACTTTGCTAAAAATGGAATATTAGCTACAGGTCGGTAATTTGAAGAGTCCTCGAGACTGGCTTTATGATCTTTACTATCAGAACAATAGAGGCTTTTTTCCATGCTGATGGTAGTGTACCTAGTTCTAAACTATTTCGAATAAGGGCATGGATGTAAGGACCAAAGCATGAGAAAACATTTTTTAGAATTAACGGAGGAATAATTTCAGTTCGAGTACCTTTCAAGCTGACTCTTTGGAAGAGAAGTTTTATATCTTCTAATGTAGGAAGATTAAATGAAGAACATTTTGCAAATGGTAAGTGATAATCATTGGATGTATGTAGTGGTGTACTAGTTGTGATTGGAGTAATTTTTTTGCTAATGTCATTGATTTTTTTGCAGAACCTATCCGCTAGATCTTGGGCAGTGAGACTATATGATAGATTAGTATCTAGTTTCTGAGGATTAGGGGCAATTGATTTAACAATAGAATATAGTATCGAGGGATTTTTTGCTTTTAAAATTTTATTAGAATAAAAAATTTTTTTTGCAAGATTAATTTTTGTCTTATAATAATAAGCATGATCTTTATAAAGCTTTAAATTAGTGGGTGATTTATTCAGAGAGATCTCTCGAGAGATCTTAATTGTTTTTTTAGTAAAGTGAGCTCTTCTGAAAACCAAGGGTTCTGTAGTATGCGTGAATATATAGTTTTGGAAATTAGAGGAGCTTCTTTATCTAATAAAGATTGAATGGCTGAATTCCAATTACTAAGCGGGGTTTCCAATGTGTCCACAATTAAACTTGATGTTTGTGGGTTAAATGATGAAATAATATTTGATAGTTCTAATTTTGAGAAATTACGATACGAAATATCTTTTTTTTTGGTTGTTGAGAATATTTTACAATTTGTTTACAGTTGAGCTTGATAGTAATAAGGTGATGGTCTGACCAAGGGACTGAGATAATGTGAGGCGAAAAAACAGTGTGACAAGGCAGTGGCTACTGCCAGAAGGATGCTGGGCTGTATAAAGAAAGGCGTAGCCAGTAGAAGAACGAAGGTGTTAATGCCCCTGTACAGGTCGTTGGTGAGGCCCCACTTGGAGTATTGTGTTCAGTTTTGGAGACCGTATCTGGTGAAGGACGTAAGAAGACTTGAAGCGGTCCAGAGGAGGGCAACGAAAATGATAGGAGGCTTGCGCCAGAAGACTTATGAGGAGAGACTGGAAGCCTTGAATATGTATACCCTAGAGGAAAGGAGGGACAGGGGAGATATGATTCAGACTTTCAAATACTTGAAGAGTATTAATGTAGAACAAAATCTTTTCCAGAGAAAGGAAAATGGTAAAACCAGAGGACATAATTTAAGGTTGAGAGGTGGTAGATTCAAGAGCAATGCTAGGAAGTTCTATTTTACGGAGTGGGTGGTAGATGACTAGAATGCGCTCCCGAGAGAGGTGGTAGAGAGGAAAACAGTGATGGGGTTCAAAGAACATGAGATGAACACAGAGGATCTAGAATCAGAAAATAATCTATAATAATAAAACGCTAAGCGCACATGCGCACTCTCGCCACGTGTTCCCTGAGTCCTGATCTGTCGGGATGTGGCCGGCAGAGTGCACATGCGCGCTAAGGCAAAGGTAGTGCCAGGCAAGACCCCCCTTCCCTGCCGCACCCAGGCTCCGGCGGTCCCTGCCGGCAGAGGCAGAAAGACAGCGAGTCCCAGGCGGCAATGCAGTCCTTCGCTCCATCAGTGTCTCCGTCTCCTCCCTGCTCCTCCTCACACACAACCCCAGTCAGTCACAGCGTTCTGTCCGAACGAACGAGCAGTTGGCTGCACGCCGGCCTGCCAGCGTGCACCTGCGCAAGAGTGAGAACCAACGAGCACGTGCTCCCTTGCCCTCTGCGCGAGACAGTGAGCCCACTAGAGTGCGCCAGCCTGCCAGCAGCAGTCATTTAGTTGGCTCTCAAACTGTGCAGGCGCTGAAGAAAGCCGGCAAAGAAGTGACCCTGGAAGGTAGGACTGCCTATTGGCTCTGCAAAATAAGATTTTGGAAGGGAAGGGGGTATAATGATGGACAGGGAAAAGCCAAGCCCTCAAACGAAAAATGGGCAAGAACTGCATGCATAGAGAAAGAGAGAGAAAAATAAGTTGACAGGTAGCAGGATACAGATGTTTCAGGCTTTGTAAATAAGGGGAGCAGTGAAGGGGTGCTGGTGGACACAGGGGAGATAAAAGAAAGGGAGAATGGACAGGGGGAGCAGGCAAGGGGTGGTGGGGGACAGTCGAGGAAAAAGAAAGACAGAAAGAAAGATAGAAATACAGAAACAGGCTAAGGAGAGAGAGAGAGAAAGAAATAAAGACAGACACACACACATATTCTAGCACCCGTTAATGTAAGGACTGGCTGGATTACTAGAGAGGGACTTCCCCAAGGCCTTGGCCATCACCCGCCTTATCCAGCACTGGGAGGCAAGCAGGTAGACTGGCATCGGGGGGTGGGGGATTCAATAAAAGGGGGATGGGAGTTGAGGGGGCATGGCTTGGATACGCAGCTGAATGGCAGGGTGAATGACTAGCTCCGTGTTCACAGGATCTACTAACTTATTTTTAAGCTATTAAAAATTAATTTTTGCTTACTAGTACGGCAGTATTGATATCATATTATGGCAGCGAGTAAGCAAGTTAAACAACAAAAAGGGGAAATGTCAGCTTCAACTTCAGGCAATGCTAAGCGTTCAAAACCAGAACCGGCGACTCCGTCGAAGGTATCATTGCCAAAGGAAGATTATACAGACTATGACTTGTTTGAGGAACTGAGGCAAATAAAAGAAATTGTTTCTAAAAATTCAAAAACTCTGCAAGAAGTGTAGGAGGAGGTTGGTAGCCTTAACAAAAGGATAGAATTAATTGAGTCAAAGATGGATCAGATAGAAAAAAGAACGGAGCTGAATGAAAATAAGATACAGCAAAGTAAAGTTGATAAGAAAATAATTGATAATCTATCAAAGCACTTGGAAGACTGTATTAATAGAAGTAAAAGGAACAATTTGAGGAACATTGGGATTCCTGAGGGAGTGGAAAAAAATGATTTAATTGCATTTTTAGAAAATTTCCTTCCCAAGATTCTGCCCTTAAAAACGAAATTTCCACTTGGAATTTGAAAGGGCGCATAGAATCCTTGCAAAAAGATCTAATCAACAACAGGGTCCACGTCCTATAATATTTCGACTGTTAAGGTATCAGCAGGTGATGGAAATTATTAAACTTGCAAAGGATAATAAAAATCTCAAGTGTCAGGACTCCAGAATGCACATAGTTCCTGATTTTGCCAGGAACACTGCTTACAAGAGGAAACAGCTGTTGGACTTGCGCCCGAAACTTAGATCTCTAGGGGCAAGATATGGATTGATGTACCCTGCTACAATGAGAGTAACATATGGTAATAAAACTTTTAATTTTGAAGATCCGGTAAAATTACAAGAATTCCTTGAGAACTGTGAACAGCCGATGGCTTCATGAGGCATTTTATAAAGCCAAAACTGATGTTTTATTATTTTGTTATGGAAACATAAAATAAGTTTATATTTTTTTATTTGTTTTGATGACTGAAGTTATTCCTAGAATGGATTTAGTTTATTTATGGAACACATTTGAATTAACGGAAAACTGTCTGCATCAGAATACAGTGATTAGAGTGTTCACGATGTATGCAAATTTCTCTGATGACTCTTAAGGAAAAGGAATTTCCTGCTTTGATGTTCCTCTACTACAAGTCAGCCGAGTTTCCACATAACCATTAGAGGGCAGTGTCATTAAAACGGTGGAGTATGTAAGAAGACTCTGAGTGTGCGTGGTCAGAACCTTAAGAGGAAAGCTTCAGCGTATCTGCGACATCCATGTTAATATATTTGGTATACATACGCTAATTGAACAGTGAATACTAAAGTAAAGTTTTTAAGGAAAAGAACAGTAATTTAAAGGCTGAAGAATGAATTTTGTGAAGGAAATGGATAGCAACGCAATATCGTTACACTATGGGTTCCGGATATGACTGAGATGGAATTTATGCTGTGCCTAAAGTCCTGGCTTTATTATATCATCAAGGAATAGGAAGTAACTTTTAAAGAATTTTGGGATTTTAAACTCAAAAAGTAGTCATGCCATTGAAAGGCTTTCACTTCTTCAATTATACGGTGCCTAGTGTGAATGTTATACAATAGATTTCATCAAAAGATTAGAACTTGTATCAGAAACTTTCTCGGATGAATGTAATTCAGATTGATTGCATAACAAGTTGTCTTTCATTTCTAGGAAGAAAAGTACTTCTCAGCGAAGCAAAGCTTGTCTATTCAATTTTGGAAACAGTTATATCTATTTTACAGATGCTTTGTCTAGCATTTCTCTGTCAAAATTTGTATATTTCTTCACCTAGTAACAAGGCATATAATAATTTTGGAATTGAATTACAGGTTTTGCTTAGAATAGATATAATGCGGGTCAGTTTCTTGGTAGATCTTTTTGTGGTTTGGTATTAATGCTGGGATCTGCATCAGAGTCAGCAGAGTTGTGAGAAGCATTTACAATAGTAGTAAGCTCAGTTAGAAATGTTATGGAAAGGCTGCTAGTATATAAATAATAATAATAACTTTATTTTTCTATACCGCCATAGTCAGGTGACTTCTAGGCGGTTTACACTGTAAGAAGGCTGGACATTCAGCGAATAACAAGGTCACAATACAATACAATAAGTCCACATACAATACAAGACAAAACAATACAATACAATACGATACAGTGAGTGTATGCAACACAGTACAATATAATACAACGAGTCTAAATATAATACAATACAATAAGTCTAAAGACAACACCATACATAAGTCTAAATACAGTATCGTACAATGAGTCTGAATATAATACAATAGTGAAGAGGGGAAAGTTACAGATTGGGGTTCAATGGGTAATGAGTAACTGAGTATTTCTTTAGAACTTCCATTTGAATTGGAGTACTATGGATAGCGAATATCTGAATACATGAGGGGCATCTTGAGAGAAAGAAAGAAAGGCGTTTAAAGGGAGGGGAGTCCTAGTGCGGGAGGGGACGATTTTAGTCAGTGAATTTTTCGAATAGGGCGGTTTTGATCGATTTGCGGAATGCACTGTAAGACAGGTTGGGTTCGTTTATGTAGTTTTTCAGCCAAGCTTGCTGTCTGTTCGCTTGGAACTTAAAGGTTCTATCCAGGAATGATTTGTATCTGCAGCCCGTAATCTTTGGGAATGCAAATATGTTTTTGTTTCTGGTCGCTCGTGTGGGGTTGTGTAGGATGAAGTGAGTTTGTAGGTATGAAGGTGCTAGTCCCCAGACTTGCTTGAAACAGGTGCAAGCAAATTTGAATAGTATTTGCGCTTCAATTGGAAGCCAGTGCAGCTTTTTATAGTAGGGGCTGATGTGGTCGTTTTTTCTTAGTCCGAAGATTAGTCGAACGGCGGTGTTTTGTATTAATCTCAGTTTTTTTATTGTTTTTTGTGGGATGCCCAGGTAGATGATGTTACAGTAGTCAAGAATGGATAAGATCAGTGCATGTACCAGCAACCTGAATGATGTTGGGTCAAAGTATTTTTTTATGGATCTTAGTCTCCATAGTGTGTAAAAACATTTTTTCACTAGTGAGTTTGTGTGGTCAGTCATAGTTAGGTGTGTGTCTAGAGTGATACCAAGTATTTTGATGTTATTAGAAATTGGGTATTCGTGATTGTTTATTTTTATCGATGTTCTCGTAATTTTGTCATTAGGACTAGCCAGAAAGACTTTTGTTTTTTCTGCGTTTAGTTTTAGTTTGAAATTGGTGGTCCATTTGTCGATTTCGGTCATTACGGTTGAGAGATTGTCTACAATTTCTTTTGTGATGTCATTTAAAGGGATTAGAATGGATATGTCATCTGCGTAAATGTAGTGTATTAAGTTTAGTTTTTGTAGGAGGTGGCTTAAGGAGGCGATATAGATGTTGAAAAGTGTGGGCGATAGGGGGGAACCTTGAGGCACGCCTGATGGGTTTTTCCATGGTTTGGAATAATTTCCATTGCTGATTACTCGGTAGGATCTGTTTGATAGAAATTCTTGGAACCATTTCTTTGCCTTTCCAGAAATTCCCATTACTTCAAGGCACAGTAGCATGATTTCATGGTCTACCAGGTCGAACGCGCTGCTGAGGTCTAATTGTAGAATTAGTGCGCTTTTGCCTTTGCTAAAGAGATCATAAAGGTGGTTTAGTAAGGAGGCTAAGACAGTTTCTGTGTTGTATCCTTTCCTGAATCCTGATTGGTGTTCACTAAGGATATTAAATTTGTTCAGGTAGTTTACTAGTTGAAGGTTGACCAATCCTTCTTGTATCTTTGTGAAAAGGGGAATGCTTGCTATGGGTCTGAAATTGGATGTCAGAGCTGAAGAGGTTTTCTGATCTTTGGGGATTGGAGTGATTAGTATGTGTCCCAATTTTTTGTTTAGTGTTCCGCTTGTGAGGGCGGATGTTAGCCATTCAAATAGTTCCTTTTTAAATTCTAGAGGGGCAACTGTCATGATTTTGGGGGGACATGCATCAAGTAGACAGTTGGATTTGGTGTATTTGTTGAAGAGATTTAGGAACTGATGCCAATTTGGATATTCGAGGATATCATGTCTACTCTTGTGTCTTGGTCGTGAGGTTCGAGGTATTGAAGGGCATTTGTTATGGTAGTGGGAAGAGTTGCTCTTAAGCTAGTGATTTTATTTTGAAAGAAGTTGGCTAGGGTTTGTGCCGATGGAGTGGGATCATTGTCCTTTTTCAGTATTTGTGTTGTATCGGTTATTGTTTTTACTAGTTTGAACAATTCTTTGCTGTTTATTGTTGAAGTACCAATTTTTTTTGCATAATGCTTAGTGCGTTTTTCTTTGATCAGATTTTTGTATGTTTTCATTTTTTGTTTCCAGTTTGTCTTGTCTAACTCCTTGTTTGTTTTTTGCCAGATTCTCTCCAATTTTCTTAGTTCCTGTTTGGTGGTTAATAGTTCACAGTCAAACCATTCGTTTGGTGGTCTATTTTTCTTTTTGTATGTTTTATATGGTGCTATTTGGTCTAGGAGTTCTTTGCTGTAAGTTTCCCATCTTGTAGGGAAATCCTGATTATCATTAGTTATGGGATGTAATTCATAGTGGGTCCAGAATTCTGTTGGGTTGATAATGCCCCGGCTGGTTATTGTGTTCATATTGACCCCACATAGGATTCAAACAAATATAATATTGAGGGGTTTGACGACTCTGGTATATTTCTCAGTATTTTTAGTGTGAATGGGTACCGAGAAGATTCTCTACAGTAATAATTACTAATTTCTCTGTTATGTTTTCATTTTAATTCTTGGCTGCGGTTTCTATTAAGGCAGTATCCATGAGGAAGAAAACTAATAGAAGTTACTATAGTAGATGATGGCAGATCCTGCCAATCCAACCTGATCAGCTTCTTTGACTGGGTGACGAGGAAGCTGGATGTTGGGGAGCCCCTGGACATCGTATACTTAGACTTCAGCAAAGCTTTCGATAGCGTACCACATGCAGGCTGTTGAGCAAAATGGGTTCTATAGGATTGGGTGACACTTTGACAAAATGGGTTGAGAACTGGCTTGGAGGCAGGCGTCAGCGGGTGGTGGTGAATGGCACCCCCTCTGAAATGACGGAAGTGATCAGTGGAGTGCCGCAGGGCTCGGTCTTGGGCCAGATCCTGTTCAATATCTTTATAAGAGACTTGGCAGAAGGGCTTCGAGGTAAAATAACGTTATTCGCAGATGACGCCAAACTATGCAATGTAGAAGAAAGGAGTGCAACAGTCAAAAACTCAATGTCCGACAATATGAAGCACGACCTACTCCTATTGGAGCGCTGGTCTAGGATCTGGCAACTAGGTTTCAATGCCAAAAAATGCAAAGTCATGCACCTTGGCAGCCAAAATCCATGCAAAACTTACACCCTTAATGGCGAGATCCTAGCAAGGACTGTAGCAGAACGGGACTTAGGGGTGATCATCAGTGAAGATATGAAGACTGCCAATCAAGTGGAACAGGCTTCATCTAAGGCTAGACAAATCATAGGGTGTATACGTAGGGGTTTCGTCAATCATAAGCCTGAAGTCATTATGCCATTGTATAGATCCATGGTGAGGCCCCATCTGGAATACTGTGTACAATTCTGGAGGCCTCATTACCGCAAAGATGTGCTGAGACTGGAGTCGGTCCAGCGAATGGCCACCCGGATGGTCTCAGGACTCAAGGACCTCCCGTACGAGGAACGGCTGGATAAGTTGCGGCTATACTCTCTCGAGGAACGCAGAGAGAGGGGAGACATGATCGAGATGTTCAAATATCTCACGGGCCGTATCGAGGTGGAAGAAGATATCTTCTTTTTCAAAGGTCCCACGGCTACAAGAGGGCATCCATGGAAACTCAGGGGAGGTAAGCTGCACGGTGACACCAGAAAGTACTTTTTCACCGAGAGAGTGGTGGATCGCTGGAATGGTCTTCCACTTCAGGTGATTGAGGCCAGCAGCGTGCCCGATTTTAAGACAAAATGGGATCGTCATATGGGTTCTCTTCACAGAGAAAAGTAGGGGAGGGTCATTAAGGTGGGCAGACTAGATGGGCCGTGGCCCTTATCTGCCGTCTATTTCTATGTTTCTATAAAGACCCAAATGGTCCATCCAGTCTGCCCAACCTGATTTAATTTAAATTTTTAAATTTTTTTCTTCTTAGCTATTTCTGGGCAAGAATCCAAAGCTCTACCCAGTACTGTGCTCGGGTTCCAACTGCCAGAATCTCCGTCAAAACCTACTCCAGCCCATCTAAACCCTCCCAGCCATTGAAGCCCTCCTATGCCCATCCTCCCCCAAACAGCCATATACATACACAGACCATGCAAGTCTGCCCAATCCTGGCCTTAGTTCAATATTTAATACTAGTGTTTAAGCCCGTTACATTAACGGGTGCTAGAATATATGTCTGTCTGTCTGTCTGTCTTTCTTACTTTCCTTGTCTCTCCCTGTCCCTGTCTCTTTTCCTTTCTTTCTGTCTTTCTCTCTCTGGCACCCTGTCTGTCTGTCTTTCTTTCTTTCTGTCTCTCTCCCTACCTGCTGTCTTTCTGTGTGTCTGTCTTTCGTTCTAATGCGCTGCCTGCCTGCCTGTCTTTCTGTCTCTCCATGGCCCCCTTCTGTCTCCCCTCCCCCAAAGCAAACCAAGATTGCTCCCAGGCCCCCTTTCCCTCTCCGTCACCTCCACTTCCCTGTGCAGCAGCAGCAGCATTTCCCGCCCTTCCCTGTGCAGCAGCAGCAGCATTTCCCCCCCACCACACACACAGCAGCATTTCCCGGCCTTCCCTGTGCAGAAGCAGCATTCCCCCCCCCATACACACACACACTTCCCTGTGCAGCAGCAGCATTTTCCACCCTTCCCTGTGCAGCAGCAGCATTTTCCACCCTTCCCTGTGCAGCAGCAGCATTTCCCTGCCTTCCCTGTGCAGAAGCAGCATTGCCCCCCCACACACACTTCCTTGTGCAGCAGCAGCATTTCCCGGCGATTCCTGTGCAGCAGCAGCATTTCCCGGCCTTCCCTGTGCAGCAGCAGCATTTCCCACCGCCCCCTTCCCAGCCGCCACGTTTAAATTGAGAGAAAAGCGCTGCACCGCTTCCGCTGGCTTCGGCGTCTTCTATCAACTGCGGCCAACCCTAGCGGAAACAGGAAGTAGTCAGAGAGGAGTGGCCACAGTGGACAGAAGACGGCGAGGCCAGCGTTAGCGCGGTGCAGTGCTTTTCTCTTAATTTAAACGTGGGTGAGCTGGCCATAAGGAGGGAGGCTCTGGCGGTGGTGGTTTTGGCGGTGAGTGAGGGCGGGAGAGGGGAGTCGCCGGCTGTACTGTGTTTCTCCGCTTTGTCTGGCCGCCGCATCCGCACTCCTGCTGGCCACGGACCTACTGATCACAGATCAGAGATCACGGAAGCATGCAGGTAAGTGCGCATGCGCGGCTAGGGTTTTATTATATAGGACTAGTCTTTAAGCCCGTTACATTAATGGGTGCTAGAGTAGAAGATGTCTGTCTGTCTGTCTGGGTATTTTTTTTCTTTGTGCACGCTGCCTGTCTGTCATTTATTCTGTCTGTGTCTCTCCCTATGTCCTTAGTGCCCTCAGTGCCTCCTTCATATGTCTTTAGTGCCCCTTCCTATGTCCATAGTGCCCCCAGTGCCTCCTTCCAATGTCCCCATTGTTAACTTCCAGACTTTCTTCTACCCCCACACCTGATGCCAGCATGCCTGCCTCCCATCCCCCTGAGCAGTATGTTTCCATGGAACTCCCCCACTCCCCCAATGCTAGCCTGCCTGCCTTCCATTGAAACCTCCCCAACCCCTCTCAGTTCATTGTTATTGCTTTTTATTGCTAACCAGCACTTTTTCCCTTACCTAAGTCGCATATTGTGCAATGAGCACTTTTAAAGGGAAAAAGTGCTCATTGTGCTCCAGACGCAAGGTCAATATGGCCGGCCTGTGCTTGCAGTGTACCTGCTGTCACGAAGAGAAATCCTCGTCGGCTTTAGGTGCCGGCGTCTAGGTATCCCCTTCGTGAGTGCCTCGCATGCCGGCAGTGGGAAGCCCCGGGCTTCCTTCGCCACCCACACAGGGACTCCCCCAGCCACTGACAGTCAGAGAAATAAGGTTTCCCTTACTGCCAGTGCTGCTGGGGACTCTCTTACCACTGCTGCCTGCTTACCTACTTTAGCGGCTGGGATGGTTCAGGCTTCTCAGCTGCTACAGGCCTCGGGGGTATGTTTTTCAGCGAGCTTTGCTCTGATTTTGGCGGGAAGTGCCTCCATTTTGTCTGCAGGATTCTGCTGGGTCCTCTGCTTTGGCAATGAGTCCCATAGGGCTGCCAGGGGATTTTTCCCCAATTTTGTTTTCACCTTGTATAAGGCTTATCTTCAGGCGGCTGGGGGTTCTACATCCATCTCGGGGGGGGAGGGGAGGTTTCCCTCCGAGTCCACTCTGGTTTGACCCCCCTTTAGTGCCAATTTCGTTCCCATCTCCTCCTCTCTTGTCCAAGCGGCCAAGGGTCTCTTGGATGATGATTTTTTTCTATGGGGAGCAGTTTTCTCTTAATGAGGACCTTTGGGAGACCTCCAAGATTTTCTCGGGGGGGGGGGGACAAATGCCGCTAGCAGCAGTTTTTCAGCTCCATCAGTTGGTGAGGATGCATAGTGGTGCGCATCTTTCAGCGGGAAGAGCTCCAAGAGCTTATTCTTCAGGTCTCCTCAATGTTGCCGTTTCTAGGAAAACAGGAAGGAGCCCCCCGCATGTGGTGGACCCTCTGCTTTGGGGGATTCACTTAGCATCCCACTCTTTTCCTGTGCATCGGGATATTCAGGATATAGTGCTTGCGCAGTGGAAAACGCCAGTGGCGCCCTTTCGTTTTGCATGCTCTATGGCTCACCTGTATCCCATCCCAGAGGGTGATTGGGATACCTTGAAGTCACCGGTGGTGGATGCGTTGGTCTCTGCTATCGCGAAGTAGCATACGGTGCCCGTTGAGGGCGGCTCAATCTTTGAGGGACTCTGAGGAATGTAGGTTACAGTTCCTCCTTAAGCAGAATTTTGATGTCACTGCCCTTGCGATCCAGGCAGCGATGTATGACGGTCTGGTAGCTTGGGCTTGTTTTCAGTGGGCCGTGCATGTCCTTGACCGTGAGTCTGATGACTGGAACTTGGTGGAACTGGAAACAGCTAAAATTGAGATGGGTGCTTCTTATCTCTCTGATGTCATGTATGATCTGTTGCGGGTGTCGGTCAAGTCCATGGCTCTCGGGGTGGCTGTTCGTCTTACCCTATGGGTTTGGTTGGCGGATGCAGTATCTAAGGCTAAGCTGATGAAATTTTCCTTTTGGGGGTCTTTTTGTTTGGCGAGGATTTGAACAAGTTGGTTCAGATCTTAATGGACTGTAAGGTGCCCCGTCTTCCTGAAGACCTTGCCCACCTGCCTGCGTGGGGTGGCACTGCTCGGGGGCGTTTGTGTGATTTCTGCAGATATCGCCATGCTCTTGGGGCTGCTTCTTTTCCTGGCTCTAGGTCTCCCAGGGGCCGTTTTCTTTCAGCGCATGTAGTCCTTTCGGGGGGAGGGCCCATTGGATGGGGGGATGTGATTCCTACACCAGTTCCTCCACCGCCAGTCTCGCCCAATGATTCCTTGCCGACTCCTCTCTCGGCTCCAGTGGGTGCTCGGTTGCAAGACTTTTACCAGGGGTGGGCCAAGATCACAACGGGTCAGTAAGTCATAGATGTGATTCAGGATGGTTATGCTCTGGAGTTTTTCCGCTCCTTGCCAGATCACTTTATCGCTTCTCCATGTCTGGCAGCATGAAAGTAGTGGGCCTTTCACCAGACGCTTCAGAGATTGGTAGATCTCAAAGCAGTAGTGCCCATGCCTTCTCAGGAGTGTAGCACCGGCCGGTGTTTGATTTACTTCGTGCTGCCCAAGAAAGAGGGGACTTTTCAGCCCATCTTGGATCTGAAGGGGTCAATAGGGCTCTGCGAGTTCTGTCTTTTCACATGGAGACCCTGAGATATATCATTTTGGTGATTTAGCTGGGGGAATTTCCGACCTCTCTCATAGTAACATAGTAGATGACAGCAGATAAAGACCCGAATGGTCCATCCAGTCTGCCCAACCTGATTCAATTTAAATTTTTTAAATTTTTTCTTCTTAGCTATTTCTGGGCAAGAATCCAAAGCTTTACCCGGTATTGTGCTTGGGTTCCAACTGCCGAAATCTCTGTTAAGACTTACTCCAGCCCATCTACAACCTCCCAGCCATTGAAGCCCTCCCCAGCCCATCCTCCACCAAACGGCCATATACAGACACAGACCGTGCAAGTCTGCCCAGTACTGGCCTAGTTCAATATTTAATCTTATTTTCTGATTCAGATCCTTTGTGTTCATCCCATGCTTCTTTGAACTCAGTCACAGTTTTACTCTCCACCGCCGCTCTCGGGAGCGCATTCCAGGCATCCATTACCCTCTCCGTAAAGTAGAATTTCCTAACATTGCCCCTGAATCTACCACCCCTCAACCTCAAATTATGTCCTCTGGTTTTACCATTTTCCTTTCTCTGGAAAAGATTTTGTTCTACTTTAATACCCTTCAAGTATTTGAACGTCTGAATCGTATCTCCCCTGTCTCTCCTTTCCTCTAGGGTATACATATTCAGGGCTTCCAGTCTCTCCTCATACGTCTTCTGGCGCAAGCCTCCTATCATTTTCGTCGCCCTCCTCTGGACTGACTCAAGTCTTCTTACGTCTTTCGCCAGATACGGTCTCCAAAACTGAACACAATACTCCAAGTGGGGCCTTACCAATGACCTGTACAGGGGCATCAACACCTTCTTCCTTCTACTGACTACGCCTCTCTTTATACAGCCCAGCATCTCGATCTGACAGAGGCCTTCTTGCATATTCTGATTCATAAGAACATAAGAATAGCCTTACTGGGTCAGACCAATGGCCAGTCAAGCCCAGTAGCCCGTTCTCACGGTGGCCAATCCAGGTCACTAGTACCTGGCCAAAACCCAAGGAGTAGCAATATTCCATGCTACCAATACAGGGCAAGCAGTGGCTTCCCCTGTGTCTTTCTCAATAACAAACTATGGCCTTTTCTTCCAGGAACTTATCCAAACCTTCCTTAAAACCAGCTACGCCATCTGCGTTCCAGAGCTTAACTATTCTGAGTGGTGGAAAACTGGAACGCTCTTCCGGAGAGATTCAAGATAAAGTTAGACAAGTTCCTGCTTAACCAGAACGTACACAGGTAAGGTTAGTCTCACTTAGGGCACAGTTAGGGCCGCCGCGTGAGCGGACTGCTGGACACGAAGGAGCACTGGTCTGACCTTGTAGAGGCAATTCTTATGTTCTTAAGTATTTCCCTGTAACTTCGAGTGTCCCCTAGTCTTTGTAATTTTTGACAGTGAAAAATCAATCCACTTGTACCCATTCTACTCCACTCAGGAATTTATAGACTTCAATCATATCTTCCCTCAGCTGTCTCTTTTCCAAGCTGAAGAGCCCTAACCGTTTTTACGAGAGGAGTTCCATCCCCTTTACCATCTTGGTTGCTCGTTTTGGAACCTTTTCTAGCGCAACTATATCTTTCTTGAGATAAGAAGACCAGAATTGAACGCAATACTCCAGATGAGATCACACCATGGAGTGCTACAGGGGCATTATAACATTCTTGGTCTTGTTAACCATCCCTTTTTTAATAATTCCTAGCATCCTGTTTGCTTTTTTGGCCACCGCCACACATTGGGCGGAAGGTTTCATCGTATTGTCTACGATGATATCCAGATCCTTTTCTTGGGCGCTAATCTCCAAGGTGGACCCTAGCATCCGGTAACTGTGATTCAGGATATTCTTCCCAGTGTACATCACTTTGCATTTGTCCACATTAAATTTCATCTGCCATTTGGACGCCCAGTCTTCTAATTTCCTAAGGTCCACCTGAAATTTTTCACAATCCTCATGCGTTTTACCAACTTTGAACAGTTTAGTGTCATCTGCAAATTTAATCACCTCACTCCATCCAATTTCCAGATCATTTATAAATAAGTTAAAACTTTGGGGCTTATTTCGGAGTCCCATTGCGGGTACTGTTGCGCAACTGGTTTTAGACCTGCCGGGGGCCTTTTGGGGCCTTCCTAAGGGGGACCCCTCTGGTTTCTTAAGGTGTGTCTTCTTGCTCGCATATGCATTTTGCAAAGCTGGACTGCTTCTGTGCCGCCCTCCTTTTGGACCTGGAGATCTTTGGTGCATAATTTGGCCACCTGGGAGGCTCGTGAGGCAGTTGGCCACCCTCGCCGCAGACGTAGCTTTTTGCTAATCTGGGGAGTCTATTTGGCTTCCCTATCTCCTAGAGGACGTAGTCTCCTTTTGAACCATCTTGCTTAGCTTTGTCGCTATGCCCCATGCTACCTACCGGGATCGGTCGCTGCAGGCTTTTTTTTTTTTTTTTTTTTTTCTTTTGGGGAGGAGACCTCTTCTAATAGATCCCAGGGGCCACAAGAGTACGGGCATTTGGGATCTTAGTGACCTCTTGGTATTCTTCAGTGTGTTTCTCTTGGGGGGGAGAGGGGCTGATGTTTGGGGGTTTTGTTGGTTAGGTGGGGTTGGGGAACTGGGGGGGGGGGGATTGCTGCTTTTGTTTTATTGTCTATCCTCAAATGTTATATTGTTGGATGATGGTTTGTTGGATTTTATTCTGTTCCTTGGTGTTTATTGATTAGCATTCATAATAATAAAAAAAAAGATTTGAACATAAATAAGTTAAATAGCACTGGTCCCAGTACAGACTCAACTGTTTACTCCCCTCCATGGAGAAGAATGACCATTTAACCTTACCCTCTGTTTTCTATCCGATAACCAATTCCTAATTCACAACTGAACTTTGCCATCTATCCCATGACTCTTTAATTTTCTCAGGAGCCTCTAGTGAGGAACTTTATCAAAAGCTTTCTGAAAATCTAGATACACTATATCAACCGACTCACCTTTATCTACATGTTTATTCACACCTTCAAAGAAGTCAAACAAATTTGTGAGGCAAGATCTCCCTCGGCTGAACCCATGCTGACTCCGTCTCATTAAATCATGTTTGTCTACGTGTTCCACAATTTTATTTTATATAATTTTTTCTACCATTTTGCTCAGTACTGAAGTGAGGCTTACCGGTTTGTAATTTCCCGGATCTCCCCTGGAGCCCTTTTTAAAAATTGGAGTAACATTGGCCACCCTCCAATCTTCAGGTACGACAGGTTACAGATCACTAATAGCAGGTCAACAATTTCATGTTTGAGTTCTTTTAATACCCTGGGATGTATACTGTCTGGTCCTGGCGATTTATCACTTTTTAACTTGTCGATTTGGCTTAGTACATCTTCCAGATTCACAGGTATTTCTTTCAGTTCCTCTGCATCATCATCCATCAGCGGTTCCTTCGCTTTGCGATCTTGGGACGGCACTATCAGTTTTTGTGCTGTTCCTTTAGGTCTGGCCTTGGCTCTGCGAACGTTCACTAAGATTATGGTGGTCCTGGTGGCGGTCTTGCGCAAGGAGGGCATTCTGGTTCACCCCTATCTGGACGTCTGGTTGATCCAAGCAAAGTCTTTTCATGAGAGTACCTACGTTACGGCTCGAGTTGTGGAGTTGCTCCAGTCGCTGGGATCGGTAGTCATCTTGTCCAAGAGCCGGTTGAGTCCGTCTCAGCGCCTGGAGTACTTTGGGATTCTTTTTGGCACCAGCTTGGGGAAAGTCTTCCTGCCAGAGGCCCGAGTGGTCACGTTGCAGTCACAGATTTGTCTTCTGATGGCTTCCCGGTGTCCTTGGGCGCAGGTTTTTCTCCAGGTCTTTGAGTCGATGGTGGCTTCCCTGGACATTGTTTGGTGGGTCCAGTTGGTCACATGCGCCTGCTTCAGCATGCTTTGCGTTCGCAGTGGTCGCCCCTGGTGCACAATTTGGAGTATTCCGTTCCTCTTGGTGGGTTAGTTCATCATAGTCTCCATTGGTGGCTACAGTCTTCTAATCTGGTGCAGGGAGTGAGTCTGAATCAGCCCCAGTGGACAGTGCTTCTCAAGGATGCCAGTCTCCTCAGTTGGGTAGCTCAGTGTCTCGGTCGCTCAGCTTGGTCTCTGGAGGAGGCATTTTGGTTGATCAATGTTCTGGAGATCAGAGCCATCTGGCTGGCATTGCTAGCGTTCCAGATGTTGACGGGAAGTCTATTCAGGTTCTCTCAGACAATGACATGGCGGTGGCTTATGTCAATCATCAGGGGGGAACCAGGAGTCGCCTGATGTCGCAGAAGGCTTTTCTGCTCAGGGAGCCGCCGGTCATGGACCTGATGGCCACAAATGTCAATGTCAAGGCGCCACGGTTCTTCAGTCGGCACAGAGTCAGGCCGGGTGCTGGATGCTCTGGTACATCGTTGGCCAACAGCAGGCCTTCTGTAAGTGTTTCCTCCGTGGCCGATGGTGGGCAGAGTCCTTCGCATTTCTCAGTACCCCGGCCATGTGATCCTGGTAACTCCAGACTGTCCCAGGCACCCGTGGTACTTGGGTCTGATTCATCTTCTCATGGCAGATCCTCTTCCGCTGCCCCTCTCGCCTGACCTTCTGACTCGGTCCCTTTTGTCTTATGGCTTGGCTCTTGAGAGGGAATGCCTAGGTAAGAAAGGTAAAGGGATCTATACTCTCTTGGGGTCCCAGAGGCTTTCCACTTCTTGGGCTTATTTGTGGATTTGGTGAATTTTTTGAAAAATGGTGTGCTGCACGTGGAGTGGTTTCCTTTTGCGTCTCTTTGCCTCACATATTGGAGTTCTTGCAGGATGGCCTGGATAGGGGTGTGGCCTGGTCTTCTCTACGGATTCAGCTTGCAGTTTTGTGTTTAGCGGTTTTCTGCAGGGTAAGCGTTTAACTTCTTTTCAGGATGTGGTTTGCTTTTTGAGGCGGCTAAATTGCTTCAGCCTGCAGTGCAGCCTTTAGTTCCGGCCTGGGATCTCAATCTGGTCCTGTCTGTGCTAGTGCGCCCTTCCTTTCAGCCTCTGAGTTCCTGCTCATTGAAGGACATTTTCTCAAGGCAGTTTTCCTGGTGGCCATTGCTTCTGTGAGATGCATTTCTGAGCTGCAGGCTCTTGTAGGCCTCCCTTCCTGGAGTTTTTAGGGAGCAGGTGGTGCTTTGGCTTGTTCTTTCCTTTCTGCTGAAGGTAGTCTCGCTTTTTCATGTCAATCAGTCCGTGGTCTTCCTGGTCTTAGGTAACCGGGAGGGCTCTTCAGAACAGAGGCAGTTGCGCAAGTTGGATGTCTGTCGGATTCTTCGCTATTATGTTCAGCGGACCCAGGAGTTCCGGAAGTCAAATCATCTTTTTGTCCTCTTAGTGGGTCCTCGAAAGGGGGACTGCACTACCAAGGCTACCATTGCGCGCTGGATCAAAGAGACTATCGCTTCCACCTATCTTCTTCAGAAGAAGCCTGACTGGATTTTCTCAAGGCTCATTCCACTCAGAGTCAGGCAGCTTCTTGGGCTGAGTCTTCTCTTTTGCCTCCAGTGGATATCTTTAAGGCCGCAGTTTGGTCTTCTCTGCATTCATTTGTGCAACACTACCGTATGGACATCCAGGTGTGTTGGGACGTGTATTCGGTGAGCTTGTCCTGGTAGCAGCCCTCGGGGGGTCTTACCCATGATGAGTATTACTTTGGTACGTCCCAGCAGTGAACTGTACCGGTCTGGAGAAATGCTAAAGAAGGAGAAATTAGATTCTTACCTGCTAATTTTCTTTCTTTTAGACTCTCCAGACCAGTACAGTCCCCACCCTGTCTGTTGTTCTTACAGGATTTGCGTGAAGAGTGTGTTTTTCTGCGGGTTCTAGTATTTTTATAGGGTTGGGGAGATCGAAAGAACAGCAGCTTTGGCTCAGCAAGCGTAGCTGGCAAGCTGTAGTTATGTTTTTGCTGAAGGGGCTGCTTCTATGCAATTTCCAACAGTATTGCTCTATTAGTTGTTACTCCTGTTAGGAGTGTTGTTACTGTTATAATTGGAAAAACCCAGATATCATGAAAACTCAATGTATGGTAGGATAAACACTTTCAAAAGGAGTGTGGTAAAGTCCAATAAAGTAAATCAGACAGACACAGCATAGACCAAACCACTTCAATATGAAGGAAAAGGTGTACCGATCAGCAGGATAAGTGGATTTTATTCCTCTATCTTTATTGTTCATTGGCATTATACAGCACAGCATAAGACATGAACATAAATTGAAGGTTTTTTGCCAGTGAGGTGACCGCTCGACCGCCTCTTTAAACCGTTTTGGTGAGGTGGGAGGGCCTTTTCCTTCATATTGAAGTGATTTGGTCTATGCTGTGTCTGTCTGAGTTACTGTTATAATTAGCACTTCTTAGTTCTGCTTGGATATTCGGCAGACTGGTTAAACTACAGGGATGCACAGCTATTAGTATTACAGCCAAAGTTTTGTCTGTCTCCACCTGCTGGTCATGGTGAGCTATTACCCATCAGTGAACTGTACCGGTCTGAAGAATCTAAAAGAAAGAAATTAGCAGGTAAGAACCTAATTTCTCCTTTCTCCATATGGTAAATCCCACTGTTTCCGCAACTCATCAAAAGTGAGGAATGTAGAGATACTTCATCTCAGTTATAAGATGTCCCAAGCATTTACTCTCCTCAAGCTGCTCCGCCTGCTGCTCAGTATGGCCTATTCCCGGAATGAAGTCAGGATTGATTTGGACCATATGGAATGCTCAGTTTCTGCCCCCTCCCTCAATATTCCTCCTCCATCATGTCCAAGCCTGACATAATAGGGTAAGCCATACACAGTGTGTGCCCCCCCCAATCTCCTTGCCACATTTTTAGTGAAAGACATGCCAATGCATAGATTTAAATTTTTTATCAAAATACAGCCCTAGATTAAAGATAATCTCATTCCACTTGGCACAAACATGACAGTAACAACAAATAAAGCTGTAATGTTTCACATTGAAATTTCAAGCGATTGCTGAGAAAATGGCAAAAAAACTTTAGCAGGTTACTCTTTTTTGCCTCATCCTGTGTGTGTGTGTCTATCTACATCTATCTTCTCTGTGTGTGTGCTGCAGGTTAAGCACACGAGTCGTCACATGGAGGAAAGTGAACGATCCCTACAGGAGAGAATCCAGAGGATGGAGGCCATTCGCATTGGATTGGAGGAGGTGAGTCCATGCACAGCAATTCATGTTCTAAGCTGGGTCAATGTGTTTGTGTACACGAGTGTCTTTTTATCTGTGACTCTGCATGCTTAGATGAGAATCATTTTCTCAGAAGTCACAAGGAGAAAAGTTGTCGTATTCAGCAAATATTTAGAGAGAGAAATAAATCTACCTATTATCTTTTCAGCTTCCATACATGGTATTAAGCCAGCAGATTAGGAACTTTCATATCTGGTGATATTGTGTTGATTTAATAATTAGTAAAATGTCAGTTACTCAACATATGGTACCATGTAACAATTACAAAAGAAGAGGCTGGCTGCTTTTATGCCTACATTGATGCATGGGGGTCAAGCTGGTTTTATGCCAGGGAGATATGTGGAATATAGTTAGTGCAGAAAAGGCATTTGATCAGATACACTGAGAATTTATGCTAGTAATCCAATGGAAAACAGGACTGGGGAAAATTTTATCTGTGGATGTAGGCCATGTAATCAGACCTAAAAGCTCATTTCAGTTGACTGGTGGACACTCCCTAGAGTGGCCTAGTGATTAGAGCAGCTACCTCAGCACCCTGAGGTGGTGAGTTTGATTCCCACTGCAGCTCCTTGTGATTCTTGGCAAGTCACTTAACACTTCATTGCCTCAGGTACAAAATAAGTAAACTGCTTTGAAAGTGTAAACCACACAGAAAAAGTGGTATATCGAGTCCCATCCCCTTTACCCTTTGCCTTGGGTTGATGATCCAGGCAAGGCTGTCCGGTTGTCTTCCCTACTCTTTGCTATTATGGTGGAGCTGTTAGTAGAAGGCAGAATGGAGATGCTAGAGGGATGATGATGATGATAATAATTTATTTTCTTGTATAACTCCCTGCCAGTAGTTCTGGTCGGTTCACAGCAAGAGAAACTGAGACATTTCAGTGAAAAAATACAATACAGAAAACATGTTACTACTTTAAATACAACATGAGTAAAAAACAATTAAATTAAAATACAAATTCCTAGATAAAATAGACCATCGTTGGTATGCTATTAAAAAAGTTAACATTTTTGCTTATCAAATAGGTAAGTTTTCAATAATTTCCTAAATTTAAGATAAGAGTGGGATTGGGCAATCAGAGGGCACATCCAGGAATTCATCTTCCCCGCTTGATATTCTAGTATCCTGTCCAAAAAGGATAAAGATGGGTCTTACAGAATCTAAAATTGTATTGTGAATGCAGAGGGCACCGTGTGGTATTTTGAGTCAGGCAGTCAGGATCTGGCAATTGATATTACATGCAGATGGGACAGGATTTTTAGGGTCTCGGAATAAAGGGGATATTATTTAGTCCTGAGACCCTAAAAATCCTGTCCCATCTGCATGTAATGTCAATTGCCAGATCCTGACTGCCTGACTCAAAATACCACACGGTGTCCTCTGCATTCACAATACAATTTTAGATTCTGTATCAGATGGGTGATGCCCTTTTCAAAGGGGTATAAGAGGCATTTGGGGAAAGGTCAACAATCTATCAGCAGGTGCCTCAGATAAGACTCATCTCTTTATAGGAGGTGGCTTTTAAGGTTCTATAGAGAAATACACAACCCTGAATAGCTGGAAAAATAGTATCAATAGGATGCAGGCAAGTGTTGGAGGAACTGTGGGAAGTGGTGGTGGGAAGAGTATATAAGAACAGCCATACTGGGTCAAATCAGTCATCCATCTAGCCTAGTTTCCTGTTTCCAACAGTGGCCAAACCAGGTTACACGTACCTGACAGAAACCCAGATAGTAACAACATTCTATGCTACTATTGAAGATATGTGGGCACCATGGGTGTGCCTAACTGCTATTGATAATTAGAATTGGAAAATAAAAACATACAAGGTGATTAACTTTGAAATTATTTAGAGTAAATGAGACAGGTGAATTGTGGAACTGTCTGTAAAAGGTTAGTTTAAATTGGCTGTAATAGAATCAAACTGGTAGGTAAGTTGGGGGAGGGTACGGGCACAAACAACCTACCTGGCGAGCTAAGCTGCCAATACTTTTTGAGACTAAGGTAAGTAAACACCAATCTGGGTCAGGGGAGAGTATACACACTTTCGAGTCTGCGGTTGGCTCACATTATAATTCTGGGTCACATTGTAATTCTGGGTCTAAGGGGAGTACAAATTGTAATTCTGGGTCTAGAGGGAGTACACATTGTAATTCTGGGTCCAGCGAGAGAACACACATTGCAAATTGTAGTAAAGGAGTTCAAGTAGCCCAAGCGGGAATACCCCCACAGGGTACACACATTTCCGAGTCTGGGATAGGAACACACTGTAGTTCTGGGTCTGGGGAGTTCGGGATAGGTGCACATTGTAACTCTGGGTCTAGGGAAAGTACAAAACATGCGAATAATGCTATAAGTGTCCAAGTAGCTCAAGCAGGAACATCCCCACTGAGACATAACAAACATACAACATGGAGGGCTATGTACTTAAACGCCCACAGTCTGGGAAACAAGATCCTGGAATTAGAAACAGAAATGAGGAATGCCGACCTGGATGTGGTGGCAATATCTGAGACCTGGCTCACGGACTCCCACGGGTGGGACATGGTCATACCGGGTTACAACTTGCTTCGCCGGGACAGGGAGGGCAAAATGGGAGGAGGTGTAGCATTATATACTAAAGATAACATTAAGGTCACCAGAATCACAGATGTCCACTACACTGGGGAATCCCTTTGGGTAAATTTGGCCAGAGGGAAGGACAAATACCTGTATCTTGGCGTAATATACAGACCCCTAAGACAACAGGATGACCTAGATATGGAATTAATCGGAGATATAGAGAATATCACCTTGCGTGGGGACACAGTATTGTTAGGTGACTTGAACATGCCTGATGTGGATTGGGACACGCTTTCCTCTGCTTCCGGCAGCGGCAGGAGGCTATTAAACTCTATGAAGGGAGCAAAACTCAGGCAACTGGTGTTGGAACCAACAAGGGATCAGGCAATACTGGACCTGATACTTACCAATGGAGAAAGTGTCACAGAGGTCTCGGTGGGCGACACATTGGTCTCCAGTGACCACAACATGGTATGGTTCAATCTCAGGAAAGGTTTCACTAAATCTACCACACAGACCAAGGTCCTCAAATTCAAGGACACAAACTTCAAAGAAATGGGAGACTTCGTTCACCAGACGCTACAAAGCCAAGCAGAAACCGATAACGTGGAAGAAATGTGGTCGACTTTGAAAGCCACCATACAAGAAGCAACAAACCGCTATGTTAAATCAGTAAGTAAACAGCGAAGGAACAATAAGCCACAGTGGTTCTCTGCGGAGATTTCGGACCTCATCAAGGAGAAGAAAAAAGCATTCATCTCTTACAAACAATCAGGGAAACAGGACTCTAGGGAAGTTTATCTGGCCAAGTCAAAAGCCGTCAAAACAGCAGTTAGGGAGGCCAAATTCCGCATGGAGGAGTCTCTAGCGAAGAACATCCAGAAAGGAGATAAATCTTTCTTCAGGTATATCAGTGACAGAAATAAGAACTCAGGCGGGATAGTACGTCTTAGGAAACCAGACGGAGACTATGTAGAAGCGGACTCGGAAAAAGCCCAACTGTTAAATGAATACTTCTGCTCAGTCTTCACCCACGAGGCGCCAGGACTCGTCCCTCAGCTACAGACAAGGGTTGACGCAGATGACCCGTTCAGTAATTTCGAGTTTACACCCAGCGGTGTCTACTGTGAGCTGTCAAAGCTTAAGGTTAACAAGGCAATGGGGCCTGACAACCTGCACCCCAGGGTGCTCAGGGAGTTGTGTGATGTCTTGGCGGAACCGCTATCCGCACTCTTCAATCTCTCCCTTAGTACGGGTAACGACCCGTTGGACTGGAAGACGGCTAACATCATTCCACTCCACAAGAAAGGCTCCAAGATGGAGACAGCAAACTACAGACCGGTGAGTCTCACATCAATAGTGTGCAAACTAATGGAAACTCTAATCAAACGCCAATTGGATACGATCCTGAATGAGGAGAATCTACGGGATCCCCGTCAACATGGATTTACTAAGGGGAGATCCTGCCAATCCAACCTGATCAGCTTCTTTGACTGGGTGACGAGGAAGCTGGATGTTGGGGAGTCCCTGGACCTCGTATACCTGGACTTCAGTAAAGCATCCGATAGCGTACCACACCACAGGTTGCTGAGCAAGATGAGTTCTATAGGATTGGGCGACACATTGACGAAATGGGTTGGGAACTGGCTTGGAGGTAGGCTTCAGAGGGTAGTGGTGAACGGCACCCCCTCCGAAATGACGGAGGTAATCAGTGGAGTGCCGCAGGGCTCGGTCCTGGGCCCGATCCTATTCAACATTTTTATAAGAGACTTGGCAGAAGGGCTGCGAGGTAAAATAACATTATTCGCCGATGACGCCAAACTAAGCAATGTAGTGGGCAAAAGTACAACAGACATAAATTCAATGTCCGACAACATGATGCACGACCTACTCCTACTGGAGCGCTGGTCTAGGTCCTGGCAACTCTGCTTCAGTGCCAAAAAATGCAAAGTCATGCACCTGGGCAGCCAAAATCCATGCAAGACTTACACCCTTAATGGTGAGATCCTAATAAGAACTGAAGCAGAACGAGACTTAGGGGTGATATTCAGTGAGAACATGAAGACTGCCAATCAAGTGGAGCAAGCTTCATCCAAGGCAAGGCAAATCATAGGTTGCATACGCAGGAGTTTTGTCAGCCGTAAGCGTGAAGTCATTATGCCATTGTATAGATCCATGGTGAGGCCCCACCTGGAATACTGTGTGCAATTCTGGAGGCCGCATTACCGTAAGGATGTGCTGAGACTGGAGTCGGTCCAGAGAATTGCCACCCGGATGGTCTCGGAACTCAAGGATCTCCCGTACGAGGAACGGCTGGATAAGTTGCAGCTGTACTCACTCGAGGAACGCAGAGAGAGGGGTGACATGATCGAGACATTCAAGTATCTCACGGGCCGCATCGAGGTAGAAGAAGATATCTTCTTTTTCAAGGGTCCCGCGGCAACAAGGGGGCATCCGTGGAAAATCAGAGAAGGGAAACTGCACGGGGACACCAGGAAATTCTTTTTCACTGAACGGGTGGTTGATCCTGGAATACTCTTCCACTTCAGGTTATTGAGGCCTGCAGTGTGCCTGATTTTAAGGCCAAATGTGATAGACACGTGGGATCTATTAGAAACATAGAAATAGACGGCAGATAAGGGCCACGGCCCATCCAGTCTGCCCACCCTAATGTCCCTCCTCTACCTTTGTCCTGTGAATAGATCCCATGTGCCGATCCCATTTGTCCTTAAAATCAGGCACGCTGCTGGCCTCAATCACCTGCAGTGGAAGACTATTCCAGCGATCAACCATCCTTTCAGTGAAAAAGAATTTCCTGGTGTCACCTCGTAGTTTCCCGCCCCTGATTTTCCACGGATGCCCTCTTGTTGTCGTGGGGCCCTTGAAAAAGAAGATATCTTCCTCCGCCTCGATGCGGCCTGTAAGATACTTGAACGTCTCGATCATGTCCCCCCTCTCTCTGCGCTCCTCGAGCGAGTAAAACTGCAATTTGTCAAGCTGTTCTTCGTATGGGAGATCCTTGAGTCCCGAGACCATCCGGGTGGCCATTCTCTGCACTGACTCCAGCCTCAGCACATTCTTTCGATAATGCGGCCTCCAGAATTGCACACAGTATTCCAGGTGGGGCCTCACCATGGATCTATACAATGGCATAATGACTTCCACCTTACGGCTGACAAAACCCCTTCGTATGCAACCCATGATTTGTCTTGCCTTGGATGAAGCTTGCTCCACTTGATTGGCAGACTTCATGTCCCCACTGACGATTACCCCCAAGTCTCGTTCTGCTTCCGTTTGTGCTAGGATCTCACCATTAAGGTTATAGGACTTGCATGGATTTTGGCTGCCCAGGTGCATAACTTTGCATTTTTTGGCATTGAAGTTGAGTTGCCAGGTCCTAGACTAGCGCTCCAGTAGGAGTAGGTCGTGCATCATGTTGTCGGGCATTGAATCTTCGTCCGTTGTGCATTTGCCCACTACATTGCTTAGTTTGGCGTCATCGGCGAATAATGTTATCTTACCTCGAAGCCCTTCTGCCAGGTCCCTTATAAAGATGTTGAATAGGATCAGGCCCAAGACTGAGCCCTGTGGCACTCCATTGATCACCTGCGTCATTTCGGAGGGGGTGCCGTTTACCACTAACCTTTGAAGCCTACCTCCAAGCCAGTTCCCAACCCATTTCGTCAATGTGTCGCCCAATCCTATAGAACTCATCTTGCTCAGCAACCTGCGGTGTGGTACGCTATCGAATGCTTTGCTAAAGTCCAGGTACACGATGTCCAGGGACTCCCCAATATCCAGCTTCCCCGTCACCCAGTCAAAGAAGCTGATCAGGTTGGATTGGCATGATCTCCCCTTAGTAAATCCATGTTGACGGGATCCCGTAGATTCTCCTTATCCAGAATCTTATCCAATTGGCGTTTGATTAGGATTTCCATGAGTTTGCTCACTATCAATGTTAGATTCACTGGTCTGTAGTTTGCTGTCTCTAGCTTTGAGCTTTTCTTGTGGAGTGGAATGACGTTAGCCGTCCTCCAGTCTAATGGGACGGTGCCTGTACTAAGGGAGAGGTTGAAGAGCTCGGACAGTGGCTCTGCCAAGACATCACTCAGCTCCCTAAGCACCCTGGGGTGTAGGTTGTCAGGCCCCATTGCTTTGTTAACCTTAAGCTTTGACAGCTCATCGTAGACACTGCTGGGCGTAAACTCAAAGTTTCTAAACGGGTCAACTGAGCCAACCCTTGTCTGTAGCTGAGGGCCAAGTCCCGGCGCTTCTCGGGTGAATACTGAGCAGAAGTATTCATTTAATAGTTGGGCTTTTTCCGAATCCTTTTCCACATAGTCTCCTGTGGATTCCTAAGACGTACTATCCCGCCTGAGTTTTTACTTCTATTCACAGAGAAAGGTAGGGGAGGGTCATTGGGGTGGGCAGACTAGATGGGCTGTGGCCCTTATCTGCCGTCTATTTCTATGTTTCTCTGTTTCTAAGCTGAAGTTCTCAGAAAAAAAAATAGCCCAAAGTTAGAGAGGGAAAAACATGCTGACATGCACAAAGTTAAGACAAAGAAAAAGCTTGTTAAGAACTTTCAGGGGTTAATTTGTGGTTGGTACAAGAAAGATGAGATCATCATGAGAATCCACTGTTTATTTACAACTGCAGAGGATGTATGGAACAAGGCATGATAGGGTTCCCAGAAAAAGCAGGAAACAGGCCTGTACAGAAATGATTTATGTTCCCAGAGGTCTACATGAACTGAGTTCATACAGAAATTATAAGGTTAGGAAAAGTGAAATAATGCCACCTACTGGGTTTGAAATTGGGCTTAACATTGAGAAATTTAGGATTTAAATGTACACTTATGTAATGTATTCCTGAGAAGGAAATCATGTGATCAACTGTGCCATATGGTAATTATTGCAATGATGTCACATATTGTATAAATATCTTTGTTTTGTATTTCTCCGTTGGAGAGGAAAAGAAAAATGGGTAACATGCATGCCTCTCCCTAAGCATGAAAGGCATTAATAAACATGGCTTCTTCTATGTCTGTCTGTTTTAATTTACAGAATGGGATTCCTTGGACAATCATATTGGGATAGGGAGCCCATTCTGGTAATTCTTTTGGCCCCTCTGTTCAAGTCTCCCAGCCTGGCTTGAACACTATCTATCCAGGGCATGCAGTGGCTTCCCTCACGTCTGTCTCAGTAGCAGACTATGGACTTTTCCTCCAGGAACTTTTCCAAACCCAGCTACGCTAACCTATGTTCCCTCAAAACTGAATGCAATGGCTCATATGTTCTAGGAGCATCGCTCACAAAAATACTTGCAACTCTGGAAAATTGTTGGTTATTATGGTAAAACAATTCTTATTTATGACCAACAAAAAAACACAATAAAACATTGTCAAAATAATACAACTGTAGTTATCGACTTTTGATGAATGAACCCGCCCACCCTCCCTACCCAGTCTCTTTTGGTGTAAAAGGGGTACCACACTAACATGCATAATACAGAAGTGTTGCTGAAAGAAAGAATAGTGAACTTCCTAGAATCTAATGGATTACAGGATCCGAGGCAACATGGCTTTACTAAAGGTAAATCGTGCCAAATGAATCTGATTGAATTTTTTGATTAGGTGACCAGAGAACTGGATCAAGGACATATGCTAGATGTAATTTACTTATATTTCAGCAAAGCCTTTGACACAGTTCCTCATTGGAAGCTCTTGAATAAACTTGAAGGGCTGAAGTTAGGACCCAAAGTGGAGAAATGGATTAGAAACTGGTTGACGGACAGACACCAGAGGGTGGTGGTTAATGGAAGTCGCTCGGAGGAAGGAAAGCTGAGTAGTGGAGTCCCTCAGGGTTCGGTGCTGGGGCCAATCCTGTTCAATATGTTTGTGAGTGACATTGCTGACGGGTTAGAAGAAAAAGTTTGCCTTTTGTGGATGATACCAAGATTTGTAACATAGTAGACACCAAGGAGAGAGTGGAAAGCATGAAAAAGGATCTACAAAAGTTAGAGGAATGGACTAAAATCTGGCAACTAAAATTCAATGCTAAGAAATGCAGAGTCAATCAGGAGGTTTGCCTGCATTTCATATGACAAGTTTGGAGCGCAAAGATCGGATCTTCCGCAAATTAGATGTCCAGAGGATCTTGCTCTTTATTTGGAAAAGATAACTGAGTTCTGGGCTGTTTTGATCTCTTTTTTTGTTTTTACTGCTACGCCTCACACTGGGATTTTGCTAGCCGGCGATGGTCAGGGAAATAGGACAGTAAGGGAATTTCTAAGTACCGTATTTGCCGGCGTATAAGACGACTGGGCGTATAAGACGACCCCCCAACTTTTACAGTTAAAATATAGTTTGTTATATACTCGCCGTATAAGACTATCCCTTCTTCCGCACACCTTCTGCACAACAAATAAAACTTAAAAGAACATCAGAATTTATTTCAACAATTTTAATTAATTCACTAAAGCAATAGAATTCTTTTCCTACCTTTGTTGCCTGGTTTCTGCTTTCCTCATGTTCTCATTCAATTCCTTCCATCCACTATCTCTCTTCCTTCTGCATCTTCCATTTGTTCTGTTACTGTGCCTCTCCCTTTCTTCCCCCTTCCAAATTGGTCTGGCACCCATCTTCTTCTCTCTGCTCCCCCCATAGTCTGGCATCTGTCTTCTTCCCTGCCAGCGTCTTCTCCCTACTCTCTCTTCCTCATTTCCTTTGTGTCCTTCTCCCCCCCCACCCTTCCCATGGCCTTTCAGCGTCCTTCTCCACCCCTTTGTATTCCCCCATGTGCTTTCAGCCTCCTTCTATCTCCTCTGTCTTCAAGTGCTTTCAGAGTCCTTCCCCCCCCCCTCCTGTCTTCACCATGGCCTTTCAGCGTCCTTCTCCCCCCCTCCTTCTCTACCGCCCCGGGTGCAGCACAGCCGGCCAGGTCCCCTTACTTTTGTGGCACTTCCCCGACCGACCGACAACAGCCCCGGTCCGACAAACCTCCCTGCCCTTAACCGCGAATCTAAATTACCTTCTTACAACTGCTGTAAGAAGGTAATTTAGATTCGCGGCTATAGGGCAGGGAGGATTGTCGGACCCGGGCTGTTATCGGTCGGTCGGGGAAGTGCCACAAAAGTAAGGGAACCTGGCCGGCTGTGCTGCAACCGGGGCGGGGAGGGGCGGGCCGCCCCTCTCCCTTGGTAGCCACTCGAACCGCGAGGCTACTCTCCTTCTCCTTATCTGCCCTGCCTGCAGCACAGAGCCGAACGGAAGTCTTCCCGACGTCAGCGCTGACGTCGGAGGGAGGGAGGGCTTTGTTTAAGCTTTGTTTAAGCCCTCCCTCCCCTCCGACGTCAGTGCTGACGTCGGGAAGACTTCCGTTCGGCTCTGTGCTGCAAGCAGAGAAGGTAGGGAGAAGAAGAGCCGCGTACATCCAGAAGACTGAGTACATCCAGCCCTGCGACCCTCGGAGGCGTCCCCATGGGATCCCCGCGACCCTAGGGGGCGTCCCCACGGGATCCCCGCGACCCTAGGGGCTTCCCCGTGCAGCTCTCTAATGTAAAGTAAGGGCATGTAAACAGTACCCGGCGTATAAGACGACCCCCGACTTTGGGGAGGATTTTAAGGTACTGAAAAGTCGTCTTATACGCCGGCAAATACGGTACCTATTTTACTTATAATTTTAATGCAACCTATTGTCTATTTTCTGTAAACCGCTTAGAATCCTAACGGAGTTTAGTGGTATATAAGAAATAAATTACATTACATTACATTACTGCTAGAGCAGCTGCTGCCTGCAGTTCTGCTTTAGTGGCTGGGTCTATTCAGGCCTTTTTGCCGCTACAGGCCTCAGGAGAGCTTTTTTCAGTGGGCTTTTTGTTGTTTTTGGCAGGAAGCTCTGCCATTTTGCCTGTGGCCTCAGTTGACCTCCCTCCTGTTTCAGAGAGACAGGAACAGGTCCTAAGTGTTTCTCCTGCTACTGCAGAGAGTTCTTCTTTGCCGCTGGGGTGTTTACCTATGATTTTGTTTTAGCCATGCACAAGGCTTACTTGCGGGTGGCTGGGGGTCCTTTGCCTTTACTGACACAGTTTCGCCTGATGAAGACTTGGACCTTTTAATTATCCACACAATCTTCTCGGGGGGGGAGGGGGGGACAGATGATGCGGACAGTTGTTTTTCTGAGACGCCAGTTGGCGAGGATACTTCAGTCATGCATATTTTTCACCGGAAAGAGCTACAGGAGCTTATTCTTCAGATGTCTTTGGTTTTGCATTTTGAGGAAGCTAAGGACTCCCCTCATGTTGTGGACTCTCTACTTTGGGGGATCCGGTCGACCTCCCGTTCTTTTCCTATGCATCAGGATATTTGGGATGTGGTGCATGCACAGTGGAAGACTCCAGATGCACCTTTACGCATGTTGTGGTCCATGGCCAGGCTCTACCCCATTCCTGATGGGGATAGGGATACCTTTAAATCTCCTGTGGTTGATACAGTGATCTTGGATATCGCACGTAGACATATGGTGCCAATTGAAGGCGGTTCAGCCTTGAGAGACTCCCAGGATCGTAATGTAGAGAATTCCCGGGTCATGGCTTGAGTTGTGGAGTTTCTCCAGTCCCTGGGCTGGGTGGTCAACTCTGTCTCAGCGTTTAGAGTATCTCGGCATGCTTTTTGACACCAGCTTGGGGAGAGTATTCCTTCCAGAGGCCAGAGTGCGCAAATTACAGATGCAGATTCGCTCTCTGATGGATTGCCTAAGTCCGGTGGTGCAGGTCTTGGAGTCCTTGGTAGCCTCCTTGGAGGTGCTGTGGTGGGCTCGGGCTCACATGTGTCCTCCTCAGTATGTGCTGCTTTGGCAGTGGTCACCACATATTCAAGATCTGGACTCTCCAGTCCCGCTCAGGCGCTTAGTTCAGCACAGTCTACACTGGTGGTTCAAGTATTCCAGTCTGGTTCAGGGAGTGAGTCTCTATCAGCCCCAGTGGACAGTGCTTCTCATGGACGCCAGTCTTCTTGGTTGGGGAGCTCAATGTCTCGGTCGCTCAACTAAGGGCAGCTGGACACTGGAGGAGGCATTGTGGTCGATCAATATTCTGGAGAGCCATTCGGCTAGCGGTGGAATTCCAATCCTTGCTGGAGGGCAAATCAGTTCGAGTTCTCTCAGACAATGTCACAGCGGTGGCCTATGTCAATCATCAGGTGGGCACCAAGAGTCGTCTGGTGGCGCTGGAGACCTTTCTGCTCATGGAATGGGCAGAGACTCATCTTGAGGACATCTCGGCTTCCCATATTGCTGGTGTGGACAATGTCCAAGCAGATTTTCGCTGTTGTCATAATCTGGATCCCAGCAAGTGGTGTATCGGGCTGGAAGCCTTCAAGTTGATTGTTCAGTCCTGGGGTCAGATGATCATGGTTATTATGGCCATGAGTGTTAACGCCAAAGTGCCGAGGTTCTTCAGTCGCCGCAGGGATTGTCAAGCTGAGGGACTGGATGCTCTGGTGCAGATTTGGCCGACAGACGGCCTGTTTTATGTCTTTTCTCCGTGGCCTCTGGTGGGCAGAGTTCTTCGGATTGCCCGGCATGCAGGCTGCGTGATTCTCGTGTCTCCAGACTGGCCCAGGCGCCTGTGGTACTTAGATCTGGTTCATCTGCTAGTGGCAGATCCTCTCCCGCTGCCCCTCTAGCCTAATCTTCTGACTCAGGGTCCAATTCCAATGTTTGATCTGGGTCCCTTTTGTCTTAAGCCTTGGCTCTTGACAGGGCTCACCTATGGAAGAAGGAATATTCAGATAAGGTGATTTCTACTCTCTTAGGGTCTCGGAGAATTTCCACCTCTTGGGCTTATGTCTGTGTTTGGCGTCTTTTTGAGGACTGGTGTTCCGTGCGTGGCGTGGTTCCCTTCGAGCTGCTTTGCCTTATATCCTGGATTTTCTGCAGGATGGCCTGGAGCGAGGCCTTGCCTGGTCCACCTTTCAGGTACAGATTGCTGCTTTATCTTCCTTTCGCAATCTCTTGCAGGGTAAGTGTTTGGTCTCTTCTCTGAATGTGATTCGGTTCTTGAGAGCTGCGAAATTGCTGCAGTCTCCAGTTCGGCCATCAGTTCCTGCCTGAGATCTCAATCTAATCTAATCTAATCCTTAGGTTTGTATACCGCATCATCTCCACATTCGTAGAGCTCGACGCGGTTTACAGTAGGAGAAATAGGAAGGAACTACAACAGAGGGTTAGAGGTAGAAGTGTGAAGAAAATTTAGAGGACTTGGGATGCCAAGATATAAGTTTCCTTGATTCCTAAGTCGGAGGGAGACTTACATTTTTTGAGAAAAGCCAGGTTTTCAGATGTTTGCAGAAAACTTGGAGAGAGCTCAAGTTCCGAAGAGGGGAGGTAAAGTTGTTCCAGAGCTCAGTGATTTTGAAGTGAAGGGAGGTCCCTAGCTTTCCTGTGTGGGAAATGCCTTTTAGCGAGGGGAAGGATAGTTTTAATTTGTGGGAGGATCTGGTGGTATTAGGGTTTGAGGAATTCCAAGAAAGAGGGATAAAGGGAGGGAGGATACCATATAGGATTTTGAAAGTTAAACAGGTGCATTTATAGTGGACCCTGGCGATTATCGGAAGCCAGTGGAGCTTAGCCAGGAGCGGGGAGACATGGTCAAATTTACTTTTAGCGAAGATGAGTTTGGCCGCGGCATTCTGAATCCGTTGGAGCCTGTGGAGGTTTTTCTTAGTTAGGCTTAAGTAGATGGAGTTGCAATAGTCCAATCTGGAGAGGATGATGGATTGGACAAGGAGGGTAAATTGTTTTTGATGGAATCTAGTTCTCTCCGTGCTAATTTGTTCTCCGTTTGAGCCTCTCGGCACCTATACTTAAAAGGACCTTACTCTTAAGGTGCCTATCATGGTGGCTATCACTTCCGCGAGGCATGTTTCGGAACTTTGGGCCTTTTCGTGTAGGCCTCCCTTCGTGAAGTTCTCTAGGGAGCGGGTTATGCAGCGGACAGTTCCCTTTTTTCTTCCAAAGGTGGTCTTGCCGTTTCATGTTAACCAGTCCGTGGACCTCCCAGTCTTGGGTAGTCGGGAGGGCTCATTGGAGCAGAGGTTGTTGCGCAAGTTGGATTTCCTTAGGGTCCTTCGCTCTTATGTTCGGACCAGGAGTTTCGTAAGTCATACCGTCTTTTGTCCTCTTAGCGGGTCCTTGTAAGGGGGATGGTGCTTCCAAGGCTACCATTGCATGCTGGATCCATGGAGTGTATCGCTTTGCTGTACCTTCTCCAAAAGAAGCCTGTTCTGGAATTTCTCAAAGCTCATTTCTCTTGGGGTCAAGCAGCTTCTTGGGCTGAATCTTCTCTTGTACCTCCGGTGGATATCTGTAAAGTTGCAGTTTGGTCTTCTCTGCATTCCTTTGTTCGACACTACCGTGTGGACATTCATATGCATCGGGATGCAATGTTCGATGAGCATGTTTTTATGGCGGTCCTTTGGGGTCTGACCCATGATGAGTACTACGCTGCTATATCCCATCCATTCTGTGCTGGTCTGGAGGGATGATAAGGAAGGAGAAATTAGGTTCTTACTTGCTAATTTTCTTTCTTTTAGTCCCTCTAGACTGACACAGACCCGCCCTGTTGTTTTATTCAGTGTGTTTTGTGAAGAGTACTTTTTTTTGGTGGTATCTTGTATTGGTTTTTGGGGAGTATGTTAAGAGCAATGATGCTTGGTTTAGCTGGAGAACTGTGGGGCGTTCTGAAATGTTCTTGTTCTTTTTTTTTTTTTTTTTTGAAAATATGTTTATTGAGGAGTCAACAAGAGAGACCAAGAAAATACTAAAAGAATAAAACAATGGTCAACAACAAAATACAATGAATTCACTCAGGAACGTGTAACACATCCACGTAGACCTCTATTTGCATCGAAAAGCAGAAATGAGGTATCTCTCCCGGCAACCCCAACAAGTATTTTCTATATATAACAATCAAACAAAACCATCCACGAAACCCCTGAAACAGAGAACTCAGCATCCACCCATACAAGCACACCATCCACTCCCACAATCATACCCCACTTCCAGACCCCCACCAATCAATCAGACCCTCCCCCTGACCCCCCTATGCTGGAAACCATGGGTAGTTGTACGAACACCCTCCATATGGCTAAATATTCCAGTACCTCAGGATTAATAGAATGTTTATAATAGCCAAGCTCAAAGCGGGCTAACTCCTGCATTTGAATGATCCAACAGTCCAAAGGAATAGCCCCCGGTTTGGTCCAGAATTGCAAAATCAAACGTTTAACTGTCAACACCATCAGGTAGATAAAGCGCCTCTGAGGAATCGTGAGGCCCTGTTCTTCCAACAAGGTCTGGTCACCCAACAACAACGTCTTATAATCCCACTCAATAGTGCAATGGAGAACCAACCGAAGCTGCGCAAAGGAAGAGTTCCACAAAGAGAGCTCAGGACATTCCAAAAAAGTATGTAGGAACGTCCCAGGTGCCCTGTGACACTTAATACATGTAGGTTCCTCCCACAAACCCATCCTGGCCCCCCGCGCCGTGGTAATATATGCTCTATGGAGGATTTTGAATTGGGTCTCCTGCCAGGCCGCAGATTTCACAAAAGCATGAAGGGTGTGAAAGAGGATCTGAAAGGAATCAGGGGTATATTGAGAGGCCAGGTCTCTATTCCAGACATTGCATAACAATGTCAAAGGCCCCGGACGAATGCATAACCCTGTACCATAGCGCAAGAGAACTCAAGGCAGGCGGGGTACTCAAGAGTAGTTGATCCAAGGGTCCATATGGCCACTCCGCACCATACTGCAAGCATAGACTCTGAAAGTAATGGCGGGCCTGTAAATAAGCGAAGAAGTGAGTTTTAGGTACATTCCACCTATCCTGAAATTGGGCGAAAGAGTCAAAGACCCCCGTATCCCCATCCATCATGTGAGCGAGAGTCGAGGCCCCCCAAACCGCCCATGCGGCAAAGGGGGAGCATCCCAGCCCTGGTGAAAAATCCGGATTACCCTGTAGTTGCAGAAAAGGCGAAGCCCTGGGAGATCTCGTCTGCCGCCGTCGCCACCATTGCCAGGCCTGACGAAAAGGGCGTAAGAACTGCAACTTAGAGGAAAGCTCGCCCCGTAATCCCCCCGTGGCATGCAAAAGGTTCAAAAAAGTATAAGGCGCACACCATCCCTCCATCCATCCCCGTGGGGAAAACCGGGCCGACCCCGTCACTCCCTCGTGTATAAAGCGCATTAATGCTGCCACGTTGTAAGCACGAATATCGGGAAGTCCCAAGCCCCCCTCCAGCTTGAAAAGAGTCAACTTAGCATATGCAATGCGGGCGTTCCGGCCCCGCCACAGAAATACCGAAAAAAGAGAACGAAGCCGGCGGATATCGCGCTGTAGAATCCAAAAGGGCACCGCTTGGAGGGGATATAGCAGCTTTGGCAGTAATATTATTTTTATCAGCGCCGCCCTCCCCAAAAGGGATAGAGGAAGATCCCGCCACGCGTGACACAAAGCCTGAATTTTATCAATTACAGCCAGGATATTACTCCCGTACAGAGCCCTAGGGTCCGGATGTAGAAAGATACCCAAATACCTCATTGGAGCCGTCACCGGGGGTATGGGCAGGCCGGCATGCCACAGCTCCCACCCAAGCCCCGACAGGGGTAGCAATTTCGATTTCGTGCAGTTCACTTGGAGACCAGAAAGAACACCAAACTCCGAAACCAGCTGTAGCGCCACCGGCAAATGAGTGGGAGCCTGGTCCAGGAAAAGTAATATATCATCCGCAAATAATGCAATACGGCACTCCGACTTACCAATGCGAATGCCTCGCAGGGCCGAACAGGAACGAATCTTAATAGCTAACGGCTCTATAGCTAAAACAAACAATAGGGGAGAGAGGGGACAACCCTGGTGAGTACCTCGGCATAGTGGAAACGACTGCGAAAGGCTACCGTTAATAAGCAACCTAGCTTGCGGGTTCGAATAGAGTCCCTGGATCCAAGCAAGGAAAGTCCCACCAATGCCATATTCCTGCAACACCCAAAAGAGGTACTGCCAAGAAATACTGTCGAAAGCCTTTTCCATATCAAGCCCGACAATCGCGGAAGCACCCCCTCTCCCCCTATGTTCATGGATTGCAGTCAATGCCTTAAGAAGATTCATCGATGCATAACGTCGAGGGACAAATCCCACCTGATCATCCCCAATAAGTTGAGGGAGAAACTCATTGAGTCGAGATGCCATGATAGACGCTAACAGCTTAACATCTTGATTCAATAAGGATATTGGCCTGTAGGAGCCGACCTGCATGGGATCTTTACCCGGCTTTGGGAGCAGAGTGATATGAGCAAGATTATGCGGAACGCCCGTGGGTGCTGAGGAAAGGAAATTGAAATAATTACCCAGAGGTTGGACAAGCAGGTCAGGCAAAAGTTTGTAATATTCGGGGCCAAAGCCATCGGGGCCAGGTGATTTAGCGAGTTTTAGTTTTTTAATCCCCGACTGGATTTCCTCTGAAGAAATAGGGGCATTCAGCTGCTCCGTCTGAACCTCGGACAGCTTCGGGAGAGACAAATCTCGAAAGAAACGGTCCCGCTCCTCAATGGTAAAGTCTCTCCTCACATAAAGCGCGCTGTAAAAATCAACAAATTGCTCCCTTATTCGAGATTCCTGAGTGAAGGTCTCTCCCCGAGAGTTCCTAACCACTCGAACAAGTTGCTTCTTCCGGTATGGCCGGACCATATTTGCGAGAAGTTTACCGGCCTTACCTCCCCAGCGATATAGGTGAAATTTTTGATAGGAAATATCCTGACGGGCCCTAGCATCCAAGATCTCATTAATTTGAGAGCGTAAGGAGCGAATCTGCTGCCCGTCCGTGTCCAGTAACGTCGCCCGATGACATTTACGAATCTCTGCCAATTGCTCCGTCAGGGCAAGAAGTTTCTCCCCCTGGCGTTTCCGCAGTGACGACACAAATTGGATGATATGACCCCTCACCACAGCCTTCGAAGCCTCCCAGAACACTACCGGGTCTACGTCAGAGGTATTATTATACAAATCATAGTCCACCCACTTGTCCCTTAGAAATGCTCGAAACTTCTGGTCGCCATAAAGAGAAGCCGGAAACCGCCAAGATCTATCACCCCTACGCTCAGTGGCCGCTATAGTCACAAGGACCGCCGAATGGTCCGACAGAGTGGTATCTTCAATAGAAACTTTATCCACACGGTGAAAGAGAGCTTGAGAGACCAAGACATGATCTAATCTAGAATACATGGAATGGGGATGAGAGTAAAACGTATACTCCCTATCAAAAGGATGGAGGGTCCTCCAGGTATCCACTACCGCCAATTGAGTACATAGAAAGTTCACACCCCTCTGGTCATGATTCCTAGGTCGCGGCCTGGCAGGAGAACAATCCATCATCGGGTCCGCTGTAACATTAAAATCTCCTCCCACAACCAAATGATAAGTAGGGAATTGAGCTAAAATACCCAGCAGCCCAGAGTAAAAAATATGGTCATAAACATTCGGGGCATACAGATTGCAAAAAAGAAACTGAAAACCCCAAAAGTCCCCTGCAACCACAATGTATCTGCCCTGTTTATCCTGAATTGTCTTGTGAACATGAAGTGGTATGCATTTATGAACCAGGATAGCCACTTCTCTCTGGCGGCCATTATAGGCAGAGTACCGCACATCCCCCACCCATTCCCTGCGCAGCTTCTCATGCTCAGCACTCGTGAGGTGAGTTTCCTGAAGGAATGCAATATCCACCTGTCGCTGCCGAAGCCACGTGAGTATTTTCTTTCGTTTAATAGGAGAATGTATACCATCCACATTAAGAGTTACTACCTTCAAATTAACCATAACTATGCAGCATAAAAAGCCACCAGAAGCGCCTTAAGGTATAAAAAGTAAATGGACGGAGATACCAGGCCCCCCAGCCAGGCCCATCCCCCCTCAACGAGAATACCCACAGTATCCAGCAATCCTCCCCCCTCCCCACCGCAGACACACCGACCAAACACACAGCATCCACCATCCATACTCCACAGGCATTCCTCCCGTCTTCCCCTCCCTCCTACCACCCCCCTCCCCCCTTAGCATGTCAACCCCCCCAAACATGCACTCCCAGAAACAGATCCCCAACCTACCCAGGGAGCCCCCCCCACCACCCCCCCTCAGTGTCCCCCAAACACTTAAATGCAGCAAGATCAAACTAGCACATAGAACAAACAGATTGTCCAGTCATAAGGCAAAGCAAATAGTTCAGCAGTATCCAGGATTACCACCCACTGCACTCTGGACAGGTCTCCAGGCGGGTCCAATTGCAATGGTGCCCTGCACAGCCACCAGTCAGCAGAAGACAAAGAAAAGGATTGTAAGGAGGGCAGTAATGATGAAAGCCAGATCCACTCCAAAGATCCTGTCATTCACGCGGCAGAACAAAGGATCTGGTAAACCCAGGGCAGGCCCGCCGGACGGGTTATCCTGATCCCAGTAGGACCTCTCCCATCGTAGCGAACCCTCTGGATTTCAGAAGTCCCACCAGGCCAGAGCGGAAACATGTCATGAAGGCATACTCAAGCTGGCAACTTAGCCAGGAAAGCCCGAGCCTCCTCCACTGTAGCCAAGGAATGGTTCTGGCCCCCATGCCAGACTCGCAGCCGGGCAGGAAACACCAATGCGAACTTAATCCCCCGATTGTGCAGGTCTGTACAACAAGGCGACATGGCCTTTCGCAAAGCAGCCACCCTGATCGAGTAATCATTAAAAGCCAGCACTTTCGAGCCCTCATATTCTAGGGCCCCCACCTTCCGGAACGCACGGAGCAGCATATCCTTCTCTCTCCAAGTCACATAACGGGCTATAGCTACTCGAGGTCTCCCGGCCCCAGAAACACGTGCTCTCACTCGATGGGCCCGCTCGCAGACAAATTGCATGGTGGTCTCCGCAAAACCCAATGCAGTAGGCAGCCACTTACTGAAAATCTCATAAAGCCCCTCGTCCGTGACCGATTCCGGAATCCCGATCAGCCGCAAGTTGTTCCGTCAGCTGCGGTTCTCATGGTCATCCAACTGATCAGTTAACTCCCGAGTCTGCGTCTGCAGTGCCTCCATCTGCGCCGCCATAGCTGTGCACGTGTCTTCCTGAGCAGACACGCGCTGCTCTACCTCATTCAGACGCCGATTGTGCGAGTCGAATTTTTCATGCATTTCATCAACCGCGGACTGAATTTTGTTTAGTCTATCCGCCAGAGCAGCCGACACAGATTTGGTGATGTCGGCAATCCAGTCTCCGGCCGGGATCGTGAAAGAGGCCTGATCCGCCGCCATCTTAGAGGGGGTTGTCACAGATTTTTCCCGGGAACCCTTAGCCGATTTTATAGGCATACCCGGTGCTCAAATCGCTCTCCAAAGCACCCGGGGAGTAGCGGCAGCCTATCCCAAGCAGGTCAGCATAAAAGCCCCGAGGGAACAACCGGAATGCAGGTAATAATCGCTGAATTTAGAGGGGGCAGGGCAGGAGCTCTCCACACAGACGTCCTCTAGGTAGGCTGCATCACGTGACCCCCCCGAAATGTTCTTGTTCTAATCAGTATCCAACAATGTGTCCTTTTTGTCTTCAAGTTCAAGTTTATTAAAAATTTGATTAATCGCTTATTCAAAATTCTAAGTGATGTACAAAAAGAAAAATTACAAATTTCTGGGAGAAACAAAACCAACGAATAAGACTAACCTGACAAAACAAACTAAACAGTGAGTGGGGTTGGTATGTCTATAGTTCACGGTTCTTAGTTCCTGCTTGGCTATTGTACTGTAGCCAAAAGCTAGTGTCTCAGTCCAAGTTTTTGAAAATTTGATAAAATCGCTTTTTCATAAATTCAAAGCGATGTACAATAGTAAAAAAGAAAAAGGACAATACTGACTTACTGAAATGGAGAGGATGGTACGGGGAGAACAAAAAAGGGAGAAAAACATAAGGGAATAATATAAGTGGTGGGATGTTTGCAAAGGAGCTTAAACCCATCTGTTTCTGTGCCTGTCTGGAGGGCCTAAAAGAGAGAAAATTAGCAGGTAAGGACCTAATTTCTCCTTAATTTACAATGTCCATGTCATTTCATGATCAATCATTCCTTCTCAACATGGCGTCAAGGCAGGCGTCTCTCATCTTTCTATGATTGTTAATACTATTACATACCCCACCCAAGTATCACTTCTTTCTCCAATCATCGCTCCATACTTCATCCTCTACTTAGTGAAATCACCAATCCTCAGTCTAAATGTGACTTCTGCATACTCACACAAGTTGTACACAATGCTGTACCATCACCATTCAACTTTCTCTTCATAGCAGATCCGCAGTGAATATGATGAATCCAAACACAAAAAAAGAATGCACATCATTTTATTGACTGAATAAACACTGACATCATGAACGTCACCTCCACAGTCTTTTTTTTATGTTTGGGTCTACTACGTAGTTAAATCACCAATCAACTTTCTCTTCACAATTCACTCACAGTCCCATCACCAATCAGCCCAGGCCAGTGCCTCCAGGGCTGTCAAGAATACAATTCCTAAGGGATCTGTTTAACCTACATACAACTAGCACATAAAAAAAACACTGACCATTCCACTCTCAAATTCAAAACTCTTGGCTGCCTTAAAAACCACCACCAATTTCCTCTCCATGCTGATGGATGGCACTGCTCCACAACTATTCATTTCAGCAAGGTAAAGTAATTGAAATCACCTATTATTATACTGTTGCTTAGTTTGCCAGCTTTCCTAATCTCTGTAAACATTTCTTCATCTGTCTTCTCATTCTGGGGAATGGTAGTGCAGCCCTACCTGTATATTCTTTCTTTTCATACATGGAATTTCTATCCATATGGATTCCACACCGTTATCTATGTCATGCAGGGTGCTTTCCCCTATAACGCTTTTCCAGAGGCTGTTATAGGGGAAAGCACCCTCCAAGGATTCAAGACAAGGTTAGATAAGTTCCTGCTGAATCAGAATGTACTCAGGTAAGGCTAGACTCAAATAGGGCACTGGTCTTTGACCTAAGGGCTGCCTTGTGAATGGACTGCTGGGCACAATGGACTGGTGGTCTGACCCAGCAGCGGCAATTCTTATGTTCTTTATTTTGTTTGATTCAATTCCCTTTTTTACCTATAGTGCACCCTCTTCCAATTTGATCTATTCTATCATTTGTACTCTGGTAACACAGTGTCCCATTTATTGTTCTCCTTTCTTATTTCTACCTCTTCATTCAGTCCTAAATATTCTAACTCTTCCAACTTATTTTTTAGGCTTCTAGCATTTGTATTCCGACACTTCAAATTGTGTCTTTTTCTTGTAACTACAGACTGTTAAGAAGATGACAGGGATAATTTGAGTCTTGATATAATTTAGCTGACCAAAATGGCGGCGATGTAGAGGAGCTGCGAGAGACGTTCTCAACAAGTTCCTAATCTGCGTTTTTCAAATACCTTACACGGATGCCTCCTAAGAGGAAAGGGGTGCTTAGGGCTTCTGCCTCGTCGGCCCTGATGTCCACCCCGATTCAGCAGACGATGGACCGTTTCTTCGCGCCTTCTCTGGCGCTCACACAGGCTGGAGTGGAGAGCTTGGCGTTGGGCGGTGACGGGAGGGAGTCACTGGCCCTTTCGGGCATTGAAACATCGTTGTCTCCTTCAGCTCCCATGACGCCTCCGTGTCCGGCTACAGCCGAAACGCTGTGGCGAGAGACACACACTTCCGGAAGTGAAAGCGTGGGGTCTCCCGGCGAGGGCTCAGCGTTGTCGGCGGGACGGCAGATGGAATCAACAGCAGAGAGAGGGGATTTTTCCCTCTCTCAAACGGAGGTTTCTTTGAACAGCATCTGGCAATTGTTGCAGAGGATGGAAGGGAAAATTGAAAAATTAACTGATGAGGTAACAAAATTAAATGAAAAACTGGAAATTTTGACTGGGTCAGTTGAATCTATGAAAATGGAGTTTACAGGCCAAGCCAAGCAAATGCAGGGGGACATACAACAATTGCAACAATTCAAATTGGCTTCAATTAAAGATAGCTCTATCATTCATAAGAAACTAGAACAATTTGAAAATTTTAATAGGCGTTTGAACCTCTGCTTTCTAAATTTTCCTCAAATTTCAGGAATGTTACCTATTGATTTGCTGAAAAGATACCTCATTGAGAATTTGGAAATTTCTTCAAATTGTATTCCTCCAATTAATAAAATTTATTATTTGCCAAATAAAAAGATGCCTGATGGAAATGGAAAAGGAAAGGTAAATGAAGATGGAAATGAGATTGGGAAAGTAAGAGAAGGAGAGACAAATGTGATAGATTTTGCAAATGTGACGGCTTTATTGGAACAAACGATAACATCTGAAATGGACAGAGCAACATTACTAGTATCATTTGTCTTTGAACAAGATGTGAATATGATTATGAAATTGTTTTTCAAAAATTCCCAAAAATTATTTGGGGGACAGAAAATATGGATATATCCTGATGTAGCTAAGACTACACAAGAACGGAGGAAAGATTTTCTTGCAATGCGACAACAGACTATAAATATTGGAGCAACATTTTTATTGGTGTATCCCTGCAAATGCCTGGTTAGGTACTTAGGTGTTAAATATGTTTTTTTCTCTCCTAACCATCTGAAGGAATTTCTAGATGTTAAGCAGATCATCAAGGATTAAGGATTAAGGGATAATAATAATTGGGCGCTAGATACATTATGCCTTTCTTTTTTGTATTATTCCTTTAAATTTCTCTCTAATTTTAGTTTTGGTCAACCCCTGTTTATTGTGGTCTAAGAAGGGGTTTATTATCATCATTATGATGATTGTGGTAAAAGTATTATTGCGTTAAAATTTTCTTTCCTGTATTCAATGTACAAGAATTAATTCTTGTAAAATAAGATTGTATAATTATAAATAAAAAAAAAAAAAAAAAAAAAAAAATTTGAGTCTTTTATTGTGCTGTCCTCTTAAACACTCATGGCTTTCTCATACCATTACTGAAACCCCTCTATTTGGATTCCCTAAATGTCCTGTTTCAATAGTATCCTTCAAAGATTCTTCACACCGAACCATTTGCTCATGAGTGATTGCCAGCTTTGCCCCCATCTTAGTTGAAAAGCTGCTCTATCTCCTTTTTAAATGCCTTACTAGCTAAAAGTCCATCTAGCCCAGTGTCTCCTCAGATCACCAGATGACTTGAGCTGTATCCTCTGTATTCAGAGAAACAGACTTGGCACTTATGGATGCCCAATTCCTAGTCACTTCATGAAAGGGACCACTCCGTTGTCAGTGATGCTTTGGGTGGGTGGGTGTGTTACAAATCTACTTACATATTTGTCTGTGTTGTGCGAGTGACCAGTGGATGGGGACCCAATAGATGACTTTGTCTTGAGGAGGAAGTCTTTGTTCAGGAAAATGGGATATTGCAGGTGCTCTGTGTGCCTTTATTTGGGCACATAGAATCATTGGATGGTTTGAGGGAAACTGCTCGGAGAAGCAGTGCTGCTACATGGCTTGGGGGAAACCTGTGCTCTGGGGCTGAATTACTGTAAAATCTATGGGCGTCTGTGATTGAGGTTTTAGAGCAGCTGCATGTGCTCAAGGTGTGTGAGAAGCCCCTGCCTGACCTTTGCCTAGTCCGGAGGGAGCCTGTGTACAAGGGCATTCTACTGCACATGCTGCTTGTTTGGATGTACCGTATTTTTCGCTCCATAAGACACACTTTTTTCCCCAAATGGAAATGCATCTTATGGAGCGAATGTAACAAATTTTTACCCCCCACGGCAAATGAGAGGCTTTCAAGTTAGCGGCAGGCTGCGTGTCTGAATTGCTGCCATGACCCAAAGAAACCATATTTTATGGACAGACCATGAATGACACACAGAGGAAGGGGATTTTGCACAAAAAAGAAAAACTGCATTGAAATCCACCAGGCGTAATTCAGGCGCTAAGTTGTTCTGGCGTGAGAACAATGACTTGGAAGTATACGTTACTCCAGAGGGCAGGAGCGTGCCAGATTTGTAACCTTCAGTGGGAGTAGAATTGCTCTCATACTTGTCGTCGACTCCTGGACATTGTTTTAGGTTTGTTTGGGGGGGATTTTTAGGTCCTCTTCTCTCCTGCTATGGCTGAACTGCTGCCCAGTTACTCTCCTAGCTTCACAAAACTGGCAGAGATCTTGTGTCTGAAATGGCGCCGCCGCAGTGAAGGGATTCCTCAGAGCTCCGAGACTACACTGAGCTTGTCCAGTAGGATTCCCGGAGTTCGTCCTTTTTCGCGGGGGAGGCCAGGCAGCAGCTGTAACGGAGCCAAAAAGTGAAATCCTTTTGCGAATATCGAAAACACATGTGCAAGCCCTGGCAAGAGAAAGGTGCAGGGAGGTGAGGTCTTTAAGGATGAAGACCACGAGAGCAGAGGAAAGGAGCCTACACTTGTCTCCTTGGAACAGCAACAGGAAATTCTCAATCCCTGTTAAGGATACTGGAAGTTCAGTTAAGTATTATTTTCTGTCTTTTCTAATAATTGCTTTAAGCATTTTTTTAGTCTACCTGCTTTTAGTGGATGCACTTTCATTGAGTTAAAGCAATTTATAAATAATGCCCATTCTACAATGCAGCAGGTGTACTTCCAAAAGCTGGCAACAAAGACATAGCACAACAACTGGCTTTTCTTTGATCACAAGGAGTGTTGGAAGAGGTTGTAATCCTATACTTCTACTAAGACTATTAGTACACAATTTGGTTCAGAATGTTTTTTTTTCCTAAGTGTGTCTTATGGTCAGGTGCATCTTATAGTGCGAAAAATATGGTAATATTAGTAGTAGAATTTGCTCTCCTGATGTGTGTAGCATTTTGTGTGAACAGGAGCTGAGCCGAGAGAAGGCAAGTGCAGCAGCTGAACGTTTACAAAGAGAAGAGGAGCTACAGAAGATCCGAAACTTTTGCCGCTCAGAAGAGGTACAACACCACCTCATTTCTCTTGAAGGGTGGTCTGAGGTCTTCAGAATGGGACTGGCTAAGCATGTGTGTGTTGGGGGGAGTTAATATGCTGTATTGTCAGAGTTGGAGTCGGAAGGTCTGTCGGTTATGATTCCTCAGTTTCACTTTTGTCTTATGCAGCAACAGCGCTCGTCTCATGTGGAAGAAAAGCTTCGTGTAATGACTCAGTCACGTGATGAGGCACAGTCTCACATCCTGCAGCACAAACAGGCAGCAGGAGAGCTGCAAGCCAAGAACTATCAGCTGAATCTAGAAATTGAAAGGCTGAAGCGTCAGATAGAAGGCTTACATCAGGTACTCACTCTCTAAAGGCAGCAGGAGGTGGCATGTGTGGAGCAGGTACTTAGCAAATACATACTCAAAATCTTTCTTGAGCTCATTAAGCGGCCAAAAGAGTTGCTTAAAAAAACCTCTATTGGAGGTGTTGGGGGGAGGGGGAGGAAGACCCAGAAATTACTGATCAATTCACAATTAGAAGTAATGCCAGCTTTCTTCCCGAATTAGACAAGTGATATTTGAACTTTGGAAACAAACAGGTCTTGCCTTGATAGAACATTATTTCTTAAATGCGAATGTAAAAATAAAATCCTTTGCTGACCTCAGATTGTTGGTATTGCTGGACCTGGGATCCCAATTTGCATATTTCCAGCTTGCTCACTACATTCATACCTTGCAATTGGAGAATTATCAGCACTTAGATAAAAAATTGAAGGAACCAGAAAGAGAGACTGCAACTAATTCTAACTTACATAAATCTCACCAGTCATTGGATTTGCTGAAGGACTGTGGGTAGCTACAGTGAACTTGGGAACAGGAAGTGAATAGACTGCTGGGTTGGTTAATTTTATACATTTGGTTCAAAAGATCCCTTTAGTTGCCCATAATTCTGACTTTAGGGAATGTCAATATTGAATCCTGCATAGTCTATTTTTCCCAGTTGGCATATAAGGGCCTAGCTAATTGGAACCTTTTTGGGAAATGTGGAGAGTCCTAGGGCACATTGTATTATGCTTTATCCCAGATTAAGCAAGCAGCATATTTTTACATGTGGGTGATGTTAACCACGGAGCCTGGTATGGACAGTGCAAAAGTGTACTGTCACTAACTTCCTAGAAGTCTCGAGACCACCCGTGCCACGCATGTGTGAGTGTCTTCCCATTAGAGAGTTGCGCGGGGAGAGAAATCAAACCCGTCCCCGCTAGGAGTCAAGCTCGTCCTGCTGGAATCAAATCCGTCCCTATAAACTTCAGAAGTAGTTATTTCATTTAATTATGCTACTGAATTAAAGGCTCTGGTAGTGAACCATTTACAAATAAGCAAAGACACTTTATTAATTTGGAAATATTAATTGGGAAGAATACATACTTTGTAAATGGGTTTCTACCAGAGCCTCATACTCAGAGAATGGTGGAGAGCTGGAACGCTCTTCCGGAGTCTGTTGTAGGGGAAAACACCCTCCAGGGTTTCAAGACTAAGCTGGACAAGTTCCTGCTAAACTGGGACATACACAGGTGAGGCTGGACTCATTTTAGAGCACTGGACTTTGACCTGGGGGCCACCGCGTGAGCGGACTGCTGGGCACGATGGACCACTGGTCTGACCCAGCAGCAGCAATTCTTATGTTCTTATGGTGAGGACCCCCAAGCTGTCAGCTGAGGACTTCCTCTGCAGTTAGTCGGGGGTCCCTTTTGCCAAGCTTGGCTGGCAGCAGTAGCATCCCTGAGTCACAGATGCTGGCACCTCAGTGGCTCATTGATGCTGCCAGCAGCTGCTACGCTTGGTGGAGGGGAGTTCTGGCTGTCTCTAGAGGAGGTCCTCTGCTGGCAGTGCTTGGGGATTCCCACCAGTCACAGCAAGGGTCAGCAACAGTAGAAATAAACCCAGAAATGCATTTCTTTTCTTTTGATCACAAGACAAAGACATCTGCTATATACATTTCCAAAAGCTGACATATTTTAGTAAATAAATTCCAGTTTTTACCTTTGTTGTCTGGAGACTTATTTTTCCATCAAGTTGGTCCTAGTTTCTTTTTTCCGCTTTCCCATCTTCTGTAAATCATTTTGTTGCTGTCCACCCATGCCCAATTCTCCTTTTCTATTCCCTCAGAAAACAAATGTAAGACAGAATGAATGTCTTTACACTGTGAATGGAATAAATTATACATAAGAACCACATCGTGCATGTAAAACAATATGAGTACCTAAAGCTGTGAATTAAATGAATTAGGCGTGAGAGCAACATCATACATGAAAATCAATAAAGACAGATTTAGAACTCATAGCAGGCGCTTTAAAGTTCCAATTTAAAAATAAACAGTCATAACAATAAAGAGCCCATACAACAGGAATAAATTATGCATAAAAATCACATCATCCATAAAAATCAATAAGAGCAGACTTAAAACAGATAGCAGGAACATTTAGATACCAAAAAAACAGGAAAAAAATCATAAACCAGGCATAAAAAATCACATCATACATGAAAATCACTAAGAGCTGACTTAAAACTCATGGCAAGCCCATTTAAATACTGATAAGAAATGGACAGTCATAACAGAAAAACATATACACTAGGTATAAAAATGTGTGAACATCATGTTGGGGGCTAAATGGACTAAGCCATAGCCATAAGAACCAATGTAAAAGAATAGCCATGGAAGGCTTTAAAATCAGTAAGCAAATAGCAGCGTTCATAGAGCCTCTGGTGGACCTCTAAAGGTATGAATCACATCGAAAGAGAACTAAAAGAAGAAGTTCATTCCAAGACGTGACTCACTCCAATAAAAAAGGAAGAAATGCAATGGCATATGCTGAACCAGTACCAAAAAGAAAACCTAGTTAAAAACGAGTCCAGATAACAGCAGGGGTTGTAATGGTAGCATGGTAAAATAGCATTGTTCACAATAGTCTCAAATGTTTACTTGTCGCTGTAAATTAACATCACACAAAAATAAATCTTCTTACCAAAGACTGTAGAAGTAATTTGAACAGCATGGCTGTGGCGTCTCTTTTGCTGCTATCTTAAAACTCATCAGCTGATTTCCACTTCGTTCCTGTGTCCAATCAAAAGTCAGCTGCTATGGAGCCTTTGTTCTGAGCATTATTCTGAGAAGATCCCTGCATGCTGCACGTGACTGATGTGAAGCCTTCCCTCCTGGGAAAGACTTCTGGGTCAGCTATGTGTAGCGTGCTGCAGGCAGGAAAAGAAGACAAGCCTCTCGGCTCGAGCTGCATCCTACCCCGCGGGATCCCCGTGACCCGAGGGGGCATCCCCGTGGGATCCCCGTGACCCGAGGGGGCAACCCCACGGGATTCCTGTGACCTGAAGGGGGATCCATAGTAACATAATAGATGACGGCAGATAAAGACCCGAATGGTCCATCCAGTCTGCCCAACCTGATTCAATTTAAATTTTTTAAATTTTTCTTCTTAGCTATTTCTGGGCAAGAATCCAAAGCTCTACCCGATACTGTGCTTGGGGTCCAACTGCCAAAATCTCTGTTAAAACATACTCCAGCCCATCTAAACCCTCCCAGCCATTGAAGCCCCCTCCATCCATCCTCCCCCAAACGGCCATATACAGACAGACCGTGCAAGTCTGCCCAGTACTGGCCTTAGTTCAATATTTAATATTATTTTCTGATTCTAGATCCTCTGTGTTCATCCCACGCTTCTTTAAACTCAGTCACCGTTTTCCTCTCCACCACCTCTCTCGGGAGCGCATTTCAGGCATCCACCACCCTCTCCATAAAGTAGAACTTCCTAACATTGCTCTTGAATCTACCACCCCTCAACCTCAAATTATGTTCTCTGGTTTTACCATTTTCCTTTCTCTGGAAAAGATTTTGTTCTACACTAATACCCTTCAAGTATTTGAACATCTTAATCATATCTCCCCTGTCCCTCCTTTCCTCTAGGATATACATATTCAGGGCTTCCAATCTCTCCTCATGTGTCTTCTGGCGCAAACCTCCTATCATTTTTGTCACCCTCCTCTGGACTGCTTCAAGTCTTCTTACATCCTTCGTCAGATACGGTCTCCAAAACTGAACACAATACTCCAAGTGGGGCCTTACCAATGACCTGTACAGTAGCATCAGCACCTTCTTCCTTCTACTGGCTATGCAGGATTCCCGTTGTCCCCGAATTACAGACCGGTGAGTCTCACATCCATAGTATGTAAACTCATGGAAACACTGATCAAACAGAAACTTGATACAATCCTGGATGAGGAAGATCTACGTGATCCCCATCAACATGGATTTACCAAAAGCAGGTCCTGCAAATCAAATCTGATTAGCGTCTTCGACTGTGTAACAAGACAACTAGATACCGGGGAGTCCCTGCATAGCCAGTAAATCAGTAAGCAAACGGAGTAGGAATAACAAGCCACAGTGGTTCTCTACAGAGATCTCGGACCTCATCAAAGAGAAGAAAAAAGCATTCATCTCTTACAAACAATCAGGGACACAGGACTCCAGAGTAGATTATCTGACCAAGTCAAGAGCCGTCAAAGCGGCAGTTAGGGAGGCCAAATTCCGCATGGAGGAGTCTCTAGCAAAGAACATCCAGAAGGGTGATAAATCCTTCTTTAGGTATATCAGTGACAGAAAAAAGAACTCGGGCGGGATACGACTCAGAAAACCAGATGGAGACTATGTAGAGATGGACTCGGAAAAAGCCCAACTGTTAAATGAATACTTCTGTTCAGTCTTCAACCGCGAGGCGCCGGGAATCGGCCCTCAGCCACAGACAAGGATGATATCAGTAGACCCGTTTAGTAATTTCAAATTTACACCCAGCAGCGTCTACTGCGAGCTGTCAAAAATCAAGGTCAACAAGGCAATGGGGCCTGACAACCTACACCCTAGGGTACTCAGGGAGTTGGGTGATGTCTTGGCGGAACCGCTATCCGCGCTCTTCAATCTCTCCCTTAGTACAGGTAATGTCCCGATGGACTGGAAGATGGCTAACGTCATTCCACTACACAAGAAAGGCTCCAGGATGGAGATGGCAAACTACAGATCAGTGAGTCTCACTTCAATAGTGAGCAAACTAATGGAAACCCTAATCAAACGCCAATTGGATAAGATCATGGACGAGGAGAATCTACAGGATCCCCGCCAACATGGATTTACTAAGGGGAGATCCTGTCAATCCAACCTGATCAGCTTCTTTGACTGGGTGACGAGGAAGCTGGATGTTGGGGAGTCCCTGGACATCGTCTACCTGGATTTCAGCAAAGCATTTGATAGCGTGCCACACCGCAGGTTGCTGAACAAGATGAGTTCTTTAGGTTTGGGCGACACATTAACCAAATGGGTTGGGAACTGGCTTGGAGGTAGGCTTCAGAGGGTGATGGTGAATGGCACCCCCTCCGAAATGTCAGAGGTGATAAGTGGAGTGCCACAAGGCTCCTTCCTGGGCCCGATCTTGTTCAACATCTATATAAGAGACTTGACAGAAGGGTTCCAAGGTAGAATAACATTATTCGCCGATGATGCCAAACTGAGCAATGTAGTGAGCAAAAGCACAACAGACAAAAAAGCAATGGCAGACAATATGATGCATGACTTACTTCTGCTGGAGCACTGGTCTAGGTCCTGGCAACTCAGTTTCAATGCCAAAAAATGCAAAGTCATGCACCTGGGAAGCCAAAATCCATGCAAGATTTACACCCTAAATGGCGAGATCCTGACAAGAACTGAAGCAGAAAGAGACTTAGGGGTGATTGTCAGGGAAAACATGAAGTCTGCAAACCAAGTGGAGCAAGCCTCATTCAAAGCAAGGCAAATCATAGGTTGCATACGCAGGAGTTTCGTCAGCCGTAAACCTGAAGTCATTATGCCACTGTATAGATCCATGGTGAGACCGCACCTGGAGTACTGTGTGCAATTCTGGAGGCCGCATTACCGCAAGGATGTGCTGAGACTGGAATCGGTCCAGAGAATGGCCACCAGGATGGTCTCGGGACTCAAGGAGCTCCCGTACGAGGAGCGGTTAGGGAAATTGCAGCTCTACTCACTCAAGGAACGTCGAGAGAGGGGAGATATGATCGAGACATTCAAATATCTCACTGGCCGCATCGAGATGGAAGAAGATATCTTCTTCTTCAAGGGTCCCGTGGCAACAAGGGGGCATTCGTGGAAAATCAGGGGTGGGAAACTGCACAGTGACACTAGGAAGTTCTTCTTCACTGAAAGGATGGTTGATCGCTGGAATAGTCTTCCACTTCAGGTTACTGAGGCCAGCAGTGTGCCGGATTTTAAGGCCAGATGGGATAGACATGTGGGATCTATCCGCAAAGATAGATAGAGAGGGTCACTGGAGTGGGCAGACTTGATGGGCCGTGGCCCTTATCTGCCGTCTATTTCTATGTTTCTATGTAGTGTATTTGGACTTCAGCAAAGCTTTTGATAGCGTCCCACACCACAGGTTATTGAACAAGCTGAAATCGCTGGGATTAGGGGAAACACTAGCTGCATGGGTTAAAGATTGGCTGAGCAGTAGACTTCAGAGGGTAATGGTAAATGGTACCCCATCCAAAACATCGGATGTGACCAATGGAGTGCCACAAGGCTCGGTCTTGGGCCCAATCCTATTCAACATATTCATAAGTGAAATGACCCAAGGGCTCAGAGGAAAAATATCATTGTTCGCTGACAACGCCAAACTGTGCAACATAGTAGGTAAAAGCACTATGCCTGACAGTATGACGCAGGACCTACTACTATTGGAACAATGGTCATCGACTTGGCAGCTCAACTTCAATGCTAAAAAATGTAAAGTGATGCACTTGGGTAAAAAAAATCTGTGCAGGACTTACACATTAAATGGTGAGACCTTAGCTAGGACCACGGAAGAACGGGATTTAGGAGTAATCATTAGTGATGACATGAAAACTGCAAATCAAGTGGAAAAAGCTTCCTCCAAGGCGAGGCAAATGATGGGTTGCATCCGTAGAGGTTTTATCAGCAGGATGGCAGAAGTCATAATGCCACTGTACAGATCCATGGTGAGACCTCATTTGGAATATTGTGTTCAATTCTGGAGACCACATTAGCGGAAAGATGTGCTGAGAATTGAGTCAGTTCAGCGGATGGCCACCAGGATGGTCTCGGGGCTCAAGGATCTCCCGTTTGAAGTAAGGCTGAATAAATTGCAGCTGTACTCACACGAGGAACGAAGAGAGAGAGGGGACATGATTGAGACATTTAAATATATCACGGGCCATATCGAGGTGGAAGAGGATATCTTCTGTCTTATAGGACCTTCGTCCACCAGAGGGCATCTGCTGAAAATCAGGGGAGGGAAATTTCATGGTGACTCCAGAAAGTTTCTTCACCGAAAGGGTGGTCGATCATTGGAACGAACTCCCACTGCAGGTGATTGAGGCCAACAGCGTGGCAGACTTTAAAAATAAATGGGATATTCATGTGGTATCTCTAATGATGTAAAGGCAGGGGGTGGTGAGCAAAATCAAGGCGAAGGGTCACTAGAGCGGGCAGACTTGATGGGCTTTGGCCCTTTTCTGCCGTCATTTTTCTATGTTTCTACTTCCCGCCCAGCATTGGCTGACAGGACCATCAGTTCTTAGTTTTCCGTGGAGCTAAGACAAAGTGTGCCATTTTTGTGCCTTTCCGTTTTCCTTTTTTCACATTTAGTTCATTTACTTTATTTTTTTTTTCCTTTGAAAATTTTGAGTTTCAGTTTTTCTTTCTTCCAGAACTAGGCCACCGTCCCCTCTCAAACCGGGATTTCTACAGGGTGCCTCAAACTTTTTTTACACTCATTTTCTCACGACCTTTGGTAGAAATTGAGTCCTTTGATTTAGCTTCAGCAGTGTTCCTGTCCATGTTGAAGCCTTCTACCGCCTTCAAGAGGTGTACTCGGTGCAATAGGGCCATTTCAATTACTGACCTGCACAACTAGATTCTCCTTGGCCTTGGCCTTGGCCCTGAACACTGAGTCTACTCTTACTCTCACTGTTCGAAGCTACAATTAACTAACTACTCTATCTCCCAGACCAAGAACTAACTAGCTACCTCTATCCCTCCAACCTCAACACTTTCTGACAACACCTAACAGCCCCCATCCTAACAAATATTTAAAAAAAAACCCAACTTTTGTAAATGGCAGGTAGAACTAGAAGCAACAAGACTTCTATCAAGACAGGCAGTCCAGTCACCGAAAGTACCCAGGGGATGGCTACGGTCTTCGTACAGATAGAAGGGAAGCCAGGACGGAGGGCAGAGGTCTCTGTACAGACCGAGGCCATCCCCTCAAAGTTGTCTACAGTCTCCACACAGACGGAAGGAATGGATCAGCCAGATGAAAGCCTTTTGCTAGAGCTGAGGAGCCTGAGAGAGGAGGTTCAGCGCTTAAGATGTATCCGAGACGACGAGACCTTCATCGACGGAGTCATCCAGGAGCTGTCTCAGATCGCCGAACAGGAACCTGACAAGACCATCCTAGAGACACCCAAAGCATCTAAACCTGCAAACTTGAGACCAACCGTCGGAATACAGGAAGTGGCTGGGGACGCTGATTCCTGGCAGCTGGTGACTTCCTCCACAGGAAAACACAGAAGACCTTATTCTGTCTCTTTCTCTCACATACAGGGCGGCTCTACATCGACACCACAAATCACCCTGAGGAACAGATACCAGCTGCTACAGATCGGCCCACCCCTAAGAAGCGCAGAGTGGTGGTCATCGGGGATTCGCTACTGAGGGGCACCGAGGGTCCAATTTGTAGATCAGACCTGGAATCAAGAGAGGTCTGCTGTTTGCCAGGGGCCAGGATCCGGGATGTAACCGCTTGCCTGGACAGACTCATCAAGCCCCGTGACCACTTCCCCATGATTCTCATCCACGTCGGAACCAACGACACCGCCAGGAGCACCCCGGAGAGCATACCTGAAGACTTCAGAGCCCTGGGTGAGAAGCTGAGGAGGATGGATGCGCAGGTGGTCTTCTCCTTGATCCTCCCAGTAAGGGGCAAGGGCAGTGCCAGGGAGGATTGCATCCAGAGGGCAAACGTCTGGTTGCAGGGATGGTGCAAGGAGATGAACTTTGGGTTCTTGCACCATGAAGACGCATTGTGAGGACTACAGGGACCAGACGGGTTACACCTGATCAGAAGAGGGAAGAATGTCCTTGGACACCGTCTAGCCCACCTACTACACAGGGCTTTAAACTAAGTAAGTTGGGGGAGGGAATGGGCACAAACAGCCTACCTGGCGAGCTAAGCTGCCAATACTTTTTTGAGACTAAGGTAAGTAAACACCGATCTGGGTCAGGGGAGAGTATACACACTTTCGAGTCTGGGGTTGGCTCACATTATAATTCTGGGTCACATTGTAATTCTGGGTCTAAGGGGAGTACACATTGTAATTCTGGGTCTAGGGGGAGTACACATTGTAATTCTGGGTCTAGGGGGAGTACACATTGTAATTCTGGGTCCAGCGAGAGAACACACATTGCAAATTGTAGTAAAGGAGTTCAAGTAGCCCAAGCGGAAATACCCCCACAGGGTACATACATTTCCGAGTCTGAGATAGGAACACACTGTAGTTCTGGGTCTGGGGAGTCCGGGATAGGTGCACATTGTAACTCTGGGTCTAGGGAAAGTACAAAACATGCGAATAATGCTATAAGTGTCCTAGTAGCTCAAGCGGGAACATCCCCACTGAGACGTAACAAACATACAACATGGAGGGCTGGAATTAGAAACAGAAATGAGGAATGCCGACCTGGATGTGGTGGCGAAATCTGAGACCTGGCTCACGGACTCCCACGGGTGGGACATGGTCATACCGGGTTACAACTTGCTTCGCCGGGACAGGGAGGGCAAAATGGGAGGAGGTGTAGCATTATATACTAAAGATGACATTAAGGTCACCAGAATCACAGATGTCCACTACACTGTGGAATCCCTTTGGGTAAATTTGGCCAGAGGGAAGGACAAATGCCTGTATCTTGGCGTAATATACAGACCTCCAAAACAACAGGATGACCTAGATATGGAATTAATCGGAGATATAGAGAATATCACCTTGCGTGGGGACACAGTATTGTTAGGTGACTTGAACATGCCTGATGTGGATTGGGACACGCTTTCCTCTGCTTCCGGCAGCAGCAGGAGGCTATTAAACTCTATGAAGGGAGCAAGACTCAGGCAACTGGTGTTGGAACCAACAAGGGATCAGGCAATACTGGACCTGATACTTACCAATGGAGAAAGTGTCACAGAGTTCTCGGTGGGCGACACATTGGCCTCCAGTGACCACAACATGGTATGGTTCAATCTCAGGAAAGGTTTCACTAAATCTACCACACTGACCAAGGTCCTCAAATTCAAGGACACAAACTTCAAAGAAATGGGAGACTTCGTTCACCAGGCGCTACAAAGCCAAGCAGAAACTGATAACGTGGAAGAAATGTGGTCGACTTTGAAAGCCACCATACAAGAAGCAACAAACCGCTATGTTAAATCAGTAAGTAAACGGTGAAGGAACAATAAGCCACAGTGGTTCTCTGCGGAGATTTCGAACCTCATCAAGGAGAAGAAAAAAGCATTCATCTCTTACAAACAATCAGGGAAACAGGACTCTAGGGAAGTCTATCTGGCCAAGTCAAAAGCCGTCAAAACAGCAGTTAGGGAGGCCAAATTCCGCATGGAGGAGTCTCTAGCAAAGAACATCCAGAAAGGAGATAAATCCTTCTTCAGGTATATCAGTGACAGAAATAAGAACTCAGGCGGGATAGTATGTCTTAGGAAATCAGATGGAGACTATGTAGAAGCGGACTCGGAAAAAGGCCAACTGTTAAATGAATACTTCTGCTCAGTCTTCATCTGAGAGGCACCAGGACTCGTCCCTCAGCTACAGACAAGAGTTGACGCAGATGACCCGTTTAGTAATTTCGAGTTTACACCCAGCGGTGTCTACTGCGAGCTGTCAAAGCTTAAGGTTAACAAGGCAATGGGGTCTGACAACCTACACCCCAGGTTGTGTGATGTCTTGGCGGAACCGCTATCCGCGCTCTTCAATCTCTCCCTTAGTACGGGTAACGTCCCTTTGGACTGGAAGACGGCTAACGTCATTCCACTCCACAAGAAAGGCTCCAAGATGGAGACAGCAAACTACAGACCGGTGAGTCTTACATCAATAGTGTGCAAACTAATGGAAACTCTAATCAAACGCCAATTGGATACGATCCTGAACGAGGAGAATCTACGGGTTCCCCGTCAACATGTATTTACTAAGGGGAGATCCAACCTGATCAGCTTCTTTGACTGGGTGACGAGGAAGCTGGATGTTGGGGAGTCCCTGGACATCGTATACCTGGACTTCAGTAAAGCATTCGATAGCGTACCACACCGCAGGTTGCTGAGCAAGATGAGTTCTATAGGATTGGGCGACACATTGACGAAATTGGTTGGGAACTGGCTTGGAGGTAGGCTTCAAAGGGTAGTGGTGAACGGCACCCCCTCCGAAATGACGGAGATAATCAGTGGAGTGCCGCATTGCCCGATCCTATTCAACATCTTTATTAGAGACTTGGCAGAAGGGCTGCGAGGTAAAATAACATTATTCGCTGATGACGCCAAACTAAGCAATGTAGTGGGCAAAAGTACAACAGACATAAATTCAATGTCAGACAACATGATGCACGACCTACTCCTACTGGAGCGCTGGTCTAGGTCCTGGCACTCAGCTTCAATGCCAAAAAATGCAAAGTCATGCACCTGGGCAGCCAAAATCCATGCAAGACTTACACCCTTAATGGCGAGATCCTAACAAGAACTGAAGCAGAATGAGACTTAGGGGTGATTGTCAGTGAGAACATGAAGACTGCCAATCAAGTGGAGCAAGCTTCCAAGGCAAGGCAAATCATAGGTTGCATACGCAGGAGTTTCATTAGCCGTAAGCGTGAAGTCATTATGCCATTGTATAGATCCATGGTGAGGCCCCACCTGGAATACTGTGTGCAATTCTGGAGGCCGCATTACCGTAAGGATATGCTGAGACTGGAGTCGGTCCAGAGAATGACCCCCGGATGGCCTCGGTACTCAAGGATCTCCCGTACGAGGAACGGCTGGGTAAGTTGCAGCTGTACTCACTCGAGGAACGCAGAGAGAGGGGTGATATGATCGAGACATTCAAGTATCTCACGGGCCGCATCGAGGTGGAAGAAGATATCTTCTTTTTCAAGGGTCCCGCGGCAACAAGAGGGCATCCGTGGAAAATCAGGGGCGGGAAACTGCACGGGGACACCAGGAAATTATTTTTCACTGAACGGGTGGTTGATCGCTGGAATAGTCTTCCACTTCAGGTTATTGAGGCCAGCAGCGTGCCTGATTTTAAGGCCAAATGGGATAGACAGTGGGATCTATTCACAGAGAAAGGTAGGGGAGGGTCATTGTGGTGGGCAGACTAGATGGGCCGTGGCCCTTATCTGCCGTCTATTTCTATGTTTCTAAAGGCATTACCGACAAACTGAACACATTTTTTGCGTCTATATTTACCGAAGAGGATATACACAACATACCGGAAGCCGACAGGCTATACGCAGGAAACGAAGATGGGAAACTGACAGGGTTGACGGTCAGTCTAGAAGAGATATTCAGGCAGATTGATAGGCTTAAAAACGATAAATCCCCAGGACCGGATGCCATCTATCCGAGGGTAATCAAGGAACTGAAAGGGGCTATAGCTGAACTGCTTCAATTAATAGCCAATCTGTCGATCAAATCAGGAAGGATTCCGGAAAACTGGAAAGTGGCGAATGTTACGCCGATCTTCAAGAAAGGTTTGAGGGGAGATCCGGGAAACTACAGACCAGTGAGTCTGACCTCGGTACCGGGAAAGATGGTAGAACCGCATCATTGACCACCTTGATGGACACAATCTGTTGAGGACCAGCCAGCACGGCTTCAGCAAAGGAAGATCTTGCTTGACGAACTTCCTGCATTTCTTTGAGGGAGTAAACAGGCAGATAGACAAGAGTGACCCGGTCGACATGGTATATCTGGATTTTCAGAATGCGTTCAACAAGGTTCCACATGAACGACTATTTTGAAAAATTACGAGCCATGGAATCGAGGGTGAAGTACTCACATGGATTAAAAACTGCCTGGCGGACAGGAAACAGAGAGTGGGGGTAAATGGAAAATACTCAGACTGGAAAAGTGTCATGAGTGGAGTGCCGCAGGGTTCAGTGCTTGGACCCGTGCTCTTCAACATATTTATAAAAGACATGGAAATTGGTACGATGAGTGAGGTAATTAAATTTGCAGACGATACGAAGTTATTCAGAGTAGTGAAGACGCAGGATGATTGCGAAGACCTGTAACGTGACATAAACACGCTCGATAAATGGGCCGCGACATGGCAAATGAGGTTTAATGTGGATAAGTGTAAGGTGATTCATGTTGGTAACAAAAATCTTTATACACGAATACAGGATGTCCAGTGCAGTACTTGGAGAGACCCCCCCCAGGAAAGAGACATGGGAATATTGGTCAACAAGTCATTGAAGTCGTCTGTGCAATGCACAGCGGCGGCAAAAAGGGTGAACAGAATGTTAGGAATGATTAAGAAGGGGATCATGAACAGATCGGAGAAAGTTATCATGCCGCTGTACTGGGCCATGGTACGCCCTCACCTGGAATACTGTGTCCAACATTGGTCGCCATACATGAAGAAGGACACAGTACTACTCGAAAGGGTCCAGAGAAGAGCGTCTAAAATGGTTAAGGAGCTAGAGGTGTTGCCATATAGTGAGAGATTGGAGAAACTGGGCCTCTTCTCCCTTGAAAAGAGGAGACTGAGAGGGGACATGATCGAAATATTCAAGATAATAAAGGGAATAGACTTGGTAGATAAAGACAGGTTGTTCACCCTCTCCAAGGTGGAGAGAACGAGAGGGCACTCTCTAAAGTTAAAAGTGGATAGATTCTGTACAAACATAAGGAAGTTCTTCTTCATCCAGAGAGTGCTAGAAAAATGGAATGCTCTTGCGGAGGCTGTTATAGGGGAAAACACCCCTATAACAGCCCTATAACACCCTTAAATCCAGGGATTTAAGAGAAAGTTAGACAAGTTCCTGCTGAACCAGAACGTACGCAGGTAAGGCTAGGGAACTGGTCTTTGACCTAAGGGCCGCTGTGTGAGCAGACTGCTGGGCACGACGGACCACTGGTCTGACCCAGCAGCGGCAATTCTTATGTTCTGTTAGTCCCACTGGTCCCAAAATAAAGGGGGATTGTACAAGAATGAAAATTAGGCTCTTACCTTTATTAATCTTCTTTCTTGTAAATCCTCCCTTTAGTCCGGGAACCCGCACTATGTCTGTCTGATTCGCTGATTACCTGGCTTCAGGTAATGGTAACCTGGATTTAAGTTTCAGACCAGCCTTTATAAAAGTGCCATCTGTCTGGAGCTAGCACTAAATTTTTTGGGGGGGAGGGTCCTTAGCTTAAGCGCCCCCTTCTGACAGTGCAGGCTGTGTCTCCCTATAGCACTGTTTTGTCGTTCAGGTTCCTAATGTTTCGTAATCTGTTTTCTCATTTTCATTGTTGCTGTTTTGCATATGTTAATGAGCAGAATTGATTTGTCTGGCGGGGAGTTCCCCTCTCTCTCTTGTTTGTTACCTTCTGTAGATGTTCCTGGCTGCTTTAAGATTGACTGATGTCCAAGGGGCATGCTCCAGGTTATGCTATCAGAGGGCAGAGTTAAGACTTCAATCATTGGAGGTTTCCTATAAAGCCTGGTGGCAAAGGATGCATAGCCCACTTGTCCCGGAATAAAGGAAGGATTTACAAGAAAGAAGATTAGCAAAGGTAAGAACCTAATCTTTCGATATGGAAAATGAACAGCTTTTTAGGGTAGGCCTTGAGTTGTGGGCAAAGAACCAGAAGAGTGGCCAAGTTTGGAAAGTTATCAGTTGAACATTGTAATCTTCTCACCTTTCTAAGATTAGCTGTCAGCCCAGGAAATCAGAGGCTGCCAAGTCTAGGCCTGCTCTGTTGACTTTTCAGAAGCTGTAACACAGTTAACTTCTCTGCTATGTTCAGAGAGTCCTTTAAATATTATTTGAGCTAAAAAAAAAAAAATGCCCAGGTATACATATTAACCCTTTGACAGCTTAGGTATTTTCCAGCTCACTGTCCACATCAGCCTATTCTAATTGGTTCTTCAGCTGGCTTTCTCTTTGCTGATCTTGCATTTGCTCAGTTTACAGTGAACATTTTGGCCCATATTTGTTCTTCTGGTACCTAGCAATGTCATGTTTCTTCTCAAACCTTCTGACTAAAATGACTAAAGTTCACAGAACAACCTTCACTTAGAGAAACTTCTAACTAATTTATCTTCCTGTTTTCCCAAGAAATCCAATCCAAAGTAAGACTAACAAAATGTGTCCTTTTTTGACATTTCTTTCTCCTAGGACCTGGATGAGAGAGAGCGAGAGAAAGTAGCTGAGGTCAGCAAAGTAAAGGTGGAGCTCCAGGAGCAGATTGGGCACCTGTTGGCTGAGCAGACTGCACAAGAGGGGTTAAAAGAGAAGATTGCAGCACTGGAGCGGCAACAGAAAGGTGAAGAAACTTTTCCACTATAGAAGATATTCTGGATTGTGATTTTCAAAAGAAAACTTACCTGAGATTTGTGTGTTAATTGATGCTCTGCCTTTCTTTCTGCAGTGCAGCTAAATAACCACCGGCAGGCAGTTCTGGATAAAGAGAGTGAAATTGCCTCATTGTTAGAGAAGCTGCGTCTCAAGGATACTGAGATTTCACGCATGAGGGATGAAGAGGCTCAGAGAGCCAGCTACCTTCAGAATGCCGTTCTGTCCTATGTGCAGAGCTGCAGCCTCGGAGCTCTTAGCTCCAAAAAATAAAAGATGTTTCAAGGTGCGGCAGCTGATGAATTTGTAAAATGTTGCCTGAGTGGGTGAATTGTCAGATCAAAGCATCGGTTGCTGCTAGCACACTTCAAATGTCACACTGTTTCAGTAAAGGAGATAAATACAAGAGCAATGTAACTAATACAGTAAACTCATAAGACAGTTATTAAATTATTGCTTCATTTAAGGAACAGTTATCAAACATATGTTATCCCAGGACAAGCAGGCAGCCTATTCTCAACATGTGGGTGACGTCATTCATAGAGCCCAGATGCAGACAGCTTCGCAAGCAGACTTGCTTGAAGAACTTTAGAAAGTTTGCAACTGCCGCACTGCGCATGCGCATGTGCCTTCCCGCCCAATGCAGGGGGCACATCTCCTCAGTTCTCAGTTTTCCGTGGAGCTGAGAAGTCCTATTTTGACGCTCTGCGCTAGATTCAGTTCTACTTCATGCATTCTCACCGCGCCTCGTGTTTTTATTTTTTACAGGGTCGTTTTGTTTCTTTGCGCATTTTCATAAAAAAAAAACCCAACAACTTAATTTTATTTTTCCTTTGTGTCACAGCGGGGCCTGCCTCATGGCCTCAGCCTATGGGCTTCGATCTCGTTGAGGCTATTTTTCCGTTTATGTCCCGGCCAGTCACAGGCTTCAAGAAGTGTAGCCTTTGCCAGTGCGCAATCTCCCTCATTGACCCACATAGGTGGTGTGTTCAGTGTTTGGGACCTGACCATCATCCGGAGTCATGTGCCCTCTTTGCTACCCTTCAACCTTGAGCCATCAAACATCGTCAAGTTCAAGTGGAAAAACTTTGGTGGTATGGATCCACTTCCCCCGGTCTCAACCTCAAATCCAGTCAAGCTTATCACAGGGATTCCGCCTTCTGCCTCGTCCTCGACCTTATTCAAACCCTCCTTGTTTGGAGGGTCCTCGTCCTTGAGCAAATCTGCTAAGTCTTCTCCTGAGGAGCCGCTTTCCTCGCTGCCTCCCTCAGGTCAGATACCAGCAGTGGTGATCAGTGGGGGTGCCGCAGGGCTCGGTCCTGGGCCCGATCCTTTTCAACATCTTTATAAGAGACTTAGCAGAAGGGCTGCGAAGTAAAATGACATTATTTGCCGATGACGCCAAACTGGGCAAAAGCACAACGGACATAAATTCAATGCCCGACAACATGATGCACGACCTACTACTACTGTAGCGCTGGTCTAAGTCCTGGCAACTCAGCTTCAATGCCAAAAAATGCAAAGTCATGCACCTGGGCAGCCAAAATCCATGCAAGACTTGCACCCTTAATGGCGAGATCCTAACAAGAACTGAAGCAGAACGAGACTTAGGGGTAATTGTCAGTGAGAACATGAAGACTGCCAATCAAGTGGAGCAAGCTTCATCCAAGGCAAGGCAAATCATAGGTTGCATACGCAGGAGTTTCATCAGCCGTAAGCCTGAAGTCATTATGCCATTGTATAGATCCATGGTGAGGCCCCACCTGGAGTACTGTGTGCAATTCTGGAGGCCGCATTACCATAAGGATGTGCTGAGACTTGAGTCGGTCCAGAGAATGGCCACCAGGATGGTCTCGGGACTCAAGGATCTCCCGTACGAGGAACGGCTGGATAAATTATAGCTATACTCACTCGAGGAACGCAGAGAGAGGGGTGACATGATCGAGACATTCAAGTATCTCACGGGCCGCATCGAGGTGGAAGAAGATATCTTATTTTTCAAGGGTCCAGCGGCATCAAGGGGGCATCCGTTGAAAATCAGGGGCGGGAAACTACGAGGTGACACCAGGAAATTCTTTTTCACTGAAAGTGGTTGATCGCTGGAATAGTCTTCCACTACAGGTGATTGAGGCCAGCAGCGTGCCTGATTTTAAGGCAAAATGGGATCGGCACATGGGATCTATTCACATGGCAAAGGTAGGGGAGGGACATTAAGGTGGGCAGACTAGATGGGCCGTGGGCCCTTATCTGCCGTCTATTTCTATGTTTCTATATTATATCAGAACTCTGTGTGCTGTCTATACTTAAGGAAGGATACTCTCATAGTTTCCTCCTGATTCTACCAGATCTTCCTCCAAGAGAGTATCTTTCCAATTTATCGCAGACTACCCTTCTTCAGGAAGCTCAAGCTCTGCTTCGGGTCCGTGCCATCGAGGAAGTTCCCTTGGAACAGCAGAGCAGGAGTTTTTACTTCCGTTACTTCCTAGTTCTGAAGAAGATGGGCAATCTTCACCCTATCTTAGATCTCAGAGTGCTCAACAAATTTTTAGTCAAAGAAAAATTCTGAATATTGTCTCTGGCATTCTTATATCCCCTTCTAGATCAGAACGATTGGTTGTGTTCTCTAGGTCTCAAAGAGGCTTATACTCACATTTCCATTCATCCAGCCTCTTGACAGTTCCTCAGATTTCGGGTGGGAAATCTGCATTTCTAATACATAGAAACATAGAAGATGACGGCAGAAAAGGGCTATAGCCCATCAAGTCTGCCCACTCTGCTTACCCACCCCCTGTCTATGCCCTAATGACCCAATTTCCTTATCTTGACCCTCGTAGGGATCCCACATGGGTATCCCATTTATTCGATCACCTGCACTAGAAGCTTGTTCCAATGATCAACCACTCTCTCTGTGAAGAAATACTTTCTGGTGTCGCCATGAAATTTTCCGCCCCTGAGTTTGAGCGGGTGCCCTCTTGTGGCCGAGGGTCCCTTGAGAAAGAAAATATAATTTTCCACTTCGACACGTCCCGTGAGGTACTTAAATGTTTCGATCATGTCTCCCCTCTCCCTATGCTCCTCGAGAGTGTAGAGCTGCAATTTGTTCAGTCTCTCTTCGTACGAGAGACCCTTGAGCCCCGAGATCATCCTGGTGGCCGTCCGCTGAACCGATTCAATTCTGCGCACATCTTTACTGTAATGTGGCCTTCAGAATTGCACACAGTACTCCAGATGAGGTCTCACCATGGCCCTGTACAACGGCATTATGACTTCAGGCTTTCGGCTGACGAAACTTTAATTGATACAACCCAATATCTGCCTTGCCTTAGATGAAGCCTTCTCCCCTTGATTGGCAGTTTTCATGTCTGCACTGATGATTACTCCTAAATCTCGTTCTGCTGAAGTCCTAGTTAAAGTTTCTCCGTTCAAGAAGTACGTTCTGCATGGATTTCCGCTTCCGAGGTGCATGACCTTACATTTCTTAGCATTGAAGCCTAGCTGCCAGGTTGAGGACCAACTTTCTAATGTAAGCAGGTCCTGCGCCATATAATTCTGTAAACTGCATTCACTTACTATATTACATAGTTTGGCGTCATCGGCGAATAGTGTTATTTTACCTTGAAGCCCTTGAGTCAGATCCCCTATGAATATGTTGAAAAGGAGTGGACCCAGGACTGAGCCCTGCGGCACTCCACTGGTCCCCTCCGATGTTTTAAAGAGGGTACCATTAACCACCACCCTCTGAAGTCTGCCACTCAGCCAATCATTGACCCATGCAGTTAGTGTCTCTCCTAACCCCATCGATTCCATCTTGCTTAGCAGCCTGCAGTGTGGGACACTGTCAAAAGCTTTACTGAAGTCCAGGTACACGACGTCCAAAGACTCTCCCAAGTCCAACTTTCTTGTTACCCAGTCAAAGAAGCTGATGAGATTGGATTGGCAGGACCTACCCTTGGTGAATCCATGCTGACTGGGATCCCGAAGATTCCCTTCATTCAAGATCGTGTCCAATTTGCTTTTAATTAGTGTTTCCATGAGTTTGCACACTATTGATGTGAGACTCACCAGTCTATAATTCGCAGCCTCTGCCCTGCAACCCTTTTTATGCAGAGTGCTCCCTTCGGCATCATCTCCAAGAGTTTTCACTAAATGCCTAGTTGTAGTAGCAGCAGCTCTGTGAAACCATGGCCTACAGGTGTTCCCGTACCTGGATGACTGGCTCATCAAAGATTCAACATCTCAAGTGGTTATTATAGCGACCCAACGGACTATTTGGTTCCTTCAAAGTTTGGGGTTCGAAATCAACTTTCCAAATCCCAGCTACAGCCCTCTCAAACTCTGCAGTTCATCGGAGCTGTCTTGGACACTGTACAACTCAGAGCATTCCTTCCTCGTCAACATCAGGATGCTCTTCTTCAGCTCTGTCACAAAGTGTCTTCCCTCTCATTGATTTCAGCAAGACACATGATGGTTCTTCTAGGTCACATGGCTTCTACCATTCACGTGACTCCTTTTGCCAGACTTCACCTCAGAATTCCTCAGTAGACCCTGGCATCTCAGTGGGCTCAGGCTTTCGACACACTCTCTCAACACATCAGAGTAACTCCTTTGTTGAGACAGTCTCTCCACTGGTGGATGCTCTCTTCCAATCTCTCCACAGGTTTGTTTCAAATACCCCCTCATCAGAAGGTCCTCACGACAGATTCTTCGACCTAAGCTTGGGGGGGCTCATCTCGATGGTCTCTGTACTCAAGGCCATTGGTCCAGCACGGATCGTCAGTGTCACATCAACCTTGGTTCTTCCTTCTACTTCAACTCAGCAGCAGGGAGCCACTACTTCTACCAGTTTTTTCTCTCTGCTTAGTCAGGGGTCTCTACTTTATCCCAACCTACAGTTTCTATACCAGACAGCTTGGTACCTTTCAACTTAATTGCCACTCTACAATTTTCTCAATCTGTAAGGGACATTTTAGAGGCTTCTAGGAAGCCTACCACTAGACAATGCTACAATCAGAAATGGACTAGATTTTCTGCTTGGTGCACCATTCATCAAAAGGAGCCTCTATCTACCTCCTTGTCTTCAGTTTTGGATTACCTGTTCCATTTGTCTCAATCAGGCATCAAATCCACATCCATTCGAGTCCATCTCAGTGCAATTGCTGCTTTTCATCAGCCTATCGAAGGGAAACCCCTTTCTGCTCATCCTGTGGTTTCCTGATTTATGAAAGGTCTTTTCAATGTCAAACCACCTCTCAAACCTCCTCCAGTGGTTTGTGATCTCAATGCTGTTCTTACTCAATTGATGAAGCCTTCTTTTGAACCAATGGCTTCGGCTCATCTTAAATATCTCACTTGGAAAGTGATTTTTCTCATTGCTCTTACGTCTGCTCACAGGGTAAGCGAGCTACAAGCTTTAGTTGCAGACCCACCTTTCACAGTATTCCATCATGACAAGGTGGTCCTCCATATTAATCCTAAATTTTTACCTAAAGTGGTTTCAGAATTTCATCTCAATCAATTCATTGTACTTCCAGTGTTTTTTTCCAAAGCCTCATTCTCATCCTGGAGAAACAACTCTTCATACTCTGGACTGTAAGCGTGTTTTGGATTTCTACATGCAAAGAACTAAGCCACACTGATCTGCACCTCAACTTTTTGTCTCCTGTGATTCAAACAAGTTGGGACATCCGATTTCCAAGAGCACCATCTCCAACTGGTTAGCTGCTTGCATCTCTTTTTGCTATGCTCAGGCTGGACTGCATCTACAGAGTCGAGTCACAGCCCATAAAGTCTGAGTCATGGCGGCATCAGTAGCTTTCCTTAGATCTACTCCTATTGAGGAAATCTGTAAAGCTGCCACTTGGTCCTCAGTTAATACCTTCACCTCTCATTATTGTCTGGATGCTTTTTACAGACGGGATGGCCATTTCGGCCAGGCAGTGTTACACAATGTTTTCTCCTGAATTGCCAACATTCCCACCATCCCATTCTGGTTGGCACTCACTTGTTGAGAATAAGCTGCTTGCTTGTCCTGGGATAAAGCACACTTACTTACCGTAACAGGTGTTATCCAGGGACAGCAGGCAGCTATTCTCACAACCCACCCACCTCCCCTGGTTGGCTTCTCTGCTAGCTATCTGAACTGAGGAGATGCGTGTCGGGTGGGAAGGCACTTGCACATGCACGGTATGGCAGTCATGAACTTTCTAAAGTTCTTCAAGCAAGTCCGCTTGCAAAGCTATCCGCATCCGAGCTCCATGGATAACATCACCCACATGTTGAGAATAGCTGCCTGCTGTCCCTGGATAACACCTGTTACAGTAAGTAACTGTGCTTTATGTATCGCCCATGTGAAAAAATAATTACCCCCTTAGTTAATCAACCAATTGACTTATTGTAATTGATAATTGGATTCAGCAAGTTGAACACAGCCAGGCTTGATTTTAACCAGCCCTGTTGGATCTAAACCCCACCTTGAGTGTGAATTAGTCACAACAAAGTTTCTATAAGAATGCTATGCCACAATCAGAGGAAATTCCAGAACAGATGATAAAAAATTTATTTATTTATTAGAACACTTCACCCAAGGTGTGGTGTTAATGTTATGTGCAATCTTATACCCTGCTGAATCCTCATTAATTATTCTAGATGGGTTGCAGGCAACACATTGATGCATAGAATTTTGTATGGATTTAAATATGTTACAAAGAATTATATAGGCTATATAGCATTATCAAATTATACATTCAGTCCATCTTATCATTCTTTATCATCCCTCCAGACCGGCACAGATAGGATGGGTTTATGCTCCTATGCCTGCAGGTGGAGACTGAGGCATTGATTTTTGGCTATAGTACAAGTAGGCTGTGAAGTCCCATCTACAATCAGTCTGTTCTCAGTCTCCAGCAGGTGGAGTGGTAAGCTTGTGCAGTCTGTGCTGAGGTTTGTTATAGTCTTTTGGATCTGATTAGTGTATCTTTCTTTTACTGTCTGGACAAATTGGGGGACCCTCTCAGGGGTCCTACTGACCTTGGGTGGTGCCACACTCAGAAGGGTCAAGTCCCTTCCCCACTGAGTCCTTCCCTCTTCCACATCACTGATGATGTTATCAGTGACGTGGTAGGGGGAAGGCCACAAAGCAGCCTGTTCAGAGCATAGCCACTGCTGCTGCTGTTTTTGGAAGCCTCACGGTGGGAGGGTCAGCAGAGTTCTGCTGCACAGGGGGATTGGAGGGAGGGATAGAAAGATGCTGCATAAGGAGATGGGTGAAAGGGGGAGGAAAGGTATTGCACATGGTGTGTGTGGGGGGGGAAGAAAGCGCTGCCACCAGCGAATCGGGCAGCAAATCGGGGACATTCGGGAGGGGCTTCAGGGGTCAATCTTAACTAGGGCTTATTTTCAGGGTAGGTCTTATTTTCGGGGAAACATGGTAGCATTGACCAATTGATGCATGCCTTTCTGTAACCAATGTTTCTACCATGTTGACGCAGATGCATCGCAGTGGAGAATGTCCTATCAATTAAGCATCGAGTCCATTTGATGTATGGTTTCATGGGCAATACAGGTTGTCATTTCTAAAGCGCATTGCCTTTTCAGGCCTATGGCATCTTCAATACCACTTGATGTTACATAGTCATGGTGCCTCCTCTTCATTAATGAACAACATCGTAGGTCTCAACAGCATTGAGTTCCTTGATGCAGACCAAACAGCAGCACTATCGTTCTCCACCCTTGCAGGTTTCTCTCCTCACCCTCATTGAGGCCATCCATTCCGAGACAACCTGCTGCACCAATTGTACTGGCTATTGAGCCATTGGTACCAGTGCATGCATTCAGGGAGAAACTCTGAGTTCTTCCAAGGGGAGTTCGGGGGAAAAAAAACCCTGGACTCCCTCGGTACTGGCCCAGCCTAAGCATACCACTGCGAGGTCTCATGGCATTGTTTTCAGCTATCCATTGGAGCATCAAGCTACTTCTCATGGATCTTCTGCGAGGCATTGTCGCTCTCCTTCTCAACAATGTTCTACCTCCAAACATCGATCTTCACATTGATGTTCTAATTCATCTCATCGTTTCCATCGAGGCATCGATCCACTACTTCAAAGCACAACGCCAAGATATCTCATTGTGTTGATCTCCTTTGAAGTGAACAGCTGTTCTTCAAGAGTTGATCTGTATCCAGAGGACACCAACACTCCCGATCCAATTCTTACTGCATCGAGCATTATCAAAGCATCATTGTCTGTCTGCACTTCAAATGTCTGACTGCTCACCTCTTGTTTCCCGATATATGAATAGTCTGGACTCATTCATGCAGAGACTAGTAGAAGAATCTAAAATGGGTGTAGAGCATGTCAAGTTTAGATTCCTTACCATGTTTTTAGACAATACAAAACCAAATGGTCCCTGAATGATTTCTGGGTTATCCTTTCAGCATGCTTAACCAGTATCACTCCATGTGAAACTGTCTTTCCATACTGCTTCAGGATTCCACCATGGGTGTAGAGTCTATAAGGTGGTCTTTTCTGTTGTCTGGATACAAACATCCAAAGATAAGTGACGGATTCTAACATGGGTATAGAGCCTGTTAAGTTAGATTCCTTTCTTATGCCAAACTACGAAGACAGCCAAGGTTTTTCCCATGTGCTTTGGCACTATCAATGAACATTCTTTTTATTAACCATTGCAGCAGAATGGTTCTCTGATTTATTTTCTAAGCAGAATCAACCAGATTATTTTTACTGATATGCGCCTTCCACTGTATCATCAATGTTCATACAGTACTTTCCAGGAGACTCATATGATTACTTTCAAGTATTTTCCCTACATGTGTTTCTCCTATTGTTAAAGGGCATTATCCACAATACCCTTTACTCCATATCCTTTCTTATTCTGAAAGACCCAGAGGTTTGGGAGTGGTTGTAGAGGAGGAGGCCATTATATACTTTTTTGGAATTTTTTTCTATTTTTTTTTCCATTTTCCCTCCAGTTTATCTCAAACAGATTCTCTGGACAGAATTCATGTCCATGATCTAAAATTTGAGGCTTGTGCTCTCGAACATCAGTGCACACTTCCAAAATTCTACTACATTAAGATTGCAATTCTAGACCTGTTCTTGCTTGGCATGCTATACAGGTCACATTCATATTTTCAGTTTCATTTTACTCTCTGGACAGAGCAAATGGATATGCTCGGATGCACTTAGCATATATAAGTTTTTGTAGCATCTCATAACATAGTAACATAGTAGATGACGGCAGATAAAGACCCGAATGGTCCATCCAGTCTGCCCAACCTGATTCAATTTAAATTTTTTTTATTTTTTTTTATTTTTTTATTTTTCCTTCTTAGCTATTTCTGGGCGAGAATCCAAAGCTTTACCAGGTACTATGCTTGGGTTCCAACTGCCAAAATCTCTGTTAAGACTTACTCCAGCCTATCTACACCCTCCCAGCCATTGAAGCCCTCCCCTGTCCATCCTCCACCAAACGGCCATACACAGACACAGACCGTACAAGTCTGCCCAGTAACTGGCCTAGTTCAATATTTAATATTATTTTCTCATTCTAAATCTTCTGTGTTCATCCCACGCTTCTTTGAACTCAGTCACAGTTTTACTCTCCACCACCTCTCTCGGGAGCGCATTCCAGGCATCCACCACCCTCTCCGTAAAGTAGAATTTCCTAACATTGCCCCTGAATCTACCACCCCTCAACCTCAAATTATGTCCTCTGGTTTTACCATTTTCCTTTCTCTGGAAAAGATTTTGTTCTACATTAATACCCTTTAAGTATTTGAACTTCTGAATCATATCTCCCCTGTCTCTCCTTTCCTCTAGGGTATACATATTCAGGGCTTCCAGTATCTCCTCATACGTCTTCTGGCGCAAGCCTCCTATCATTTTCGTCGCCCTCCTCTGGACCGCCTCAAGTCTTCTTACGTCTTTCGCCAGATACGATCTCCAAAACTGAACACAATACTCCAAGTGGGGCCTCACCAATGACCTGTACAGGGGCATCAACACCTTCTTCCTTCTACTGACTACGCCTCTCTTTATACAGCCCAGAATCCTTCTGGCAGCAGCCACTGCCTTGTCACACTGTTTTTTCGCCTTTAGATCTTCGGACACTATCATCCCAAGGTCCCTCTCCCCGTCCGTGCATATCAGCTTCTCTCCTCCCAGCATATACAGTTTCTTCCTATTATTAATCCCCAAATGCATTACTCTGCATTTCTTTGCATTGAATTTTAGTTGCCAGGCATTAGACCATTCCTCTAACTTTTGCAGATCCTTTTTCATATTTTCCACTCCCTCTTCGGTGTCTACTCTGTTACAAATCTTGGTATCATCTGCAAAAAGGCACACTTTTCCTTCTAACCCTTCAGCAATGTCACTTACATACATATTGAACAGGATTGGCCCCAGCACCGAACCCTGAGGGACTCCACTAGTCACCTTTCCTTCCTTCGAGCGACTTCCATTAACCACCACCCTCTGGCGTCTGTCCGACAGCCAGTTTCTGACCCAGTTCACCACTTTGGGTCCTAACTTCAGCTCTTCAAGTTTGTTCAACAGCCTCCTATGAGGAACTGTATCAAAGGCTTTGCTGAAATCCAAGTAAATTACATCTAGCATATGTCCTCGATCCAGTTCTCTGGTCACCCAATCAAAAAATTCAATCAGGTTCGTTTGGCACGATTTACCTTTTGTAAAGCCATGTTGCCTCGGATCCTGTAACCCATTAGATTCAAGGAAATACACTATCCTTTCTTTCAGCAACATTTCCATTATTTTTCCAACAACTGAAGTGAGGCTCACCGGCCTGTAGTTTCCTGCTTCATCCCTGTGACCACTTTTATGAATAGGGACCACATCCGCTCTCCTCCAATCCCCAGGAATCACTCCCGTCTCCAGAGATTTGTTGAACAAGTCTTTAATAGGACTCGCCAGAACCTCTCTGAGCTCCCTTAGTATCCTGGGATGGATCCCGTCTGGTCCCATCGCTTTGTCCACCTTCAGTTTTTCAAGTTGCTCATAAACACCCTCCTCCGTGAACGGCGCAGAATCTACTCCATTTTCTCATGTAACTTTGCCAGACAATCTCGGTCCTTCTCCAGGATTTTCTTCTGTGAACACAGAACAGAAGTATTTGTTTAGCACATTTGCTTTCTCCTCATCACTCTCCACATATTTGTTCCCAGCATCTTTTAGCCTAGCAATTCCATTTTTTATCTTCCTCCTTTCACTAATATATCTGAAAAAATTTTTATCTCCCTTTTTTACATTTTTAGCCATTTGTTCTTCCGCCTGTGCCTTCGCCAAACGTATCTCTCTCTTGGCTTCTTTCAGTTTCACCCTGTAGTCCTTTCTGCTCTCCTCTTCTTGGGTTTTTTTATATTTCATGAACGCCAACTCTTTCGCCTTTATTTTCTCAGCCACTAGGTTGGAGAACCATATCGGCTTCCTTTTTCTCTTGTTTTTATTGATTTTCTTCACATAAAGGTCCGTAGCCATTTTTATCGCTCCTTTCAGCTTAGACCACTGTCTTTCCACTTCTCTTATGTCCTCCCATCCTAACAGCTCTTTCTTCAGGTACTTTCCCATTGCATTAAAGTCCGTACGTTTGAAATCTAGGACTTTAAGTATCGTGCGGCCGCTCTCCACTTTAGCCGTTATATCAAACCAAACCGTTAGATGATCGCTACTACCCAGGTGAGCACCCACTTGAACATTAGAGATACTCTCTCCATTTGTGAGGACCAGATCCAATATCGCTTTTTCCCTTGTGGGTTCCGTCACCATTTGTCTGAGCAGAGCCTCTTGAAAGGCATCCACAATCTCCCTACTTCTTTCCGATTCCGCAGACAGAACATTCCAGTCCGCATCCGGCAGGTTGAAATCTCCCAACAGCAGAACCTCCTCTTTCCTTCCAAACTTTTGGATATCCACAATCAGATCCTTATCAATTTGCTGCGATTGAGTCGGAGGTCTGTAGACTACACCCACGTAGATAGAAGTTCCATCTTCTCTTTTCAGAGCAATCCATATCGCTTCTTCCTCTCCCCAGGTCCCTTGCATTTCAGTCGCTTGGATATTGATCTTTACATAGAGAGCTACTCCTCCACCTTTATGACCATCTCTGTCCTTCCTAAAAAGATTATATCCCGGTATGTTTGCATCCCATCCATGTGATTCACTGAACCATGTCTCTGTGATAGCAACAATATCTAGATCTGCCTCTAATATCAGGGCTTGCAGATCATGAACTTTGTTGCTTAGACTGCGAGCATTTGTGGTCATCGCTTTCCAGCTATTTTTCAGCGATAATCTCCTTTTTCGTATGGATTTTTGTGTCGTTTAATTTTCCGTTGCAATACTAAGAAATGAGTTGCTGATATTGCTTATGTTGCAGCCTTTACTACTATCACATCTTTTCTTTTGCCGGGGGTGGTCTCTATAATTGTCTCATAGTTCCATTGGAAGTGTTCCAATACTGAAATCAAGCCCAACCTTTCTCACAGGTCCTTGGGTCTTGTATCGATCTTCATTCTCTGTGTTACTGTTCTACCTGTTAAACTTTTCTGTAGTATGCGAGGATCTTGTTAATCTGCTTTACATGTGACCTCTAGATTACTTTTAGATCACTTCTGTGTTACTCCTTTTATCAAGAGTATATTCGTTGTTACTAACATACTTTACTACACTCACATCTTTATAAGAATATTCCTCATGATAAGACTAAAAACCCTTCCAAAGTGGTAATGAAAGCCTGTAATCTTGATCCACCATCTGACTCATTTTAAATGACCTCTAGATAAAAAAAAACAAATTCACACAATTTGTCTTAGTTGATGACTTTGTGTACTCTTTTGCTACAACCATTTTCTACTGGTCTAGCAGCATTACTTTTCCTCTTGCCTTTCCCTGGAACAGAAAGGTTTCAAGCTGCTGCAGGGAGCAGAATGATTGGTCAGTTGACTTCTTTTTACCATTATACTTCTATATTTATGTAGGAAATATCTTAGTTGCATTTCACCCTATTTGTAGTTTCCTCAATGGGGTTAGTTGCAAGAGAGATTTTTGCACGGTTCTCTAGTTTGTTTCTTGACTTCATACATAAAACCTTGTTTTGAGACTGCGCTGCTTTATAGCTGGCCCTCTGGGATTATGCTTATGCATAGGTCACAAGGTGTTCTCAGTCCATGTTATCACATTCGCCTCAGTGCTTCAGTGTTCTCTGGCTTCTCAGTGGTCTCCAGCTTTCAACTTGTTATCTGAAAAGGTCAGGTCAGTTCAGTTCACAACTTCAACAGTCTCTTCAGTGATTGTTGTATCTGGTCACTCTCCATTGCGTACTTCTCTGTGCAACACTGAGGTTTTTCTCCTGGTTGCCCTGTTCCCCTTTTGTTTATTTGCTACTTATGACCACTTTCCGTGGAGCACATCTGTTGCTTTCCAAGAATGTTCTTTTTTTTTTTTCCCCCAAATCTTTATTCATTTTAATTCATACATCAAGTGTACATTAAATACAAACTACCATAATACATTATCACTTGAAAATTCCATCACAATGTGTATCTAAAAACTTTATATCCCACCCCCTCCCATAACCATACACAAATAATAAAATTCATATGTATATTAATCATTTAAAAATATGCAATATATATATGCAATTCTCTCTAATTCCCCCACCCCTCCCTTCCTTCAATTATCACATAAGGAAAAAGAATAATAAATTAACATTAATCATTATAATATTTTATTATTGGCCCCCACACATCCTGAAATCTATTAAAATAACCATTTTGTACTGCAATTAACCTTTCCATTTTGTACAGATGACACACTGAGTTCCACCAGAAGCTGTAATTTAGTCTAGAACAATTCTTCCAATTAAGTGTTATTTGTTGTATCCCTACACCTGTAAGGATCATCAGAAGCTTATTATTTGCTGCAGATATTTGGCTTTTAGATCTCATACACATTCCAAATAGAACTGTATCATATGACAATGCCACATGATTTTCCATTAAAAGATTAACTTGATCCCAGATTGATAACCAAAATGCCTGAATACATGGACAATAAAATAAAAGATGATCTAAAGTTCCAATTTCAATTTTACAATGCCAGCACCTATTAGACTTAGAGCAATCTAATTTTTGTAATCTAGTAGAGGTCCAGAATGCTCTATGCAACAAGAAAAACCATGTTTGCCTAATAGATGCCGATATCGTACCTTTAATTCTCCAAGACCAAATACGTGGCCATTGAGATGCATTAATCTGGTGCTTAATCTCAATGCTCCAAATATCTCTTAATCCATTTTTAGGTTTCTTATTCAAATAATTAGATAAAATTTTATACCACTTTGCGGCCTGGTGACCCAGAAAATCTGCCTGGAAACATAGGAATTCTAAGCTATAATGATTATTTAAAGATTTCCATTCAGGGAACCCTACCTGAATAGCTTGCTTCAACTGCAACCATTTATAACTTTGTTTTTTTATTTAGACCATATTTATGTTGCAATTGTGAAAAATCAAGCAGTTTACCATTATGAATAACTTCATTTAAGGATCTTATATCTGCTTTAATCCAATCTTTCCAGACAACCTTAAACCCACCTATTTGTATCTTGGAGTTTACCCAAATAGATTGATGTGTAGATTTTCCAATAGACTCAGGAGTTAATTTGTCTACAAATCTTAATGTTTTCCAAGTATCCATTAATACTCTATTGTCCTTACGTACTCTAGGCATCTTTATACTGAGCAGAAGATCAAGTCTTAGTGGGAATATGAGCGACCTCTCAACCCATAACCAGTCTGGCAGTTGTTCCAAAAGCTCTGGGAGGACCCAATACATATCTTGGTGCATGATATAGGATTGGTGATACCTATAAAAATTGGGGAAATTTACCCCACCCTCCTTAATTGGCCTTTGTAGAGACACTAGAGCAACTCTTGCAATTTTACCCAGCCAAATAAATTTAACCAGAATACTATTTAACTTTTTATAGAAAGACCCCTGAAAAAACACTGGTATCACTCCCAATTGGTAACAAACCACAGGCAGAATCATCATTTTAACAGTTTGAACTCTTCCCCACCATGACAAATGCAAAGGATTCCATTGCTCACACAACTCTATTACTTTTTGTAATAAAAATTTTTCATTTACTCTCATTGTCTCTTTGAGTGTATTTTTCAACTAAATGCCTAAGTATTCCATCTTCTTTCCAAATAAAAGGAAAAGAATCAAATATAACTTTTGTACAATACACATTTAAAGATAAAATTTCCGATTTAGTCCAATTTATTTTGTATCCTGAAAATTTTCCAAATGTATCAATTACTTCAAGTAGACATGGAATTGTTGTTTCCGGATTTCTCAAATGAAGCAAAATATCATCCACATAAGCGGATACTTTATAATCCACTCCCGCACATGGAATACCCTGTATGTCCCTTGCCTGTCGAATAGCTAATAACAAGGGTTCAAGTACTATATCAAAAAGCAAAGGAGATAACGGACAACCCTGTCTAACCCCCCTCTGCAATTTAAAAGCATCCAAAAAATTATTATTTATATATAAACGAGTAGTCGGGGAGCTATACAGTGCTTGAATCATTTGTACAAATCCGGAACCAATACCAAACCATTCCATAGCTTGATACATGAATTTCCATTCTACACGATCAAAAGCTTTCTCAGCATCTAATGATACTGAAAAAGCTGGATCATTAATTTGTTTTGTTAAATAATACATCTGAAATGCCAATCTAGTATTATTGGAAGAGTGTCTTTGAGCAACAAATCCAGTTTGATGCATACCTATTATATGCGGAAGAGCTTTAGCCAATCTTAATGCTAAAATCTTAGCTAATAATTTACCATCTACATTTATTAAAGAAATAGGCCTGTAATTTGAAACCAATGTTAGATCTCTATTTGGCTTTGGCAAAACAATAGTTAAAGATTCTGCCATAGTGCCTGATATACAACCTTTATTCAGTTGATCCTGATATAATTTTAACAAATATGGTAAAAGGGAAATTTGAAATTCTTTATAAAACTCTACCGTAAATCCATCCCCACCTGGAGCGGTCCCAACTCTAAGGGACTTCAATGCTGTTTGTAACTCTTTTAGTGATATAGGTTCATCTAAATTTCTTTTTATATGATCAGGAACCTTAGGACCTTCAACTAAACTCAAAAAATCCAACCCATCTTTCTATTTATTTGCATAAGACTCAGAAGAATAAAGGGACTTGTAATAATTCAAAAATTGTTTTAATATATTTCCAATCTGAGAATGAGAATTCCCTAAATCATCTTTAATTATGCCTATTTTCTCTTTCCTTTTCTTTGCTTTTAAATAATTTGCCAATAATCTTCCAGCCTTATTTGAACTACCATAATACAATGCTTGCTGAGCAAAAATGTCCTTCCTTACTAACCTAGAGGAAACCTCATTATATTCACATTTTTTTTAACAATATTTGAAATGTAGCCTGTTCCCACTTGTTAACCAATTGTAATTCTAAATTTTTAATCTCTTTTTCCAAGCTTACAAACTGCTTTCTTAGCTGTTTCTTATTATATGCAGAATATGAAATAATTTGTCCTCTCATAGTTGTTTTGAAAGCATCCCACAAAATTTCAGTCGATATTTCCTCTAAATCATTAAGTATAAAATATTCATTAATTTTGACCTGAAATTCTGTACAGAATTTAGAATCAGCAAGCAATGCATTATCAAACCTCCATACAGGTTTGGAATTTTCTTGATCTACTAAATTTACTTCTATCCATATACCATAATATCAGATATAGGTTCTGATATTACTATTGGTAATGATCTGATATTACTATTGGTTCTATGGCAGCTTTTTCAACTTGCTGTAACATCTGATCTGAAACAAAAATATAATCAATTCTTGAAGATGATTGATGAACATGCGAACAAAATGTAAATTCCCGATCATTAAAATGAAGAATACACCATATATCTTTTAAATTACATGATTGCATTAAATTATCTAAACCCATTGATTTCATAATTCTACTAGGTTTTTTATCTATTATTGGATCTATAACAACATTAAAATCCCCCGCCACCACTAAATTAGTAGCAGCCAGTGGTAATACTAATTGATGTAGAGATTTAAAGAATTCACTTTGATTCAAATTAGGGGCATATATATTTAATAACGCCATTGTAGTATTACCCATGCTCATGTCAACAAGTATCCACCTTCCTAGAGGATCTGCCTTAACCATATTAAATGTTGCCGAACATTTTTTGTTAATCAAGATTGCTACTCCTGCCTTTTTTTTATCGCTGGTGCAAATAAACACTGTTTTATCCAATTACCTGACAGCTTCATGGATTCTGACCCAGACAAATGTGTCTCCTGTAGAAAACAAATATCTATATTCTGTTGCTTAATATATGACAATACCTTTTTCCTTTTTATTGGGTGATTGAGGCCATTTACGTTCAAGGAGAAAATTTTAAAACCCATTATATAAATGAAATTTATTATACAAATATATCCATCTCAAAAATAAAATATAAACTTTTTCCTCATACCAAAAACTTACACCCTCCCTTAAATCCTCATTCTGAACCCCCCCACATATCCCCTCCCTCATTCCCACCCCTTCCCTCCCCAAAATAAATGTAAACTTCGAAACGCCCATGGTGGCCAAGCAAAAGATAAACTCCCCACAGGCAAATTAAACCCATTCAATCATTAACTTAAAAAATCTTTATAATAAAAAGAGAATCATCATAAGCAAAGGGATAAAATTTTATAACATTCCAAATCTCTTTTCCATAATATTTATTTTCCCCTATATTTTTTTTTTCAATCCAAAATCAGACCCATTCTTTATATTAACTATATTCAATATCCATCTTATTGAAACCAAGACATTTTTAGTCTTATAACTCTTCCGTTCTCTAATATAATTGTACCTTACCATAAAATAAAAATATTAGTACTTACTTCTTTTCTAAGTTTCTTTAAAACTTAAAACTTCTTAAACTATATAAGAAATTCTAAAAGAATATATTAAACATTAATTTTATTTATTATATATCTCAAAATCCTAGTACCTTGTTCAAGCATTCACACCATTCACATTATCCACTCACACTTATTATTACATTCTTTATTAATTCATATCCCTTATGTAATAACTTACTAATTAATTTTCATTTTATAATGTTAATATGTCATCTATACTCCCTTATATATTAAAATATTCATATGTTAAATGCTCAGAGAGTAAATCTTATTTTATAATCATTTAATAACCATAAAATCTCTGTTTCCTATATTATCAATATATACTTTTGTATCCAAAAACTCCATTAGTGTATTGCTTTTAATATTCTATCACATATCATTGTCCCATCAAAAGTAATCTATCCAATTTTCTTCCAAAAGCCGTCTTCCATGTTCATTCTCTTCTTTTCTTCTAAATTCTGCTCTTCGTTGTTGATTTCCTTCAAACGTATGGCAACTTTAAAGAGCAGGTCGTATCAAACAGACTCACACTCTTTCTATATTTCAGTTTGCCATATTCACCAATCTTACTCAACAACATTTAGATTTCTTTAATTCCCATTGCCTTTCTTCATTAAGAGCTGCATGTACCATTTTCATTTTATATCTCAGTTTCACTCCTTGTAGCACACAGCGCCCCCTTCTCTTTCAGGCAAAACCATGTTATTGCAACCCATCAAAAGTAATCTCTCCAATTTTCTTCCAAAAGCCGTCTTCCATGTTCATTCTCTTCTTTTCTTCTAAATTCTGCTCTTCGTTGTTGATTTCCTTCAAACGTATGGCAACTTTCAAAGAGCAGGTCGTATCATACAGACTCACACTCTTTCTATATTTCAGTTTGCCATATTCACCAATCTTACTCAACAACATTTAGATTTCTTTAATTCCCATTGCCTTTCTTCATTAAGAGCTGCATGTACCATTTTCATTTTATATCTCAGTTTCACTCCTTGTAGCACACAGCGCCCCTTCTCTTTTAGGCAAAACCATGTTATTGCAACCCATCAAAAGTAATCTATCCAATTTTCTTCCAAAAGCCGTCTTCCATGTTCATTCTCTTCTTTTCTTCTAAATTCTGCTTTTCGTTGTTGATTTCCTTCAAACGTATGGCAACTTTCAAAGAGCAGGTCGTATCATACAGACTCACACTCTTTCTATATTTCAGTTTGCCATATTCACCAATCTTACTCAACAACATTTAGATTTCTTTAATTCCCATTGCCTTTCTTCATTAAGAGCTGCATGTACCATTTTCATTTTATATCTCAGTTTCACTCCTTGTAGCACACAGCGCCCCCTTCTCTTTCAGGCAAAACCATGTTATTGCAACCCATCAAAAGTAATCTATCCAATTTTCTTCCAAAAGCTGTCTTCCATGTTCATTCTCTTCTTTTCTTCTAAATTCTGCTCTTCGTTGTTGATTTCTTTCAAACGTATGGCAACTTTCAAAGAGCAGGTCGTATCATACAGACTCACACTCTTTCTATATTTCAGTTTGCCATATTCACCAATCTTACTCAACAACATTTAGATTTCTTTAATTCCCATTGCCTTTCTTCATTAAGAGCTGCATGTACCATTTTCATTTTATATATCAGTTTCACTCCTTGTAGCACACAGCGCCCCCTTCTCTTTCAGGCAAAACCATGTTATTGCAATCCTTAGAATATCAAGTTTTTGTTTTTTTTTAGTCATTTGAAACTGTTAACTGAAATTCTGAATATTCTATCAAATCTTTTCCTTCTCTCTTCAGCATCATTAAAAAAAAAACCAAAAAACAGTATTCTTCAAATAAAATATGTTCAACAGATAACATATATCATTTACTTTCATTTCCTTTTATGTGTTCATTGGCACTTCACATTTTTCTATAAATTCTTTTAATTTACTTTCCTCTTCAAAACTATAAGTTTTATTTTCATACATAACTTTCATGACTGCTGGGTATATTAACCCATATCTCGCACCCAAAGCTTTTAACTGCGGGCGCATTTCCAGCAACATCTTCCTTTTTTGAGCTGTCACTCTTGCAAAATCAGGCACTATTGATATTTTTGAGTCCTGACATTTTATATCTTTATTCTCCTTAGCCAACGCTAATATCTCAGCTACTTGCTGATATCTGAGCAACTTTATAATCATTGGCCTGT